>NC_058150.1:6279171-6600630 GCF_011075055.1 Mangifera indica | reverse complement strand
TATAACCATGACACAGCTTTGTAATTTTATTTTTGGGTTCTCCTGAACCCTACTTTCAAGTAATGCTAAGGGCTAGAAGACAAGATCGACAAGAATTGAAGAACAAATGGAAGACAATCTGAATTCCCATGGAGCATTCAACTTTTGTTTTGTTTTATTTATTTATATATTTTCTTCTTTTTCAAGATAAACGGCAAGGACATAAAGGCAGCTAAGCTTGCATTATCAATGAGTTTAGCAAGTCATATAAAAAGCTTCAGCAGAAACTTTTCATTAAAGTGGGTAACTAAGTATGTGTCCCAAAACCCTTGATTAAATCACACCATCACCAAGAAACACAAATATCACTCTGAAAACGAAAATAAAATTAAAATTTAAGAGAGAAAAAAAAAAAAATCACATGGAAGAGAAAACATAGATTTTGGCACACTGGTAAGACCCTAAACACTAATTACTAGTATCATAGAGTCAAGTAAAAGAAGGGGGCATTCAAGCTTTGCCACTCTTCCAAGGTTTTAGGACACCAACGACTATAACAGCTACTATAATCAGGAGAATTATAATGGCAATGCACATCCATTTTCGAGAATTCTTCTGAAGTATCTTTGCATTTTGAAGTGCAGTTGTTCCTGATTGGACGCTACTGACTGCATTTGCAACCTGAACCAAATTTCAGTTAACACATGCAACCAAGCACAATGCAAACAGATGCACATACATTCATATCCACAAAAAATGGATCTGAGAGTAAAATCAAACCTGGCTCTCAATGTTGTCTAAAATCTCTCCTTGAGCCTCAACGAGTACTGCCATATCAAGGTAAACCTGGAAAATAACATGATTAGGTTAGACAAGTTAGTAGGATAGTCAAAGTTTAGTCCACGTGCAGAAGCACCTGGTGCAAGTCAAGAAGCTTTTTCTCAATTTCTTTGACAGCGTCATGTCTCTCCTGAATTTCTTCCAAGGTATTCAGAACCTGCAACCACGCTCAGGACATATTAGTAGAGAAAGACTTCAAATAGAAGATTGTGCATTCCTGACAAAAATGAAGCAGAGGCACAAAGTTGGAACTGTGCACGTGATGAACTTTGAGTTTGTAAGATGCTTCTATTGTGAAGATGAGAGCCCATCATCTCATATGATGCCACCCAGGAGATAAAGATATCTACTTGTCTAATAAGACAATTTCATAGGTTTATTACATTTTTGTTTCTATTACTGCACTTGTATGACCTGTTATTTAAACTGATGTTGTACCAAGCTTCGAAATTCAAAGTTACTCCTACCAAATGCTTCAACCATTATTAAGCATCAACCTTCCCCCAATAACATGGATGAAAATCATATTTTGAAATATTAAATTAAAAACATTTAATGTGATTGATCTAATACCAGTAATTTTAGCATGAAGCAGTATCCATTTCAAAAGAAAAAAGAATTTGCCATTTAAGAAACTCTTGCATACAAATTCTAAGTCCACAACTTAGGATATAAGCAAATAACAGTGAACACAAGAATTCTGTAACTGATCCAAATTGCACCACTCTTGAGTGACAATTTGCAGTATTCAAGAAATTTATGGAGAACAATTAATTAAAATATTAAAGGGGTATACCTGTCCTCGCCCTTGCTCTTGAATTGCCTTTTGGAAGATTTGCTCACTATTTCCAGTTTCGATCAGGTTGTCAATTGTCTAAAACAAAAATTAAAACTTTTTCCAGTTATGATAACATCCATAACCACTAGAGCTGAAATTATAGTTATAGGATTCAGGCTGACCTCTTCATCCGGTCTGGATCCCGTTACTGTTCAATCATAAATATCAAACACAAGCACAATGAATAGAAATTCCATCATTTAGAAAAGATAAGTACCATAATGCCAATATATATATATATATTTGTACATAGAAACTACTAAACATTTCTACTTCTCTTATTTTGTAAGCCAAGTCTTCAAACCTGTAATGACCCTTCTCTCCACAACCTCACGATACTCATCTTGGATCCTTTGTCTTAGTGTCTGACACATTATAGCAAAATAATAAGAAAAAGAAGAAACTCAGTAAAGAAAATGGCTAGTGTAATATTTTTATCTACCTGAAACTCTGTCAGTACTTCCTTGAACTTCTTGGTCAAGGCACTGCAATTCAGACAAATAGTTAATACCACCAACTTCCTACAGTGAATAAGACATAAGTAGAATATAAAAATTACTCCATGACGCACTTCGTGACATTCATCCTCGATCTGTCAACACTTGTTCCCTTTTCACACCCAGGTTTCTGCCGATTAGCTAAATTCTAATGATGAATAACAGGGAATTAGCACATAAACTTTAAAAGCCTAGCTATTGGCAGGAGACATGATGGAAGATAAAGAAACAGGATCAAGTGTTACCTCTCTATTTATTGCTTCTATTTTTGCTTTGACATTTCGCGCAATCTTTCCCACTTCATCAATATCTTTCTCCATACGCTTCTTGATAGCTGTAATTACATTTGATAAAAAAGAGAAATCACAACTGAAAGTTAGATGTGAATAGCAAGCTCAGAGAGATTTGCCTGTATATACAAAAAAAAAAACTCTCAGATTAATTTGGCCCATGATTCAAATCTTGTTTCATCTGCGTAACTAGATAAACACTAAAGCAACACCATCAATCACCTAGCAAAGCAAGTATAGCGCGCATTGAGGCTTGCAACTCACTCATGGTGAATCTGTAATTGAACACAGCAGCGAAATTCTATTTGTGTGTGATAAAGCATGTATATAATAAACTACCTTTCATTGCAGATGCTTTGGTTACGGACTTTGACTCCTCATTTGCATCCTGTAACATGTTAAAGTAAATTATGCCAATCATCAATAAAAGTTCTTGACACGAGATTAAGGCAGAAATAAAATTATGTATCACAGTGTTCTACTTTGTGCAACAGTCCAGTGAGAAGAAATTTAGAGTTTTAGCACCAGAATCACAGATGTGCACCCTTTAAACTTGGTTTTCTTTATCAGCTAAGCCAATAATACAGCCTCTCAGATACAGCATTAATAAAATAGAATGATGATTATAAGACATTACAATATAAAATCTTCAACAAAATAAGAACCTATTTTAAACCTAGAACCAGTCGGAGCCTGAACCATCTAGACCAGAAACAAAAATTTCGTCTGCTCAATGAATGGGCGCTAAGACTACATAAGTCCATCCTTACCAAATCCTATTAACATTTCAAATCTAGTTTGATACTCAATGAGTGGAGGATGATTAAGAATTTCAATCTTTGTTAGCAACTGTTTCAAACTTTTATTCTTTCCTCGTCAATTTTAAACAGTAGACATCAGGCAGCTGAACAGAAACTTCAAGATACTAACTAAATATCACCTTAATTATTCCTTGTCTTGGTTCATTCCCTCTTTTAGCTAAAATACTCCAGGTCAAGTAATATATAGAATCATTATAAATAAATAAGTTAAATCAAGTAGAGCATGATAAATTATATGTTGTAGACACATTTTGTCAAGACATGGGGATGATGGGATGGCATGGAAGATAAAAGGTTTTCCGTAAAGCTATATTATAAACACTATCATCAAAGCCAAAATTGTCTTAAATCCATCATACATCTTTTTTCAAAAATATCTCTCATAACCAACTCAGTGCAGATAAACAAATACTTGGATAAGCATCATACACACCTTCAGTTTCCTAAGTAGGCCAGAGAGCTTGTCAACCTGTTTTTCAACCTCTTGTATCTAAATTACAAACAGCAGAATCAGAAAAATATAATTAGAGATTAGGAAACCCAAAGAAAAGAAAAGGCAATTTATCAAAGATAGAAATCTTCATGTGACGAAAAAACATGACTACAAAGCACCTGCTTATTGAAAGCCTCCATTCCCAAATCAGAATTACTCCTCGGATCTCGCATTCCCATTTCGATGTCATTATCTCTGGAAGGCTGGCCTTTGGCATCGCTCACAAACGAGTCCTAACAAATAGCAAAAATATATAAAGAAACACTCTGTTAGATAAATAAAAGGAACTCCAATCATATTTGATGAATATGGGCAATGCTAAAGCGATCACCAGACAGTGAGAAGAAACTTAAAAATAAACAAGTAAATAACTCCAACCTAATTCAATTCATAAACCTACTCAAGTGGGAAAAAAAAAAAGTATTCAGTCTAAAGCCTTCATAACGATGTAAGAAAAGCTGTATGAAAAGAAACTGAAATATCTCCAGGCAACAAAGCATACTAACAAAAACTATTGCTCACTATTTCGATGAATTTTCAATCTTTAAGAAACCAAAACAAACGCTACTTGCAATTCTTCTTTTTTTTTTTTCTCTGTTTCCTCAGCAACAAAAGGATAAGAAGAAATATCACAAACACACGAGAAGCTTGAAACAATTACTTCAAGTATGCATAATCGCACAGTTCCCAACCCCAAAATTCAAATTAAGTAAACAAATCCATCATCAAACCGAAGTAAAAAACTAACAGAAACAAACAAAGCGAAAAGACAAATTAAAATACGGTTCCATAACCCCGACTGATAGACAAGCCACTATTTACAGCTAAAAATCAAGAATTCCCAGAACAGATAATCAAAGAAAATTACCGTAAGCAAGTCGTTCATGTTGGTCAAATCACTGAAAAAGAGAGACGCCAGTCAGTCCTAAATGGAGGTTTGTGTTGTTAAATGTTAACAGTTGTTTAATTACTATGTTCGGCCGGCGTTTTAATTGATTGTATTAATCAAATACCATCAACAAAGACGTTGCACAAAAGCATCATTTTTGTATTTAGTATATAATTTAAATATATAAATAATATATTATTATATAATTAAATAATTTTAAATTAAAAATAAAATAATATCTAATCACATAATAATACATTTCTTATATATTCGAATTATATAATAAAACTGTATACATATCGCATTGCTTTTTCCCACCCCCTATTAGCAAAACAAGTTTCAACTATCAAATTCTAAACTTTAACCCTTTCGAAATCTAACTACTCAAAATCAATCAACGAAATTGGTTTCATAATATTTCAAACTGAACCGAATTAATTTTTTTATTAAAAGAAAATTATAAACCAAAATTGAATTAGTTTAAAGATTAGCTGGTTTTAAATCAATAAAAATTAATAATTATTATTATTTTTCAATTTTTTTAAATAGATTTATTACTTTATTAATGTCTTATTTAATTTTATTAAAACTAGTTGGGTTTGATTAATCGATTTTGAAAAAAATAAATAATTACTAAACACTAATTTTTCTATATTTTTTAGCTAATATCCAAATTGATTTTTAAAAAACCTATTTTTATGTTCGATTTTTGATTTAAAAATTGATTCAATTTAATTACCAAATAATTTTGAATATCTTTACTAATTATTCTTGAAAAAGATGTAAATAAAAAAGGGTATAAACTACATTTTTCTTTTCAACATCTATCTAGTGTGATCCAATAAGATCACACATTCTCCAACGTGATTCTAATGTTATAATCTCACTGGAAAAGTTGTGATCTTGTTGGATTATATTCATCTAATGCAATTTGGTAACTCCAATCATCAACTCACACGTTTCTAAGTGCAATCTACCCAAATTTGACAATATGATAATTTCAAAAAGTTCCATATTTAGGGTTATATGGTAATTTACTTTTCTAGTTAGGGTTAAACTTGAACAAAGTTAATTCGATTTGAAAAGTGGTGTTTAGCTTGATTTAAATCAAATTCAATTTGAAATTTTAGTTCAATAGTTTGATTCAAGTTTAACTTGAATTCCCCTTTAATGATATTATAAATCTTGCCAATAATGTTAGTTATCTAACTAGCAATACTATTATTTCATTAATGATATTATTCATTTTGTCAATGTCTTTTAAAGAAATCTATGATCAATTCGAATGAGCTTTAGTTAGAATGTAAACTAATTATTTTATATTAGAGCCAAACTTAGATAATCCTATGTTGGGGTTTGATTCAGCTTGAATCCAACCTTATATCCAACACTATATCAGGGTATTTTTCGTTAATACATACAGGTTTGGGTCAGAATTTGGAGTTTTAAAAATTTGATAGGGTGGAAAACTATTTCCTCAAACCTTGGTTGGAAAATTGTAATCTACACTTGTTGTAATAATGAACAACATTATCGTTTTGGCTTTTTTTTCATTACTTTTATTTTCATGGATGATGAGGTTGTCAAAAGCATGTGGTCGCACGTTCATAAGATAGTTGTATTTACACCAATAAATAATTATGCATATGGAACAAAAGTTGAAAAAATTATGTGGGTTGATGTTGATCTACATAATTTCTTCATCATAGCAGCTGGAATTTCTGTTAATTTTTATATTTTATATGGTCAAAACTCCCCAGTAAATTTTATTAAATTTCTTCTAGATTTTATGTTTACAGTCTCTCAGTGGTAACAAAGACAGCCGCAGGCCCATTGGGAGATTTTGTAGTAATTTATGAGGATTTTCTTTCTATAAAGCCCACTCAGAAATTTGGGTTTGCAAGGAGAATTTTAGCTTTGAAGTCTGAATATATAACGGATATTAATTAAAATAGACACAAAAATTTTTATTTAAACTTTTTTAGGTTAAGTTTGAGTGATTTTACTTTTTTTAACAAATTTTATTTTATTTTTAATAATATTCTTCTCTACTAATTACATTAAATTTGATACAATTTTTTTACGACAACCTTTCCTTTCATAGCATACTCTATATTTCGTAAGTTATGATTTAAAATTTTAAAAACTTATTCGAAAACAGATCATTTTTTATATAATTCAAATCGAAACGAAAATATGAACATAAATACGAAGAATTAGTGTGAGTGTGGATGGATGCGAGTGGGTGTGTGTGGATACTTGTGAATGCAAGTGGGTGAGTGCGAAGTGTGTGCGGGTGAAGGCAAATGTGTACGGGTGCGAACGTGTGTGTGCGGATGCAAGTAGATATATATATATATATATATATATATATATATATATATATATATATATATATATATATATATATATATATATATATATATATATATATATATATATCATATTTTATATATATTATATTATATTATATTATAATATTTTTGTATCATATACATACTTTTTACATACTTGTACTTTTTGCATGCTCGTATTTATTTATATCTACATGCACCTGCTCACACTCAAAGCTATTCTTCGTACTTATGTTTATCTTTTTGTTTTGATCTACATTATATCAAAAATTGATGTATTTTTGAATAAATTTTTGAATATTCGAATTATAACTTACCAAATATAGAGTATGCTCCAGAATGAAAGGTTATCGAACAAAAACTATATCGAATCTAACATAATTAGCACAGAGAGATATTATTGAAAACAATATTAAATTTGTTTAGAAAAGTAAAACCACTCAAGGTTTGCCTAAAAAAGTTTAGGAGGAAATTTTCGTGTCTATTTTAATTAATGTCCCAAATATAAGGTCATCTATGTATAAAAATTGTAAAACAAAAGTGTATATATAACATTGTTTTTTTTTTAACAATAAAACTATATATATACACTTTTAATATATAATTTAGGTACATAAATAATATATTATCATGTGATTTGATAATTTTGAATTAAAGATAAAATAATATCTAATCATATGATGACATATTATATATATACATAAATTATATATTAAAAATTTATACACAGAATACTGCTCAAAAAATTAATTCAATCCATATGATTCTAATAAAAAATAATGAAAAATGTTATATATATAATTTTAAATATATAAATAATATATTATCATATAATTCGATGTTATTTAATTTTAAATATAAAATTACTTAATTATATAATATTATAACATCTATATACTTAATTATACAGATAATATACCATATTTCTATAGTACTATAAATCTTTCAAATTGGATTTTTATTTTTAAAATAATTAATTAATATGGAAAAAATGCCCCACCATCATCTCCATTTCTTTCTTTAATGAAAAAATTGGAAATTAAAGTGATGGTGAAGAAGATGATAAGACGTGAGAGTCCCATTTCTTGAATCTCTTGACTCTCTTTTTGTGGATATACAGCTCTCTATCTTCAATCCTATTTCTTCTTTTGATTTAAACCCACCTCTTCTTCCTCTTGATCTCTTTTCCTAGACTTCAGATAAATTTGACAAGTATAGACAGCTTCATCATCATCATCATCATCATTATCATCATTGGCATCAGACAACTTCATCTTCTTCCGAGAAAATAGCTGTAGTTATTGTAAACTGACCCATTCCCAATTTTTTCGATCTTTCAATTCTTGCACCGATTGAAAATTAGGAAGAAACCCTTTTAATCTTATCTCAGTCTCTCTCAATATATTATATATACATTGAAGAGATATTTGCTCATTCATTCATCACCAAAGATTCAATCACGACTTTTGAAACTGATGGATGCTTGTATTTGCCTATTCCGTTCATATATGTATTAAATTCAATTTTAATGGTAATTTTATGGGTTATGCAGTTCACCATTAAAAAAATTTAAAGGGTGTTTTAAGTTTACCATTTTTAGAATTAATTAATTTTGGGTTCCACAGAGTTGTAATGGTAATTTTATGTATACTATTATAAATCAGATTTTAATTCAAAAATTAAAAATAATAAAATTATATATATATATTTTATACAGAATTTAGATACGTAGATGATATTTCATCATATGATTAAATTAGAGGTGACAATGCGTTGGTTTTGACACGATGCATCGGGCTTATAGGTCCGATTGGGTCAAAAACCCGCATAAAAGTTTAGCTTAAAAACACTTTTTCACGCTTAAATTACGTAAATAACACTTTATTATAAAAAAAAACCATCACACCGTTTAAAGCTTTATCATAACTTCAAACACATTAAATTATCCCTAAAATTTAATTTAATATAAAATTACAATTTTCTCTCTCTTTCTTCTTTTTTCTCAGCCATTTTCTCTCTCTCTCTTCTTTGTTTCTTCTTCCTTTGCCAAACCATTTTCTCTCTCCCTTTTCTTTGTTGCTTCTTCCTTTTTCCCAACCATTTTCTCACTCCCTCTTCCTTTTTGTCCCCGCCATTTCTCTCTCCTTCTTTGTTTCTTTTTCGTTTTTGCCGAGTCATTTCTCTTAGAAGTTTGAATTTTCCTTGTTTACTTCAATCAATTGGATAATCTACACAATCAGAATATAACTATCAAATGTGTGATTCTATACGAAGAAGCCACACGAAATTTTACTTCTTTTCTTTTTCTGCATTTACAATGTTCGTGATTATCAAAAACGCATTGATAAATGAGAGTTTATAAATTTTTGAAGAAGATGGTCGTGAGATCTACAAGTTAAATTTAGATTTATATTTTGAATTTAATTTTTTAATTTAGATTTTCAAGGTTTTAAATTCAAATTTTGATATTGATTTTATCTTATAATTTTTATTTTGAGTTAAATTTAAGTATGAACTAGATATAAATCAAATCAAATTTAAATTATTTTTTGATGAATCTAATATCACATAGATTGAAAAATATTTAATAACATTTTTACCCTTTCATCAGTCAATATTTGTGAACAGCCGTATGTTTTGGGTGAAAAATATTATTTATATTATTTAAGGGTGGAAAGGTTTTTGAGTCAAACCTTGGGTGGGAACTGTGATTCACTCAATCTAAAAACTGGTGAACAATGGCTGTGCATACCAGATTAATAGAAGAAACGAACGGAGCATCAAAACTTGTGAAATCTAGAAGCCAGAACGGCAGACAAATAATATAAATGTGCAGGTTTATGTATACATTATTCTGCGTGGAGGAATGTTCAAAGAATCAAAGCTGTTATTCCACCATGAGTTTTGTTTCAAGTAATACACGATAATTTCAATGAAACTCGGGGGAAGAATGCCTTACAAAGAACAAGACTTGAAGTCTGAGGAATCATCCTTCCCATTGAAGTTCAAGCTTCTTTCTTCTCTATGCATTTCTGAGCCACTTCCTTTCCGCAACAAATTTGTCAGAATTACATATAAATTCTTTGGTGAATAATCCAAAAATCAATCAAATCAAGTCCCAATTATAAATTTTGATTTATTAACAAGAATAAAGCATACCAGAGAACCATACATATGATCATGATGATCAGTCTTCTGGGGATTTATATCCGTCGGTTCCCAGTCTCCCACCTAATGATAATGATCAATATTGAGAAAGATTAAATGTTAATCTCAAAATTGAAAAGAAAGAAAAAGATTTATTCAAAGAAACGGTTAATAAATTAATGAATCTGACGTTAGGGTCATTCACAGGAGAACTAGCAGTATCTTCTAAAGAATCATCTCGGCAGATTTCTTTGGCCCTTGTTTTCTTGAACTTTAACTTGTTGGAAATCTTTGGGGAGCCTCTGATTGAAGAACAAGCTGGAAGATGATTGTTGTGGGATAGTTTCCATGCAACGCCAGAAGCAGCATCAGAAAGCAAAGAGGAGCTATCACAACTAGAGCAATAACTATGTTCTTCATTGTTGTGAGAGATATCTTCAAAGTAAGCAGTCCAACCACTTTCTTCAGCCTCAGGAGAGGCGGTTGTTCCTTGAGAAGCTTTTGGCTTCTGCGTATAAAGTGAATTCATGATAGAGTCCTCCTCCATCAATCTAACAAAAAGAAAAAGAGAATTAATAGATTTGCTTTTACAGGGAATTGATAAGCCTTTTTCTGAGGAGAGATTTATAATGTAGAGAAGGGAAACCATAAAGTAGAATCTTGGTGTGGCCAAGTGGGTCAGGGGAAGTTAAGGAAGTTAAAATCAGCAGTTGTAATGTAACAAGTAACCAAGAAATCTGATGGAGAGAGGGGGAGAACGTGGCAGACGAAAACAAATGATAAAAAGGTGAAGTGGTCTAACCTTTGTGGTTCAGATGATTTTTCCAATCAGCTTTGGCAGCCATTTTCTTTGTTAGGACTTCCCTTTCAACCAACCAAATACAATAAATGAGCCTATCTAAACCAAAAGCTAAAAGCTTTGTACTAGTTCAGCAAATCTGACAGACTCAGCCTGAGTTAATTCAACTTCCAAAACAGTGTAGCCTTTGGACAATAGTTTTTAATAAATTGTTGGGTTATTGTCAGATTGAATAACTGTTGAGGCTCATGTGTGATTTATGACCTTTTTCACACCCAAATCGTACTGATGCCAAGAACTTGTCAGGCTAAATCCAAGGCCAATTATTTTAGCAATTCTGTCCGAAACTCTGTGAACCAGTGTTGACTATTGGCAAAAGGATGTCAGATCACGTGGTAGAATGAACGTTGATGTATGCTGAACAAAAAGTCTTCAAAAGCATAGAATGTCCATGCACATCAGATTTAAGTACGGCACTGAAGCGTGTGAAACATTTTCCATTTCCTTCCCGTCTTTCTATTTACAGAGGTGAGATCCCAAGTTAGGTTTCATCAGAATACATTAATGCAATAGTGACTGATTTTACTTTTACAGCCAAATCCGAAGCTAGCATTTTTTTATATAAACTTTCTGCAGCTGATGACTCACTCTGCCAAGAAATTTTCACATGTTGATTGGGGGTTTTGTTTTACTCTTTGGGACTATCCAGCAGCCCGGAAAAGTCGAGTAACCTCGATGAGAAAAGAATTCTCAATAATTTGGTTAGACAAATATGCTAGCCCCTTCCTCCTCCCAGAACTCAAAAGATGTACCCAACTCAGTCGTAAGTATTGAGAGATTCGAAAATCACTGGACTACTAACCTAGTGAAAGTTCGCAGCCATTAATTTTAAATTATGACTGGCTTGTATCATTTTCTTCCATGGCAAAAGCTGATCTTCAACACCCGGGGATACATGGGAGGAAAGCAACTAAACTAACTAGACTAAAATCAAACTCTTCTTTTTTATTAAATTATGTGGTAACAAAATTCTATTACACTGAACAATTAAAAATAAATATAATAGAAAAGAATACTCTAAAAGTAAAAATTATGGGATATCTTTGGAATAATCTAATCCACTATATCTAAAATAATAGTATATTGTTTTTAGTTTATAAACGAGTACACAATTTTCCAAAGCAACAAAATACAATAAAAACACAATTATAGAAAAATAAAAAGTATCATAGCAAACTTGTAAGCCTATATCTACCGTTATCGGTATAAAAAACAAATCTTTACGATCTAAACTATAGCACCATACGTGTCTAAAGTACTGTCAAAATTTGATAGCAATCCAATGGTAAATCAAAGAGAAAAGACATTTTTTAAGGGATGTTTAAATTTAACTGCATAATATAACCAGTCATGTCTCAACATAAATAACAACTTACTTGAGAAACAAAACGTGATCTCCACCATTTAGAATAAAGAACAATGAGTCTTCTATTAGTATTCTAAAAATCATAGCAATCCAATAATGTAATTTAGAGAAAATAAAAATCTTTCATAGATGCGTACTGAAAAATCAAGACAACGTTTTTGTTTTCTTTTCTCTCTTATTGTATTTTGATTTTATGTGTTATTTATATGTTGTTTTATTATGTTCCTCTTTGTTTTACCCTAATTTATTAATATAATAGGTCAGACTTTTTTCATTAAATAAATTTAGGAGGAACAAAAAGTCCAACATGATAATCTCTTGGAAATCATAGCAGAAAAGTCACTGCAGTTATGTTTATAGAGGATTTTATGAAATTTAACACATTCTTTTTATTTCTCTGGCTTAAGATAATAAGATAAATAGTGCAACAGTATGGGATACAATATTGATCACTCAAGAAAAAGGTACCGACTCTTGGTTCTTTTCTTTACATTGTGTCTCTCATAATCCAATAATGAAAAAGTATTTCCTGGCAACAACACGTGTTGTCGTGCACAGGAGCCCAAAGCTACTCCCAACCCTTGGTTGTCCTTCAATCGATGGCCATATTGGTCACTTCTTAGCATCGCCCTCCGAAGTCCTGGTTAACTCGTGTTTCTTTAAATGTGAGACATATGGTGCCCAATCTTCGCCTGCTAGATCACCTAACCTAGTGTACGTGTTTCAGGAAGCTATACCATTGTTCATGTATTCGATGCACATCAATGCATTCGAGTCATTTTCCAGATTTGATACAACTTGTATTAAGTGACCCTACTTTCTCAGATTTGTACTACTATTTCACCTATTTTAGTTGGGGGTAAAAAGCAATCCATGGAGGAGATGCATGAAAGTGAGTGATAGATGGTCCAGGATCTAAACATTTAGTATTTGGACCAGCATGAATATCATTCAAATTCTTGAGCTAGAAGTAGACAAGCAACACCACGAGGTTCCTTATCAGCTTATGAATCATTGAATGACTCTGATTTTCGGAAGCAATCACCTCATCAGTGAATCCTTTCATTTCAACATGCTAAGGCAACGAAAAAGTGAATTGTGTGAATGGTTTTATAATCATACTTTACAAACTGATATGATTCCATCTTTGCCTTTCAAATCAACTGGACGAGTACTGGAAAGAAGGAAGGTTAAATATTTAACCTTGAATCTGTGTAGCCTTGGTTCTCATTCATTGTAAATGTCAAATTCTTCTTGATCAAATTTCTTGTTTTGATAAAGTGGCCAAATAGTAGTTTGTCTGGAGTCATGGAGCTATCTCTCATCAATGTAGTACCCCACCTTACATCTTAGGCATCGTTGACCCTACTAATCTATCTTACAATTCCCTGAAATTATTCACCTCTGTCTATTCGTGAGACCCACAGGCTGTCTATCCCTGCAGTACCGGAGGCTCTTTTTGGTTTTGGCGGCACTCGTTTGGAATATCCGTTTATCAGAACAATGTGATTGCTGAGTTGGTTTTCATTAATTGTCACATTATTCCTTCATTGATCAGGTCATCTTTATTTATTATCTTGATTCAAGGCTTAGAGGTTATCGGTAAATTAGCTGTTAGTGGGAGGGATAAAAGAGAATCATTGGGAAGCAAAGTTTGAAAATGATTCCATTATCAGGACAAGAAGGTTGCTAGTCTCATCTACTCTCGCAGACTTCAATGTTCTCATAGCAAAATAAAATTGACTCTCTTTTGGAAGCAATTAGATTCTTGTCATTTCGAGCAATTATATGTCTATCAGAAGATTGAAAAACTACCATGCTTCTGTGCTATGGAGAACAATTATATCATCTTCGCATTAGACTGACAATGACAAATCATTTATGATTTGATTCTATGACACTCAAATAACCAGTTTTTTCAAAGGGGTATTACTATGTATACACATAAATAGTACAAATTTAAGTAAAAATATTTTATAGATAGATTTTGAAATAAAAGAAAATAAATAACTATATCGTCTAATCATAAATTGTTATTTTAGATTATATAAATAAATTCCTATAATTTGTTTATATATTTTTTATTCGATTTTTCAACCTCTCCATGTTACATTTGAAAGAATGTTTTTTTTACTTTTATGACCATGAAAACCTGCTCGACTTCATCCAACAAGTATTGCACTGATTAATTCAGATTTCGCTTTATTACAATACATCATTCATTGGTCTCAAACTAATTAATCAAAGTTTTCCATATTAGAGGGGAACATGCTAAAATAATCGTAATTCTACAGAGTTTCATTCAAAAACTTGAGGTTGGAACAGAGCCCAATTGAGATTAGACTTAGTACCATAGTACGGCCCAAAATGAGAGACGATTTCATAGTCAGATGACTTGGGCTAAGTTTAAATCAATCCAGATTCCAGACCCAATACACCAACTGGCTGTAAACAGATACAGAAGGTCCTTCGCGTGGCATGCACAGACAGAGGGTTCCAAAAAAATAAAACTTAGCACAAGACACAGACAAGTCAAAATTTTACAAGTATAACAAAAATTTGAACATAAGCTTTTAGATTGAAAATTCTATTGTTTTACTAATCCTTGGAGTCTTGACTTGTAAATTTGATATACTAATTACTTCAACTAATTGATTTGATTTCTAATCTCTTAATACATTTTGACCAATTTAGAGAGGACTTGTACACAACGGTCAACAGAGAAGAAAGATGATTAGTCTCTTTCAGAAACGACTAGTGCAATCAGAATTTTTTTATTTCATCAATATGAATAAATTAGATGACCAATAGCACGCAAGACAAAATTATAGCGATGAACAGAAAAAAAATATTTCTTTTTTAGTTTATTACTAATTATTTATATTATTTATTATGGGCTATAAAATGTTATATCCTTAAAATACATATTCATGGAAACTGTACAGGGATTGCAATTACTCCATCAAACAAATTAAACGTGAGAAAAAGAAAAAAATTCATACTCAAGAATCCCTTTCTCCATTAAGGCTCAAGTGATATTTGCAGGGTATGAAATGTTATTTTCTCTCACCCAACTAAATGAAAGGAAAAAGAATCAATTTCATAATAAATCATCCACCAAAGTCGTCAATCTTCTGTGAAAAATGCATTGAAGAAGTCTCTCCAACATTAAATTTAAGTCATTAGAATTTAGATTCAACGCCTATTGACAACATTTTTAGATGTTTCCAATACTTCAATAGGATTGGATTCAAACTAAATTTATTTGAGTTTGAACTTGGTTCAAACAAGTCTAAAACAAGTTTGACTTAAGCGAGTTCAAGTTTTAAATGTGTTTAATTCGTAAAGCTTGTGAGTTTATAAAATTCAATATAAATCTATAAAACGATGTCGTTTTGAGCAATATACATTTCATCTTTGTCTAAGATAAAACCAATTTTATCTTTGTCTCAGTTAAAGATGATTGAAAAGGAAACAAAGAGAGATCGAGAGGGAGGACGACCAACGACCAATGACGATGAATTGTCGCTAGAGAGAAGAGAAACAAATTCTACGAAAGAATTTTCACTTTTCAAACTTTAGATGAGGAAAAATTATGAGATTTTTATACATGAGAAGAAAAATGTGACAAAACTTTAATTTTTAAATTTTTTTGTGAATAATAGTTTTATCCCTAACATTAATTGAGATTTTCAATAAAAATTGGTTCATAAATAAGTATTTGAGTTTTTGAAAATTGAAATGTGAGACTTTGAAAGTTTACTATATCTTAGATGGAACAAGTCTTTTGGCCTAATAAAAAAAAAAGAATGGACTGTGGGGTATATGACAATATATGAGTTTGAAGAAGAATTAATCAGCAAATTGTCTTCCCCAATCAAACAGCTTCAATATTCGATCATTTAAAGTGATAAATAGATACATTAATATCATTATACATAAATGAAAAGGCCTTAATCTCTTGAAATTGTTGATAAATGTTAATAATATAATGTGAACATACGATGAACTAGTCAATATATGCAATTGATTATAATCAATCTTAATCCTGGTCTATTTTATGGATTATATGCACATATATACAGTCAAACTCATTTAATGTGACATGAGTTACTGTTCAGCTAACACAATTTCACCAGTCTTCCTAATTAATTCAAACTAAAATTTATATCTCATCAAATTTATTAATATCAATATAATGTTTCTAACTTTCTACACTATAATAAGTTTTTTTGAAGTGGTTTCTGAGGAAAAAACAAGAAAGATTTGACTTGGCTTTGGGAGCAGGAAGTTTGATAAATGGGCAATAAATGGGGAAGTGGTAGGAGTAGTAAAGAGAAGAAGAAAGAAAGCTTCAATTATGCCGGCGGAGTGGACTGGCAAAGAAAGTAAACTGCTCAATGACTTGTTCAAGCAGACTGAATGACTCATGGCTGTGATTAGTAAACGAAGGGTTGAGCAGTTTTTTATGTGAATGATGATGAGTTGTGGGAGAAAGTTGGCCTTTCCATCAAGGCATGAATATGATAGCAACAATTGACCCCATGACTGATAATGCCCTGTCATCTCCACCCTCCATTGGCCCTACTTCTATTAATCTCCCTTTTTTCACGTCATTATTTTAAGGACCATTTCCTTTCCTTCTTGGATATATCTCGTCTTCTTTCATTCAGCATTGACCAGTCTAGGGTTATACATAATAAAACGAATTATATATCCATATATAATGTTTCTATATATGGCTTATAAGATAAGACAAACCAAATAATGTAGCAATGACATCCATATATATATGATTTCAGTCCAAATACATAATAAAACGAATTATATATCCATATATATATGATTTCAGTCCAACCATATTTGAATAACATCCTTAAACATTATCAGCTACTTCTTATCATTATAAAATTCTCAAAGGAGCCTCTAAGACCAACGAGCTTAAGCTGGGGCAAACAAAATTGAAGAAACAGATGCTGAAATCAGTCTGGCATCAACAAGAACAAAAGTTTTCTTATAAGTTTGGGCTACCAAAGTATCACGGGAACAATAAATAGTCTCATTGGTAAGGGCAAGAAATAAAAAAGAATAACTGTATGTATATATGAATGAATGAGACTGAATGAATGAATGAAGGGGAAGTAATTCCCTTAATAAATAAATAGAGCAAAGGCCGACAAAGGAATTTATGATCAAAAGAAGTCATGAAATAAAGAAGAGAAGTGGAAATTAAGGAAAGGGTTGTGCGGTTGCGAAGACAAGGACTGGCCGATGGTGCAAATACCACCACATCACCTAAGAACTGGGATCCTATCCTATCTCTATGGAGAGAGACAGACTTACAATTCTTCACCATGACTAGCTTACCCAACCCACCCTCATCTGTCTATTTATGAATTACCTGCTCTCAATAATATTAATAACATTTACAAATTAATGTAAATTCCATCTATTTGTGGCAAATCTTTAAGAAAGGAGAGACCGTTTCACATCAATACTTTGAAAAAAAAAAAAAAAAACAAAGACCATTTACAAACAAAAGAGAGACCATTTCACATTACCTCTTTTGCCACCATCACCTCGCTTCATCTTCTCTACTTGTAATCAACTTCGCTACAAAGCACTAACGCTTGCACATGGACCTAGGGACTTATTTAGTTGTTGTTTATGTTTCCATATGATGGGATTCTAGGTTTTAACATCCTCAAAAATAAGGGGTTTCTTGCACATTGTAATAATGGGTAAAGTCAAATTTTCGCTGCCACTTAACGCCAAAATCATATTAGGGAGAAGATGATCAAAAGACCAGGAAATATAGCTATGTTATCTTTCCCATTTATGTAGAAAAAGCAAATTAAGAGAAAATGAACACTCATTTTTTCCGTACAAATATAAAAGATATATATATATAAAAAAATACAGCAATTCAAAATTCAGTTCTTTGTCAGGAAGTAGGTAAAAGTTGATCCTTCATTTGACAAACTAAACATTTATTGATATCTGTGACGGTGTCCTCTCAACAGAAAACTGCCATAGTCTTTCAATCCTTTGCAGACTTCTCATGTGTGCAGTTTTTCTAGCTTATACGATGTTCGGCATTGCCTAGCACATTTTGGTCGTCAAAAAGTGTTTTTTTTATTCTACAAATTCTGCTGGGATGTCAAGAAGAACGGAAAGGAGACACAAGTTGCAGTGGTGTTCAACAGAAATTGAAAAAGAAAATTAATTTTATTATCAATTTTGTATTTTTATCTTTAAGTCAATTATAGTCGTCTCCATTTGCATTATTGTGGATTGAGATGTTTGTGGCCTGGTTCACCAGAGATTCGGCATCGGGGTCTTTTTCTTTTATTTTCCTTTGTAAATCACACGTAAGCACGTCTAAACCTCAATTGAGAGTGTATATAGTCCAATTTAATATAATTTAATTTTTTTTTTAAAATAAATTAAAATAATAGTTTGAAGATTTTTCAAACTGGACAAAACTATTTTTTATTTTAAATCTAATTGAAAAAATATATTGTGATTCGATTTGAATTATAATTTGAACTAATTAAAATCATTCACTTCTAAATATATATTATTTAAAAAAATTAATTTAATTATAACTTTTTAAAATATAATTTAAATACGTAAAACATATATTAAATATATTTACAATACATATATATATATATATAAAGAAAATAATAAAAAAATATAAAAAAAGTTATATACATAATTATTTATTAAATTGTTTTGTCAAATATAATTATATATATATTTAAAAAAATAATTTACATTTTTAATTTGATTAAATAATTATTTAAATCATAATTTAATTTAAAAATTTATTATTTAAATTAAATTATTTAATAAATAAATTAAATTAATTTATAATTTTTAAATAATTTGATTTGATTTGATCACCCCATTCTGTTCGTAACTAAATCACAACAAAAATTACCACTTTAGCAGTTACAAAACTAGTTTCACCTATCAACCTCCAGATCAAGTCCAATCAGAGATACGGACCGTCCGATCTCGACTACCACACGAAACAAGAAGTGTTGTGATGAATCTGATCTCTCCATCATGAGCAAGAAGGGACGGAAGGTGCACCATCAACCATTGATGGATAGGTAGGGCCTATCTACTAGGGGTGTTCAAAATTATCGGTAATTGAATCGAATCGATTTTTAAACCAAAAATCGAACCGAAAAATAGGTTATTTAAAAAATCGGTTCAGATACCGGTTCAAAAATGAATTTTCGGTTCGGTTACTGGTTTACCTAATCTTAACCGCGGTATTGAATAAAATATTAATAAAATATTGAATATATTTTTCAGTTCAAAAATCGGTTAACTGAAATTTCGGTTTGATTAATTGAGGTTAAAATCAGTTAATCTTTAAATCGATTCGATTTTGGTTCATAATGAAAATTTAATTCGATAAATTGACAAAACAGTTCGATTAACCAGTTTTGAACACTTCTACCATCTACATGACGACCTGCTGTCACATGGGTACGGCATCTGCTATTAATAATAAAAAGTAATTTTTCTGTTTATAGAGTTACGAAACAAATACCACATACGTTGCATGACGCATGGTAAAGACGGAGTGGACCCCTGCAGTTGACAAGGATGAGAGGAGTCAATGCCAACACCCCCGTGTCCATCAACTGCTGACTCATCTTTTCACTGTAAATCTCTGCCGTCAGATCAAACAGTAAGAATCAAGTCAACGTTATCAAGTTAAAAATTTCTAAAAACGTTGCTGTCTTAATAATAACTAAAAAAAAACCAAGGAGAAAATGGTCAAACCACATACCCGACCTAAAACGTAACGGCAAACGGTGAACTGGCCAATGTTTCTGGCAGTTTTCACGGAACGGAACGGACCGTTTGACTTTAAAGTAAGTCATAACGGTGCCATAGATAAGACAAAAAAGAAAGCGAAAGATAAAATGACCTTTCCAAAGCTCACGCGCTATATCGAGGCGTAATCACACACTCGTAATGGCAATAAATGGGAGTGGGACCGTTACCGTCCACATTCCTGACTCAGTTCCGGTGAGCCGGTCCAACGAGAAAGCTACACATCACTGGAAAGCGCGTGAGTGTCGGTTTAATTGTGTGTAAAATAGAAAAAAAAAAATGGCGGAATAAACAGAGAGATGGAAGGAAATGTGCAAGAGTGGCATGAATGTAGTAAATAGGGATAGCCATGCAGAGTCTGTGTGTGCTCAGAAACATTTAATGGGGAAGAAGAAGACTTATGAGAGTTGGTGTGGGCAAGTTCAAGGTTGGAGATAGCTTTGCTTCCCCTCAACCAGAGCCTCATTTCCTTCATCAACAAACAAACCCTAATTGCTTCTCTTGAAGCAAACACATCACCATACAAACCCTAATTGCTTCTCTTGACGCAAACGCATCACCATACAAACCCTAATTTTATCCTTTTTTCGTTGTCTATAGTATAGAAGTATTACATTCGACATTATAGTAATTTGCCCAGAAAAAACAAAAAAAAAAGAATTTTCTTCTCTAAATCATGCTTGATTGTTTATACATTCCTTAAACAGAAAGATGTGAGATTGGGTCTAGTTCAAACATAAAATGGGTGAATGAGGATTAATTATAATCCTTTCTACAAATTTCAATGTCGTTATTGGGTTGTGCCATTAAGTAGAGCCCAGTCGTATGCGTATGTATTTATTTCATCTCACCTTCTCTACACTAATAAATGCATTACATTTGGAACAATTTATGATTATTGCTCATCCTTCAAATTTGTTTCCGTCCTCTATACTTGACATTAATGTTATTACTAGACATACCAAAATTCATATCATAATCAACATTAAAGATGTATGCTCTCTAGTTCATTTAATTCAAGAAATAAGTTTTAATATAAGTTGCATTTTATATTTTACTGGAGCTTTAAGGTTATCAAGAGACCTGTAGTTGTATTACATTGAGACACTAGCATACAACAAATGAACCTGACACTACAAAAAAAATCTAGTATTAGGGAGAGAAGAATTAACGAGTAGATAATATCTAATTGTTATAAGTTTTTTCTTTTATGATTTTAATAATCAATTATTTATACTCTTATTAAAATCAAATAAATTTATTACTTTAATAAGGAAAAAATAGTCGTTAATTTTTTTTTTTAAAATTTTAACAATAGGAAAACTCTCATCGTCACTTGTTATAATAGTTTTCTATATTAAAAGTATTAACGACAAAAATAGAAACATTTTTTCTCTTGTTAAAGCACTTTTTTTTTGTATTGTGGGTAAACATTTGGTAGTTTCGCTTCAACATTTCATATCAAAATGACATTATAATTTAATCTTTGTTTACTAATTCAATGAGGAATAAGGTCATCTTTCTACCAAAAAAGGCTTAAACTCTCTTTACAATGGTGTGACTCCATAAGTATGCTCGAATAAAAAAGATGGAATTTGGAGTACTTTCTCCGGTGAGACACTGTCACTAGGAATAATACTATGTGCACAACTTTTATATACAATTTTATATATAAATAACAATGTGTTATCATATGATTGAATATTTAAAAATTAAAGATAAAATAACATTTAATCATCTGGTGACACATCGTTGTTTGTCCACATAGTTTTATTGTTTTGAAAAAGGCCTGTAATACAATCTCTTATGAAGTAATACAAATGAGAAAAGACAAATTATACTAGGTTTTGGAGATCAGGAGCTTCCTCCATTAAGTGGTCTATAGTAATAAATATTATGTTGCGGATTTGGTCTAACGAAAAGGAGCTACAAATGTATGTTAGATTAAATCACTTAGGTGCTCCTTATAAGAATCACAAATGTTATAGTATTGTATATCAATTATTAGTGGTGATAAATTGAAGAGGGAGCTCTTTATAAAATGTTTTGATGAATGTTATCAAGTCTGATTAGCATGATTATCATTTACCAAATCTACCAAATATACCCTTTTCAACATGTAATCCATATATTATCTACTGGAAAAGGAATTGTCATAAATTCATATATTACACGTTAACATATGTGTTAACAAATCTATATATTACAAGATACAGTAATTAAGTTGAAATACGATATAAATATTACAACTTAATCATAGAAAATTCAGGTGTCAAAGATTTCTCAACACTCTGCCTTTCATTACTAACTAAATTGTCAATTCAACCAGTAAAAGAGTCAAACTATAAAATGAATGCAAGAGAAAACCTAAAAATATAGTGGATTGACTCTAAAATGTCTTGTATTCGGCCACATTAAGAAAATATTTTTTTTGTTGCCAATTGAAGTATGTGATAATATTGTTAATTGTCATTATTTTGATTTATAATTCTCTTATGTTATGTAAAAATTTAATTCAAGCTAATGAAATTATTTATCTTTTTGCACTTAGAAAGTTTTGAGTATTTTCGGAGTAAGTTAGGCCAAGAAGTCTAAAACAGGAGCAGACTTACTAATTAACAAAATCCATGATGTTGACTAGGCGTGGCACGTGCAATAATGAGAGCAGATTTCGTAATTTAAATTTTAAAGTCCAAATCAATTGAGATATTTCAGAAAAGTTAAGATTTGCTTCCTAGAAAAGGGTTGATTATTAGCTGAAAAAGAGGAATATTTTAAATAGATAAGGAATATGTATAAAGAAGAATTTTTTGGGGGGAGGATATATATCTAGATATATATCTATTTCCTTCTGGGGGGAATATATAGATTTTATTTTTATTTTGTTGGATTAGGATCGTATCTAAAGAATTGGAGAGAGGACCATGGCTTACAGTGGCTAAAATCTTTTTTCTTTGTTGAAGGGATCTGAAACCATGAACTACAAAGATTGTGAGATTTTTGTTCTTTAATACATTTTTTAATTATTTAAATATTGATTATTTTTCTCAATTATTTTTCATGATTGTGTTGGTTGATTGCTAAGGCGCGTGATTAGTTTATCGATTAATATAATTTACTGTTAGTTTAAGTGTTGAATTCGTAATTGTTCAATTCATCTAATCGAAATGGTAATTGGGATTTGTTGTTTGCTACGTCAAGAATTGTAATTCCTAGGAAAATAATCAACTGGATTAAATGCAACGTCATACGCTTGTGTTCTTTTGTTTCGTTGGTCTTTCTAATTTTTAATGTTATTGTTTAATTAAATTCGAGATCATATCCGAGTTGTTAATCAATAAGGGTTAACTAGAATACATGTTTTTAGTTAACTAATCATAAGGAAAGACAGATAATTAATATCACAACGAATATTTGAATAATTAATTTGATACTCTTGGGTGTTGATGATTAATTGTAGTTTCAATGGTGGATATGACCATAGACCAAAATTTGTTTAATTGATTATTTATTTTAGATTATTTCATCAATTTTTATTTACTACTTTTAATTATAATTCGTATTCAATTTAGAAACCCCTTCAGTTTCGTTACTTTGCGAGATATGTAACGACTTACTAATTAGAACTTTTTGAGGAAACGATCTCTACTTTCTTTTACTATATTTTTGTTATAAGGATTTAAGATTTTAATTTGGGTATAGACGACAGAACTTACCAGTATGTAATTTTGAGTTTTACACAAGTTAAGTTATAGTAGCAATGGTAATGATCTAATAGAACCTTTGTTGTATACTATGATATAATGTGAGTAAAGCAAAGAGAAAAACAAAGACAAGGATTTTAATGTATTTTAACTCGATGATAAAAAAACCTATGTTCATAATGTAGTGATAAACTGATAGTACAAGTTATTCTAAAGAAGATATGTATAAGAGAGAATTTTAGCTATAAGACTAGAGAAGGTATGTACACAACTTAAAATCCTAATGTTTTAGGTGTCTTGTTTATATTATCAACACATGTTGTGGGTTTACAACAAACAATAGAGATTACTTTCTACTAAACCTAGGTTTTATAAGCAAACTTAGTAATTGGCATTACATACTTTCATTTTAGGTTTTCCAATGGTTTTCTAGTATTCTCAATGTTTTGCAGTAACCCCTGTATGATTCACAACATTCATACATATCAAATGAGGTCTCTAATAAGTTAGTTTGTTTAGCTTATTAGAGAGGTTGATTCAAAGGGTGCATTAATAGGAGGATGACGATATCGAGGGGCCTATAAGGCTACTAGAGAAAATATATATTGTGAGAGTTTAATCATCCTTTCATTATGGATGAAAGTACTTGTATAGGGTTACTTATGGCATGGATGATAATAGCATTTCTTGTCCTTTTTGCTCCCCTCATTGCTGGGAGTTTGGGGATAATGGTCGATGAATTAGTCCTCTACTTCAAACCCTTGGTGGACATGATAGAAGAATGTGTTTAATGGGACAACTAGACGTAATATCAAGGGAGAAATTGAGAAGCTTGTTGAGGGTGACATCAGAGTAATTTTCTCATGTCTACGATATTTTGGTTGAATGGTGAGATATCATAATGGCTATTGTAATTTTATCTTTCCTATAGGTCCTTAATATGATGTCTTTCTTCTTAAACGAGGCATGGTTGACCTTGGTATGGAAAGATGATCACTTGTAAGAGCAAGTTTGTTCAAGGATAGGTAATTAACCTTGAGGAAAGAATTCCTACTAATGGAAGAGAGATACGAGACTTTGGTGGAGGGTCTTAAGGCCAAGGAAGAGGTTGTCTGACCAAACTTACTTCTCATTGGTAACACATAAAAAGAAAAGAGGGCAAGTTTGATGGATCACGCCCTCAGTTGCATATTTTGGTTAGAGAAGTTTGAGCTAAAAACCAGTGTGTTTAAACACTGCATGCGAAGGTGGGCTGCTTGGTAGACATGCACTCTACTAGTAATAGTCTTTTATACTATTTAAATTTGGTTTCTAGACTTTAACTTTACCTCCCTTGAAAAGAGCTATAAGGAGCAAGCAAGGGAGTAGAGGTAGGCCCAAGCCATTGAAGAGGCTAGCTACATTCAACAAGCTAAGACAACTGGAATGGCACTTGAATCAACTAGGCAAATTCATGGGTTTAAAGTTTGGAGGAAATGACTCTCTAGAAGGCTATAAGGGTAGCCTATGATCCTACTTCACCTTGCAAGGTGGCTAATAGTCACTAGAGATTGACAAAATAGTTTCTCTCTTGTATAGTAGTGATTTATTTAGTAACTAAATAATTCCACCTATATAGTATAATTTTAACCATATTCAATGTTCATCTTGATTTTTTTGTTTTTGTTGTGTTGTTTAGCATACTATTAAAGATAGTATATGTTAAACAAACATCATAACTATATTTAGTGAACATGATCGATTGTTGCATTACTCCTATTATAACCCCATTAAATTAGTCAATAGAAAAAAATATATATGCCAAAGTGTAAAGTGACCATAATGTTAGTAACAAAGATTAATAAAGAATTAAAAAAAAATTAGTTTGAATCTGCAATTACATTTCAAGGGCGCATCCAAACTAATGTTAGATATTTTATTTTTACATAAGACTTGGGAGACATTATTTGCCTCTATATAAACTCATGAAGAGTTTGTGGGAATATTTTGTTGTCATGATACTCAATATATATAGAGAGAGGCATACCTTTTAGGTCTCGTTCATGCTGCTTAAGGCTATGGGTTGGTTGATGTGATTTTATTCATGAATTCTCTAAAGGCATCCTCTGTTAATGAGGTCTTTCATTGTGCTAAATAAATCTCAACAATGGTCAATGTAAGCAATATCTTAGTGATAATGACACAATTTTCATGATCTTGCCTAATGCGGTCTTCTTTTAATGCTCTAAGACATGAAAATAGTCGCATGTTTTAAAGACTACATGTATTTCTTTGGGTGAAGTAATCAATGAATACTTGTTGCAAGCAGTTGGATCCAAATTTAGCCTATTTGATCGAGGCTTCTTGTGGTCACATTGTTGGTCCCTACCAACTTTTCTCTTGGATTTTGTTTCCCATTGTGAAAAAGTCGAAGGCATGAGATAAGAGTCAATGAAGCGAATTGCATTATGTGTATACAAATAATTTTCTCCTTTCATGTCTAGCTTACTAGTTTTAGCCATTAGGGCATCAAGGGTGTTAGCAAAGTTTTCTAATGTGATGTTCATTGAGATGCTTTCAACTACCTTCTATTAAGAGGCCTCACATACATTTAAACGGTCGCATATGTCTAGTTTATAGGTTTTTGTGATCCAATTTGATCTATTTACCAAGGTTAGTTATAACATTAACATGTGAGGGTACTAAATAAATGTTATCTTTTAGATAAAAGGCTTGATTTGTGAGTCTATTGGCCTTATCCATTGATTTTCATTGTATACCTTGGGATCAATGGCTTAGGTTACCTCACTTATTGTAACTAAACATCGAGCTTGTGTGTAGTGATGACTTAAAGGCATCATTCACTCGATAGAAAACCTATCCCATTGGTCAAGAGTTATTACCCACTAAAGTACATTCAACAACCTTCTCTTAAGAGGTCCAACGAGCATTCAGGTAGTCGTGGACAGGTGGTCTTAAGGTTGGGCAATTAGGGTTGTTTATCTCATTGGCCTGGTAGTACTTTGGGAGGCAGTTACAAGCCTAAAGTGACAATTTGTTTGGATAGGATATGGCTTCTTGTAATTAGAATTGTTTTGATGTCTTTTGTTCGAAGGGATTTCTATTAGGAGTTGACAAGTTTGAGGTGTGTGGTATGGTCAGACAAGATTATGGTTATTTTAATTTAAGTATTGAGTCATTTTCGTCAATGACAATAATGAGTATAAAATTGCGGTGGTATGGATACCTTTGTAGTTGTTCCCCTCCTAGGAATGGGTCTTTTTGGAGGTGAATATATTACAAGGGTAGCATCTTGTGTTTGATGGGCAATGTTTGTGGAATTGACTTTAGTTAATTTTAGTTCAACACACTATTAAATTGTGATCTAGTTGTGAGGTGTTAGTACTGGGTTCCATAGAATAAGATACTTATAGATTGTAATCGAATTCTTTAGATGTCTAGTTATCTAAGACCTTCCTATGACACTTTCTACGAGCCATCAAAAGAGACTAACACATTAGACAATGGATAAATATAGCAAGGTCCCTCATTTTAGCACCAATCCATTGTGAGATTTATTGTCACCAATTAAAAGACATAATTTTGAGTCTTGTGTAAGTTATACTACAATAATAGTGATAAGGATATGGTGGGACCATGTTGTCTACTACGATGTAATGTGAGTAGAGTATAAAGGAAAATAGATGAGACATATTATTTTTATTTTGGTTCGACTTGACGATGAAAAAACCAACATCCATAGTGTAATTATTGATTTATAGTGAAAATTACCTAAAGAAAATATGAATATGATAAATCATTTGTTGTAAGACAAGGTTTTCCACTTATGTTTATCTCTAAGGGGATATGTCTATCTCTTTATTGGTCTCCTCCCCCTATATTCATAGTGGTCCTTTATATTTTTAGGATTTAAGAGGAAACGTTACATCAAAACAAAAATATCTGAAAATTCCTAATTCAAACATGATTTTAAGAATTTATTACCATTCTAATTGAAATTAAAAGTGAAATGCATTATCTTATTAGGAATAAAGAGATAATTTTGCCTTATTGAAATGGATAAGAATAGAAAAATTATTTTGAAAATATTGAGTCGATTTACTTCTAAGCATAAATCTTCTAGCTACCATATGTGAAAGGTCTATTTGTGCTTTTGGGTGAATTGCATACAAGAATGTGCTTGAGTGTTGGTTTTTAGCTAATCGTTTAATGTGATTTCTTAGACAAGTTTATAGTAATAATTCTTACGAGAGATCACATAACAATTTATAATATTAAAATTTGAGGTTTAAACCTTATAATAGTGTTATCAACTATAATTTTAACTTAAACAAAAATATTGAAACTAGGAAGTTAGGAAGATTGAAAAAATATAACAAACAACCAATTAGTGTATGAAAGATTCTGGTAATCTCAAATCTAATAAACACATGCAATACCATCCATTAAAGGATTTTTATCATAAAAACTGAAGTTATCAATTATGTGGAATCACTTTTGTGGGTCATCCCTATAGGCATGTAGTCAACATGCACGTAACATTATTTTATCTCTTACTTATTCATCAAGCATTTCTTTATATCTCCTTTTGATACTCTCATTGATAGAATTTAATATTCATACCCACAGAATAATAGAGTCACGAAAAGAATAAAAACATTGGACACTTGGAATTAATAATGATAGATCATGAATTACTGCAAGTAATATTTTTAAGATTTCGTGGCAATATTACCAACAACAAAAGGAATTCATAAGATCAAACATTTTCACATGTAACATTCCTACGGAATCTTAACATTTAAGATAAAAATTAAATAAAGCATATAATTTGCTTACATATATATAATTTTTTATCCAAATATTCCACGAAAAATTTTGCATAACCTATATTAAGTGTTTTGCACATTTAAATAAAATTATGTGTAAAAATGATACTACAAGCTATAAAATTATAGTTTGTGTTTAAGTGATATAATTATTTATTTTTTCTCTCGTTTTAAAATTATATAACGTCTTCAAATATTTATTATTACTCTCTACACTTTGCCTTCAAATATTTAAAGAGTAATGTTATGTGTACCTATTTTTTATACATAATTTATGTATACAGTGATGTGTCATTATGTAATTAGGTGATTTTAAAATATGTCATCATATGATAAAGAAATATCTAATAACATAATAACATCTCATCTGTGTATATTAATTGTGTACTAAAAATAGGTATACATAGTTTTATTGATATTTAAAATCATAAATTGAGATGAAATGATTAAGCAGGATAAGCATAATGTAGCACTAGAAGGTGAAAATTATAATTTGAAAAGATTGAAGGTGGAAAAGGAATTGTGAATTGTAGAGTTTGGTAGCCGTCATTCGTTGCACCATCCACTCCCAAGGGAAAATTAAACACCAAATGCTGCCGATCTCTCTCCCCTCATTGCAATTACACCTCTCCCGTCTCCACCATTAAATGCTATTGCACCCTCTCAATACGCTCTGCAATAACTCCTCGCTGCCTCATTTTTCTCCATCTCTTCCTCTCTTTCTTCTTTCTTTTACCCACTTTTGCTATTGCACTCTCTCTCTAAATTCTCTATCTTCTTCTTTTCTTTCTTCGTGTTAGTCTCCATATTCCTAGCCCCTATTTCTCTCCCTGTCTCAACACCTAAAACTAATTCCTTACTGTACCAGCTTAAATCAAACCACCACAAAGAAGCACTTTTGGAGCTTCAACAGTTGATTTTCCGGCATCACAGGTGATGGAAAACAGATCTAAACCCTTATAAGTTTTGAGGCATTTTTAGGGCTTTTTGGGGGTTGTGTCGTGTTAGGTCAAAATCTTTGTGTAAGCAAGTTTTTGTTTTTGGATACTATTTCACTCTTCTTTGCTTTTAGCAATTTTTCAGGGTCAGTGGTTTTGCAAATCCATATCTTTATCAGATAAAATATTCTCATTTGGCTCTGATTCTATTTTGTTTTACGTTTTTATTCTCTTGATGCAGATAAAGCTAAAGAAAGGAATGAAAATAAGGTGGTTTTGAGATAGACAGAGAAGGCATAGTTGGATCTTCCGTGATCTTCGTTGTGCGTTTTTTGGGTCTAAACCTGATTTTTGTCCGTGAGGGGGCGTATCAAATTTGTCAACTCGATCTTTCTATTAATATTCTGTTTCTCGTGCATTGGCGCGTAAAAATCAGATAGGTTTAAGCAGCTAGAGTGAGACAAAGAGAGACTCTTTTCAACGGCCAAGAGAAATCATAAGTCAGCTCTCCTTGTTTTTTTCCTTGTAGTAACCTATTTGCTTTGCACAGACACCTGCATGGAATCTAGCAATACTTACCTTCCCTGATTTCTATATAAAACCCCAAACCAAACATCACCAAATACAGTAGAAACAAGAGTGGGGAAGCCATATACAATATAGGGTTTCTGGGTCTGAAAATATGCCAACAGGAGTTATGATCCCGGCGAGAAATGTGCCGTCAATGATCGGTAGGAACGGTAATGTTGGTGGACTTGGATCATCATCAGGACTTTCCCTCGGTCAGGTCAGGCTTGAACGTTCTTTGCTTTGCTCTTATGAATCTAAAGTTTGGATGATTTTTTCTTCCTCTTGTCTGTTTCATGTTAAATAATCGATTTTTCTGCTTTGTTTCTTCATTTTCGGTGAATGCAATGGATTACAAGATTTTTGAGTTTTGGGTTTGTTTTATCATTTCTTCTCACATTAACGGCAGATCTCTTGTTCATCTCTACTTTCAATGACTTGAATTTTTTTTTCATTATATTTGTCTTCTGCTCTTAGCGAAACTAATTTGCTTTTTGAGGCAAAATCCATCTCGAAATTTGCAAAAACGCGTAAGGGCTTTTGCTCTGCAAACACAGTCGGAGAGAAATTTTGATTTAAACAAATAGAATCTTAACATGAGTCCAAATTCTATGCTTGACTTAACCTAGCCGATCGTTTACATTTTCAATAAAAATAATGTCAGATAGGGAAATTTATCTGTCTTCTTGTCTAGCATTATGGTCCTGGCAAACTTCTTCTCTTATATTCACACTCTCTCTCCTACATATTTATGTGTAGCGACATCCGTTTGCATTTTTTTTCAGTGGAATTTTTCCATTGTGTTGTTAGACTGAAAACCCATAAGCTTCGGAATCTTAAAGATCTGTAGAAATGTTCCAGCCAAACATGATGGAAGGTCAGCTTCACCCTTTAGACATGACCCAGAACACATCAGAAAGCGATATTGCTGCTCGTTTAAGAGATGACGAATTTGACAGCACTAAATCTGGTAGCGAAAATCACGAAGGTGCCTCCGGTGATGATCAGGAACCACGTCCAAAGAAGAAGAGATACCATCGCCATACTCAACATCAGATCCAAGAAATGGAAGCGTAAGCTTTATGTTCAGTAGTCTCTTTGTTCAACTTTTATTACATAAATTAAAAAAAATTCTGCTTTTAAATTAGTTTCTTCAAAGAGTGTCCTCACCCCGATGACAAGCAAAGGAAGGAACTCAGTCGTGAATTAGGGCTAGAACCTTTGCAAGTCAAATTTTGGTTCCAAAACAAGCGCACTCAGATGAAGGTATATAACGCTTATTCATAGCTTTTGCTTGTTCTTACAAATATAAAACTCGATCTACCTTTTTTAAAGGATTATTATCTGATCTTTGTTCAACGTCAGTACCTGATTAGTTTAATTCGATATCTAATTTACTTTGTATATATTGTTCAACAGACCCAGCATGAGCGCCATGAGAACACACAGCTTCGATCTGAGAACGAAAAGCTTAGGGCTGACAACATGAGGTACAGAGAAGCTCTTAGCAATGCTACATGTCCCAACTGTGGAGGTCCTACTGCAATAGGAGAAATGTCTTTCGATGAACATCATCTCAGGCTTGAAAATGCTCGATTAAGAGAAGAGGTATAAGAAGGCTAGTGATTGTTGATGCCTTTTGTCTTCACAATTTTATTTAACGGAAAATTTTCGTTTTTTGTCAAATCATATTCAGATTGATCGCATCTCAGCCATTGCGGCTAAGTATGTTGGCAAACCTGTGGTGAACTATCCACTTCTTTCTCCACCGATACCACCTCGTCCACTTGACCTTGGAGTTGGAAATTTTGGTGGGCAACCAGGCATTGGAGGAGAGATGTATGGGGCTGCAGACCTCCTTCGATCCATTAGTGCCCCAACTGAGGCAGATAAGCCGATGATAATTGAGCTTGCAGTCGCAGCTATGGAGGAACTAATTAGAATGGCCCAGGTGGGAGAACCACTCTGGATGAGCAGTATTGATGGAACCACAACTGTGCTAAACGAAGATGAATATGTCAGGATATTTCCTAGGGGAATTGGTCCTAAACCAACTGGGTTCAAATGCGAGGCATCTCGAGAAACTGCTGTTGTTATCATGAACCACATTAGTCTTGTTGAAATCCTGATGGATGCGGTAGGCTTAATTTCTTTCACTACCTTTGGGTTTCTATAATTTTTACTGTTATGTATCATGGGAACTGGCATGTGATGAATTTTGTTTTTGTATATAATAGGATCAGTGGTCGACTGTATTTTCCGGCATTGTCTCAAAAGCAATGACTCTAGAAGTACTCTCAACAGGTGTAGCAGGGAACTACAATGGAGCCTTACAAGTGGTATAACACTGGATTTTATTTCCTTTTTAACCCTTATTCTAGTTTAGCATGAAATTCTTTTGGAAACAATATACAAGCTTATTATTTTTGTTGATTTTATGATTTAAAGATGACATCAGAGTTTCAAGTTCCTTCACCACTTGTTCCAACTCGTGAGAGTTATTATGTAAGATACTGCAAACAACATGGAGATGGGACCTGGGCAGTAGTTGATGTTTCTTTGGACAATTTGCGCCCCAGTCCAGCCGTTAGATGCCGAAGAAGGCCATCAGGATGTTTGATTCAGGAAATGCCTAATGGATACTCCAAGGTAAATCATTTTAAGTTGATTACTTGAAACTAATTTACACAATTTTATATTGAGAAGTAATCTTCGGGAAATTTCTACCCTTGACTTTCATTTATGTATTAGGTGATATGGGTTGAACATGTTGAGGTTGATGATAGAGGTGTACACAATCTGTACAAGCAGCTAGTGAGCTCTGGTAAAGCATTTGGTGCAAAACGTTGGGTTGCCACCCTAGATCGACAGTGTGAACGCCTTGCCAGTGTCTTGGCAACAAATATTCCAACGGGTGAAGTGGGGGGTAATACAAGATATTTGTTTTTGTTCATCTTTTGATCATGAGGAGTTTGTACAGAAAATTTGCATTACTGAAATTTATTCATTATACGTTAACTAGTGATTACGAATCAAGATGGGCGAAAGAGTATGCTGAAGCTGGCTGAAAGAATGGTGATTAGTTTCTGTGCTGGAGTGAGTGCCTCCACAGCTCATACTTGGACGACATTATCAGGAACAGGAGCTGATGATGTTAGGGTTATGACCAGAAAGAGCGTAGATGATCCAGGCAGACCCCCTGGTATTGTGCTCAGTGCTGCAACTTCTTTCTGGCTCCACGTTCCACCAAAAAGAGTTTTCGATTTCCTTCGCGATGAGAACACTCGAAATGAGGTACATGAATAATGAGAATACAAAATGGGTATAAAATGATTTATTATCAATAGTGTTATTATATATTTAATTTAAAATCACCTAATAACATATTATCTGTGCCTATTTTGTATACACGGTTGATTAATAATTTACTTTATTTTATCGCCATATTTGATACTATGGCCTATGTTAAACGGAAACTCTTTTCATAATTGCAGTGGGATATTCTTTCAAATGGTGGAGTCGTCCAAGAAATGGCACATATTGCAAATGGTCGGGATACAGGCAATTGTGTGTCTTTACTTCGAGTGAATGTAAGTCACAAATGAGGCTTATTGTTTTTGTATCATCCAGTTCTTGCATCTTTAGAAACAGTATTTAACTGTTGATAAATTAACAAATAATTCATATGAAATTTGGGTGTAGAGTGCAAATTCAAGCCAGAGCAACATGCTGATTTTACAAGAGAGCAGCACTGACCAGACGGCCTCTTTCGTTATTTATGCGCCTGTGGATATTGTTGCTATGAACGTAGTACTAAATGGAGGAGACCCTGATTATGTTGCCCTTTTACCTTCTGGATTTGCAATTCTTCCTGATGGAACTACTGGCGGCATTGGAGAAACTACAACTGGTGGATCTCTATTAACTGTTGCATTTCAGATATTAGTTGATTCCGTTCCAACAGCAAAACTGTCCCTTGGATCTGTTGCCACTGTCAACAATTTGATTGCGTGCACAGTTGAGAGAATCAAGGCTTCTTTGTCTTGCGACAATGCATGAACCTTAAAGTTTCAATTGTAGGTAATTTCTTAATCTTCTTGGAGGCTCATGTGTGCTTTGCATACTGATCACTTATTTGTTACTGTTGCAGTTACAAAAGAAGAAGGAAAAAAAGATATAAAGATATGGAGAAGATAAAAGAGGTGGTGGGAAGTTGGCTTAAAAACTATGGAGAGAAGTCAAGAGCGCACCTTACATGATCCTTTTGGAGTTTGTATAAGAACACATTACAAACTGAAGGATTAGAGGTTCGGGTATTGACTTCCTCAAAACAAGATTAGAAAGAAAAAGAACGTTAAGACCTTGTTAGAATGGTTGGATTCTCCTTCACCATGTTTTGTTTGGTTTTATTGTTAGGAGTTTAGGGATAATTTTGTGTAAGTGGGGATTTAGTTATCTTCTTTTTTTTTTTTCTTCTTCTCTTGTTGTATGTGTGTTTTCCAAACTCTTAGTCGGTGGAAAAGCTCTCACCTACTAACAGACATTTGCTTCACTTTTTCCATTTCATGAGCTGTTATTGAAATAGACTAGTTATTTTTTGTGATAAATATGTCTTTTTCAAAGGTTTCTTTGTTCTATAATTTAAACAACTTTTTTTTTTTGGAAAATATTAATGTTATAATATGAAAACAAATACAGAATACAAGGGACATACCCCAGGAGATGCTAATACAAAGGGTTGAAACAAAGGCTTAAAACTTTTCCCTATACAAATGCAATACCAATACAAGATGTGAAAGGATGAGGTTCACCCAAACATTGGTCTAACAAACAATTATATGATTTCTCCTCTCAACTTTAACCCCCATCACAAGAAAATGTTTGAGATCAAAAAGTGCAAGTCCAATGAAACAACAATCCAAGAATCCAATACAAAAGATGATACCTAGTTGTGGCACCATAATATCTAACTTGGAGGTTCTGTCATGAATGTTAGCTTGAACAAGCCTTCAAATGTTAGTAATGATGACCTTGCTGGAGTTATGATGTTGATGGAATATTCCGTTATTCGACTCATACCATAGAGAATAAACTGTTGTTGAGAAGACTACCTCTGAACGGATATTCGTGAAGTCATCTTTGCAGCATGGTAAGTGACAACCCATTGAAGCAAAGAGCACCATAGGAAAGTCAGTTAGGCCATAAGTGTCTTGCTTGAGACTTCCCTCCATACATAGGAAGAGAAAGTACAATTGAAGAAAATGTGCCCGTGGGATTCAAAAGAGGATTTGAATAGCATACACTCAAATGATGCAATAAGGCCATTGATTTGGAGATAGTCCATGGTGCAAAATCTCCCTTGAGAGGCCAACCAACCAAAAAATTATAAAATTTTGGTGTAAATCTTCAGAAAAAATTTTATGCTACTCTAAAACTTTGATAAAATTGAAAAGACATAATAGAATTTTCGAAAAAAAAAAATCATTTACAATCAAAATAATTTTTTTAATCAAAACGCTGCACAAAAATAAAATATCAAATTCAAACTCTTTACTGGAAAATCCTTATTCTATGATCTTTAATAATTTCCAAACTCATCTATAAAATTACTAAATTTTTGTTACACAAATAGACATGTTAATGAACATCCACAAAAATTTTCAAACAAAAATTAAATCAATTTATTTTTCAAAACAATTAACCAGGGCACAGTATTAAACTATTTAGAATTCAGAATCTTTACTAGACAGTCTTTATTATATAATTTTTATATGATTTAATAGAATTATGAATGGATCTTCATGAAATTTTAGAATCAAAATTAATTCAATTTCGTTTTTTAAAAAATCAACAAAATTGAAATATAAATATTGTCCAAATTTTTTGTTTCTAAAATGCACAAGCACAATTCTAACTTTAATACTATTTTAACATAATTAAAGCTTAAACTATCAATAATTCAAAAAATGAAATCAAAATTCCTAAAATCTAACTTACTCAAGTTCTTAAGAAAAATAGGTATAACATAATTTATGCAACACTTTTACTTTCCCTCCTTCAATTGCAAAAAGTGTAGAAAAATTGAGTATTTTAATTGGGAAGAAAACTCTTGGAATTAATAAAAATCTGAATTTATTAATTTTGAAATTTGAAGGAATAAGAAATCATTTAACTTAAATCCCTTAATTATTTCTTACCTCTTTATTTATGTAATCATATTTCTTTTTCCTCCTTAGGTTTGAAATATGAAGAGCTGATAATTCCTTTAATTTGAAAATCCCTTAATATCTATTTACATCTGTAGTTATCTAATCAAATCTTTTTTTTTTTCTCTCTCTCTTTCTTAAGTTTTATATTTAAAGGGATAAGAATTCATTCAATTTAAAAATATCTCAATATCCTTTTACATAATTATTTATCTATTTTCTTTTTTTTTTAAACCTAAAAAATGGTACTTTAGTTAGTCAAATCTCACTTTTTGACTGGAGATGCATGGACTTTGGTTAATTAAGTGCAGCCAATTCTTGAACGTATCAAGTTCCACGCTACAACTTTCATTAAATTGCCGCAAAACCTGGCAAATGAATACATTCTTGAAGTATTTCACATTAATCATTGAGGATATCGTTTGCTTTTCTAGAATGATTAAAGCGGTACCATTTTGTATATGTTGAAGATGTCATAGTTCTCTAATGATGAAGAACAATTATGAGTTATTTGAATTCCCAGGTTGCTTTTCGCTATTAATTTTTTTTCTGGTAATGTCCAATGGATGAGCTATTGATCTAATAGTTCCACTTTGTGGGTACGGGTAATTAAAATGGTTTTCAACATTTTTTGAAGGCCAAACGACTATTTTCCACCCAAGGTATGCTGCAATCTCAAATTTTCATCATTTAACTATGAAAGTATCAAACACCCACCCATGGCTGGTTAAATTTAACGAAACTCTAACCCTTGAAAATTTAATCTCATTTTCCCCCCTAAAAGTTTAAAAACTAACATTTTTTTCTTTAAGCTAAGTTTGAAAAGATTGCATTTCCCCCCCTAGGGTTTAGTTTCCAAACCCTTTCACTTTTCTCCTGCGCCATCGTCGGCCGTCTCTCCCTCTCGACAGTTTCTCTTCCACCGACAGCCCCCCTCAACTCCACCTCAACCCATCCAACGTAGAGAGACGTCGTCTAAGAAGAGAAATCATCTTCGTAGTCTGGGAAGACGATCGTCTTCCCAAATGAAGACTACTCGTCTTCCCAGAGGACGACGAGTAGTCTCGTCTTCGTCTGGGAAGACGAAGAACTTCGTCTTCCCTGACGAAGTTCTTTGTCTTCTACGGCTTTTCCGACACAGATCGAATGTCCAAATGAGAGGAAAGAGATCGCCGAAAAGAGAGGATGCTTCAGGAGGGAGAGGTCGTCGGCAATGGAGCTGGAGATTTCAAAACGAAACCCTAGAGTGAAACTGCTATTTTTTAAAACTTAGGCTGGGGGAATATTTTAGTTTTTAAAGTTTAGGGGGGCAAAAGTAGATTCTATTTTAGTTTATTTTTAATCTTATAGAGAAAATAACGATTTTATCCTTACCATCGTTAATTTTAACTGCTCATGGGTGGGTATTCGGTACTTCCATAGTTAAAGAGTGAAAACTTGAGATCGAAGCATACCTTGGGTGGGAAATAGTCATTTGACCTTTTTTGAATTATAATACTGACTACTCTTGGTTTCCTGGTACTACACCCTATAAACCTTGATTAATTTGACATTCTTAATTTCATTTGAAGATAAAATTTATTCAAATAATATTATGTGTTCCCACATTTTAGTATACAAATATATATACATATGATATGTCATCATGTGATTGAGTATTATTTTATCATTAATTTAAAATTAGCTATTTGATGATACACATCAAGTGTGTATCTAATTATGCACACAAAATAGATACACATAATTTTATTAAATCTATTCATTCGAAAATAATTATTGTGTTTAGTTAAAAGTAATAAAAAAATTACTAGTAAATTATTTTACTTAAATGCCCTTGAATATAATTATTTTTAAATATTTTTTATATTATTTGTTATATTAATTAAAAATAAATTTATTTTTCTCAAAAAATTAATAAATAATAATATAATTATAATAAAATTAAAATTACTTTGATAATCTTTTAATACCTAAGGGATCGTTTATTATAATTATTTATACCTAAGGTAATAAAAGATAGATTATCAAGGTAATAAACCAAATAAGGTAATAAAAGATAGATTACCAAAGTAATCTTTAAATCTATTATAAGTATTTATACCTAAGGTAATAAAAGATAGATTATCAAGATAATAAATCAAATAAGGTAATAAAAGATAGATGGTAATATTTAAATCCTGGAATCTATCTTTTAATCTTTTAAGTAATCTATCTTCAAGGTAATTTTTTTATTTTAGTAATAAAATATTACCTAAATCAAATACCCCATAAAGTGAAAGTGGTATTATCGTAATTTTTTATTACTGATAAATCAAATAAATTAATGTAAGTAATAAAAGATAGATTACCAAGATAATCTTTAAATTCCTAAAACCAAAGGTTTGACACAGAGAAAAGTCTTCAATAATAGATTTCGTATATAATTGTGATTTCAACTTTGTATACACAACATTATTTATTTATAATTTAGATGGTTGAAAAGATAAAATTAAAAGGCATAGATGAAGTTATAAATCTAGCTCGTATAACTTTTTTTTCCTTTTTACAGGAGTATTTATTTGGTTTTACTTAAAAAATTTAGGGGTAATTTTCGGTCTACTTGCATTTGCATAATTAAATAACATACCAAAGTGGACCAATGATAATCACAAATCAATGCAAATCCATTTTGTTAAGCATACTAACGAAATATGTGTTGGTAACGTTAAAAGCAAATAAGAACTAATGGAAGACGAATTAGTAGTTAACGAAAGTTGAAATGCATTGTGTCAAAACGGTGTGAATTGGAATAAGTGAGTTGATGTCGTTTTGGAAACAGAACTTGTAGCTATAGAGAAGTATTTTGTTCTTTCGATTGAGGGATATTGTTCATCTTTCTCTCAAACCATTGTTGCCTGGGTGAACCACTGTTCCATTGATGTTGATCAAGCGGTATGTAATCAATTGTTGGGTAAATTCATATGATGTGTTTAGCGGCCTAGATTTAGTTTTGTAAAGGCAGTTGGCAATGTAAATGTGTATAAATATGCTAAAATATCTAAATGAAAATCAGTTTGTTTCTAGAGTTCTCAATAATCTAGTAATTCATTTCTAGTGTAGTTTGAAACTTTATATGGTATCAAAGCTTATGACTAGCGTCAATGGCTAACTTTTCATCCCTATCTGACTCTTTAGTTACTATAGAGCGAGTATTTGTTCTAGACCATTATAGAACCATGTTGCATGTTTAAGAGTTAATTTTCCAATGTTGAATCTACATGCAGTTACTCTTAAATTGACTAAAGAAAATTATTGTTACTGGAGAGCACATGTGATGCATACTGTGTGAGCACATGAACTGGAAGATTACCTTATTGGATGTCTTTCACCTTTTGTTATTGTTCAGATTGATTCAAGTACTTACTTCCATGAAGCAATTGAATCCTCAATTTCATGTTTAGAAGAGATATGACAAACCATTGATGAGTTGACTTCTTGCCTCTATTTATGAATCTATGTTTAGCCATATTTCTAAATGTGAAAGTGCTAATGTTATGTGGAGTGTATTAGAAGATTATTTTGTAATAGAGTCAAAGGTTAAAGTAGCAAAACTTAAAAGAGTACTCTACAGTGTCTTAAAAAAGGCTCACTAAGTGTACATGAATATATGAGGAGGATGAAGGAGATAGCAGAGGCTTTAGGAGCTAGTGGTCAACATGTGTTGACTGAAGAATGATGTAACTAGAGATAATTGAAAGTCTCGAATCAGAGTTTGATCTTGCTATAATGCATGTCATTTCAAAATAGAATTCATCAATTGAACACAAAACATTAGATGAGGCCAAATTTATCCTGCAGAAATATGAACAAAGGATTTATAAAAATGTTTGTTATCCTATGAATGTGCATGATAGTAATGTTAATATAGCCACTAGGTTTGTTGAGAAAGAGCATCATAACTAAAGTTCAAAAATAGATAGTGCAACCAATAATATGGGCTTGTTCTATGCTAATAGCTCACATGTAAGGGAAAGTCAAATAGATAGTGCAACCAATAATATGGGCTTGTTCTATGCTAATAGCTCACATGTAAGAGAAAGCCAAATGAATAATTCTAAGGGAGTTAGTGGTGAAAATATGAAAAATTATTATAATAGAGGTAGAGGTAAGATGTTTCCAAGGCCTAGATTGATGTGTCAAGTGTGTAACAAGGCTAGACATACTGCATTACAGTGTTATCATAGGTTTGATATAACCTATGTTTGAGGCACTGGTGAAAATGGTACAAAATTTTACTGCTGGAAGAGAAGGACTAATAACAGGTGATGAATAATATTGATGATGTGGATGAGAGTGGATTTAACAGTCAAGTGTCTACTCGGTTTCCCTATGTTGTAAGTCCTGTTCCAAGTCAAAATCCACGTGGTTCTATCAATGTGAACAATTATGCAGCAGTGGTGAAATTTCCAAAACAGGCTCAAGGTTGTATAGCCACTTCAGAAACAGTGAAAGACCTAAGCTGATACATGGATTCTGGAGTTATAAACTATGTCACCTCCAATGCCAATCAGCTTGAAAATCAAATGGATTATGGTGGGAAGCAGTAGCTACAAGTTGGCAATGGAGAGTGTCTTCCAATTACTCATACAGGTTGTGTTTCTTTACCCCCAAGTGCTTCAAATCGATCCATACATTTAAGAAATATACTATGTGTACCAAAAATCTTTTAAGCATTTCTAAGACTTATTGAAGACAATAATGTTTTAGTAGAATTTAACTCTAATTATTGTCTTGTTAAGGACAAAGACACCAAGACTATACTGCTTCAAGGAGTACTTAGAGGCAGTTTATATCAACTGACAAGCCAATCTCCAAATGTTGATTGTGTTGCTTGTTTACATACCAGTCTAGTTCATAGTCAAGAGAATAAATTTGTGGACACTTCTTTACTGAATTCTAATGTGTACCTTAAAACAAATAATTTTGATGTACAGCATAAAAGACTTTGTCACCTTTGTACACAAGTAGTTCAAAATGTACATAGGTTGCAAAATGTTTCTACTAGTAATAGAAATAAAAATTCAGTTTGAATTAATTGTTAATGTGGTAAAAAAAAATCAGTTCTCTTTTCCTGCTTCTAATACTAGGGCTTCACAGATTTTAGAATTCATTCAAACAAATATACGGATTCATCACCTTATTCATCAATTGGAGGGTATAGATGTATTATATACATTTTGTCAATGATCACTCCAGATTCATTCAAATATTTTCTTTTAAAAAAAAAAGTCTGTAGCTCTAGGTGTTTTTATTAAATTTCGTAAACTTGTTGAGAAGTAATTTGAGAAAAAGGTCAAAGTGATCAAGGAGGAAAGTATAAGAGTTTTGTTTTTATATCTTGATGACCATGGTATTAGGTTTATGCACCCTTGTCCTTAGGTTCACCAACAAAATGGAAGAGTAAGAGAAAGCATCAACACATATTGGAGATGGGGTTAGTCTTTTGTTATCACAAGCTAAAATGAACTTGAAATATTGGTGTTTAGCATTTCAAGTAACAGTGTTTTTTATTAATGGGTTACCTACTGCAGTTTTGTCCAACATGTCACCTTACCAAGTTGTTTTTGGAACCACACCTAACTATTTAGGACTAAAAGCTTTTGGATGTTTGTGCTTTTAAACCTAAGGCCATACAATAAGCACAAGTTTAGTTTTTATACCAGAAAGTGTGTGTTTATAGGGTATAACTTAGCTCCTAAGGGATATAGGTGTATGAATATTGAACGGTGTATTTACCATCCAATGCCACCTTTGGAGAACAGGTGTTTCCCTTCAAAACAGATATAAATAGTTTTGGTTTCAATGGTGATGGAAGTAAAGTTGGACTTGGTCAATAGTTTTTACAATCCAGTGCAGCATAATCTATTTGCAGGAGAAGACAACACTAATATAAACAAGTCTAGTTCTTTTATAGAGGTAGTGTAGCTTAAGGTGATCCCCAGTCCTGTTTAGTCTTTCCTGATACTTCCTTACAGCCTTCAAATATTCCCATCAAAATTTTATCTAATTTATGTTAAAATAATTGAAATTATATCTTTAATGATTAATTACATAAAATTGTTTTGAACAACATTTTAAAACTAGTTAATCAGTCTTACTATTGATCAAACAATCTAACTATTAGTTAGATTGAATTGTCTTAGTTATCAAATTGGCATCCAATCCGGATAAAAAAGAAAAATGGTAAAAAGTGAGTCCATGAGAGTAATTGAAAGAAGAGAGGAATATAAAAGAATCCTGTTTCTTCTGCTATCTCAGATTAATTTTAACCAAAGTAAAGTGAGTTTCTGAATTATCTGTTGATTGCAGAAGATGATATTGCTTACCATTAGTCAATATCTGTGCTTCTATCAACCAGACGAAAAAAAAGAAAACAAAGGTAAACTTGTAAGAAATTTCACAAATCCTGGCTTTGATCACTTGATAATGTTTAAAATGCTAATTTTCAATGGATCTGTAACAAATTCAATCAAAACGTATTCCAGTTTAATAAATCTCAATCATATTGAGGGAATCCAGGGGAAAATCAGCCAAATGATCAAATTCTACCGGATTAGTATTGCCATTCACTATTAACCTCCAAAAATCAAACCATTCTGGATCGAAGAAAAATCTTCATTCACATCCGACCCTCTTTCAGTCAAACAAAATTTGTATAAATCCCAAATGCAAAAAAAAAGAACACTAACATGATTGATCAAAACAAGCGGTGTTAACACCAAAAAAAAAAAATTGAAATAGACAACTCTGTATAAAGACTAAAATCTATCTCAAGCCTTCTTCTTCCTTCCCAAAGCAGGTCTCTTGCCGATGTGCACGATCGTCGTTTTTGCCGGATTGGCCAGCAGCCCACGTAGAATGGCCAAAACACCCAGACCCATGAACGGAAAATAAATCATTAACAGTTCATCGGACGCCTTTCCTGACCCGAACAGCTCCGGCAACACAGCAGCCTACAATTCACATCAATACAATTAAACACATCGAGTTGATTTGGGCTAAAAATAGAACAGAAAACATTTCATTTCAGTTACCATGGAAGTGACAACAGAGGCGCCGTACATCAAACACGTGGTGTTTAACCAAGATTTAGAAGTAAGAATTGCAAAGATGTTAAGAATGGCGAGTGGCCACTGAAAAACAAGTTCGAGGGTAACAAGGCCCACAAAGAAAAGGGGCTTCTCCGAGACTAGATAATCTCCATACTGTCGGGTGTACCATTGCTTAATATCGATGAGGATTTGTGGGAAAAATCTGAGCGGAAGACAAGTCTGGGCGTCAATCAACGGCGCGGCCACCGCGATTAAGAGGAAGAAAATAAAGAGTATTGCGTCAACCAGCTTAAGGAGAGCTCCCATGCCGAGCTTGAAAAGGGGATCTAGAGAGAGGTAAAAGATCTTCACTTCAACTGATATCCTTGTAGTTCGAATTCGATGATGGAAAGTAGTGCCAAATCTAATAATGCTTTTGGAGGTATTACCTGGGTCATATTTGTAATTTTCCATTGGATTTGGCTTAATCACCTCTTGGTCCAGAGGAATATTTTAGTGGCAACATCGTCCCTGACAGTTGATGGTCCCATGTCTTCTAATTTTGGGAAGTAACTCTGTCTTTGTTGTAAGAAGTCTATAACAACCTTATATTTTGTTGCCTGGGTGGCTAGAGGTAAGGTTGTCAATCAAGCCTATTGAATTAATTTTAGTTTGTTCAAACTTGAACTCATAAATAAATTTCGGATCTGAGCTTAAGATCTATCTATTCAAGCCTTAAATTTTTTGTTCAAGTCCAATTTATTAAAATTTTTTGGGCCTCAAGTTGTTTTGAGTCTATTTCAAGCATATTCTATAATTTTAAAAACCTACAAAAAACACCTTTACAATCCCTTGTAAATTTTCAAGCCTAACAAAGACACCCTTGCCCATAATAAATTTTCAAGCCCTATCAAGCCTTGAGCTTGAATAATCCAAGTAAGCTTCTTACCTCTTTTGTTGTCTTTAGCCTTTATCATTCTAACATAGTTTCTATCTTACTTGTGTTCACCGTAATACCCTCACTTATAACCATGTATCCACAAAGTGTCATTTAGTCTAACTAAAACTTATACTTAGAAAATTTAACATATAATTGTCTCTCTCTCATACAAAACTATGCTTAAGTGCACTTCATGCTCTTTTCTTGTCTTGAAGTAAACTAAAATATCATTGAATAAATAAAACAATATATCTATTTAAGCAATCTTTAAACATCTTGTTCATCAAATCTATAAAAAACTATCGGAGCATTGGTCAATTCAAAGAACAAAACCATAAACTTATAATGCTCATACCTTGTTCGAAATATAGTCATGGGTATATCTCTCTTGACAACTCTAACTTGATGATACTTAGATCTAAAGTAAATTTTAGAAAAAATTAAAATTATGTTTAACTTATCAAACAAATCATCTATCCTAGATAATGAGTACTTATTTTTTTATTATTACTTTGTTCAATTCTCTATGATCAACATGCATTCACATCCACTCATCCTTTTTTATCACAAATAGGAATAGTGCACCCCATGGAAAATGAATTACTCTTATGAGATCATTATCTAATAACTCTTAAAGTCGTTTCTTCAATTCTTGTATTTTGACTTGGATCATTTTATATGAAGTTTTAGATATTGGTGTTATAATCACTGTCAACTCAATATTAAACTCAATGTCACGTTCAAAGGCTAACCTTGGCAAGTCGTCTAAAAACACAAACACAATTTGTCATACCACTAGTGTACTATACAAATCTAGGCCAAAACTTTTTGTCTTACTCACCACATGAGCTATATATCTCGTACAACTTTTACTCAATCTTTCCTTGCTTTTACACAATTGATCATTATACTTAATAGTCGATCCTCTCTAAAGGTTAACTAATCACTTTTATCAAAACTGAACTTAACTTTATTTCTTCTATAGTTAATCTCAATTTCATATATCTCTAAAAAGTTCATACCTAAAATCACAACAAAGTCTTACATGTCAGATAGTATCAAATCTACTCCTAGCTTTCGACCTTCCATGATCATTGTCTCACCTTGCAAAATCTCATTGCTAAACATACTTCTTCATTACGCAACTTTATTTTTATCTACTTTACTACTGTGGGCACTAACCATAAACTCTTAACTTTGTTGGGTACAATTAAAGAATGCATGACTCTTAAATCAATCAATGCATAAAAAGGGTTAGTATGAAAGAGTAGTCATAACTACTAATGGGTTGGTCTTTATTTAACTCAGTCATGTCAAATACTTTGAAGTTCAATGTTAACTTGACATTTTCAATTGTCATATATTGTTTCTAATCACATTTGAAATGAAATCATTCAGAGAACTGAATAACAAATACTATAAATTCATTCGATTTTGCAAAAAAAAAAAAAAGGAAAAGATTTAAATGTTACATCCATAATATCCCCACTTCTAATACAAACTCAAGGAAATTTGCACAATCTTAGACAATGAAGGATGAAAATGAAACAGTTTACTAACTTTTTTTGTCCTATTTTTTGAGTAAAAAACCCACAAAAAATTCAAAGTCAACTATGAAAAGTTGGCATGTGATAGAAATACTCTGTATAAGAGGCGTATGCAAGTTTTAAGATGGTCATTTTAAGTCAACACAATTTTATAAAATGGATAATTTTGTCCAACCATAATCTCTTTGTCAAAAAGGTATGACCCTTGGAGTGATGATCATTTTATACACGCCCTCTCAGTTGGTCCCGTGACGCCCTCCAAATAGGTCATTTTAATTTATTACCCAAAAATTTTTTAGTCGAAGGTACTTAGACCAAGTGGATTAATGTGTGATCTTACTAATAAAAATAGGCCGGAGGACTAATTCTCACCCAAGGTTTATTGAAACCTTAAACCAGTATCAATTAAGGATTGAAAATTTAAACTTTTATTCATAAACTGTTAAAATTAATAGAATCAATCAATTCTAAAAGTAAAATTATCATTTAACCGATAATATATTAAAAATAATAAAATTTTATTCATTTTCTTATTTAGTTTAAAAAATTAATAATTTTTTTAAAATTAAATTTTAAAAAGTTATATATATTTTTATAAGATTTCTGTTGTGTCTTCATCTCTAATGAAAACGTTAGAGAGGGGAGGTTCACAAAAAAGAGAATTGTCATCAAAGGGAGAGAGCTCCAAAGAAATTTTGTTTGAGAAATGGAAACCTAATAGGGAAGAGAAAGTAATTTTTTAAAATTTAATCTTAAAGAAAAAATTAATTTTTTAAATTGATGAGATAAATAAAATAAAATAAAATTTTATTATTTTTAATATATTATTGATAAATATTTTTAAATAATGATTTTAAGTGATAAAAAAAACTGACCGTCTCCGGGTTTCAAAAAACCTTGGGCGGGAACAAGCGTTTTGGCCATAAAAATATAACCGGAGCGGTGGTTCCTGCAGTCCCTCTGTATTCGAGAGAGAAGAGATGAGCGAGACAAGACCAGTGCCGAGGAGAGAGAGCCCATGGGGAATGCCAGAGGGAGAACATCGTCAACCTAAAGCTCACAGATGTAACGATCGAGCTGAGGATGTTATCCAAGTATGTCTATCACCTTCCTTTCTCCTCTATTATCCCCACCTTCTCAAACTGTAATCTACAGATTCTTGTGGGTATGTTGATTTGTTCCTTCAATGGTATTATAATTTTGATTGGTTGGGTATTATGTGGGCTTATTTTGAGGGGAACCCATTTAAGACAGTTCCGGGTCCTTTTGAACTCTTTTGGAGTTGCATGCAATCGAAACCCGGGTAAGTGCTAAGTAATATTATTATTCATCTTGTTGATGCTTGAAATTCAATTGACAAAAGAATCAATTTTTATGCAATTTGTAATTGTGCAAGGAGGAACCAACAGAACCATACACTTATTTGCAATTGGATCCCCCAAAGAGGGAGGAGGTGAAACTTGAGTGAAATCCTTTCTTACAATGCTGCTATAGCTATTTGGTGTTTTTTTTTCCTAAGTAAGTATGTATTATAAACAAAGCAAGGACGCCTGAAAGCACTCTGAAACAAGAGCAACCAACCACAAGGGCCGGACACAGGCTACACAACCACCAAAGCCACAATGCGAGGACAAACCCCTATAGCTATTTGGTGTTTGCTTTTATACTTTAAGCAATTTTTGTTGTAGTACTAACTACTAAGTATTGTTTTTAGCCCATTTTTAGAATGTGGTGTGGCACTCATAAATTCTTGCCTTTTCTAATTAATAATGAGACTGATTGAGAGATCAGAGTTTATTATTGTTTGTGATGTTATCTTGGTGCAAAATAATTGCATTGGAGGCGAAACTAACGAATCCTATAATTGGTCGAATGAATCACCTTTTGGTCAAAAATATTCATCGCCTTTAACGAAATGTGCCTTTGCATCAAGTTGTGGATGATATGCCTTCAATTGATTGTACATTTGGAATTACTTTTGCATCACTACTTTTTCATCAAATGGTTCATACTGAATTGGGCAAGAGTTTGTTGTTGTGACTCTGAGGTTAGGCTTGTTGATCCCTCCTATCTTTGGTTGTGTCAGGCTTATGTTTGTAATAGCTTTAATTTTTGTTCAACTTGAAGTGTGGGAATCAAAGAAGTGATTATGCATCAAATGTTGCTTTAAAATAGGAGGCAGTTTGATGAGACTTATTTGCATGGGAGATCCCTTGAGATAGAAGATATATGAATGAAGTGTTTAGTTTTTATTTTATGATAAATTATCACCATATTTCACTGGGTTAGCAATTGGACAACTTTCTTCGCAAAGTAGTTTCACATGTTAAAAACACATGTAATTACATTACATTGAGTAGTGTGCCATATATTTTCTGCAAATAGGTCAGACCGCATATTTTCTGGTAGGCACTTCTTTCTCTCATTATTATCTGTGTTTATGCACATTTTCACCAGCATCCCATGAAATGCCTTATATTGTTTATGCATAATGTAATTACATTATATTGAGTAGTGTGCCATATATTTACTGCAAATAGGTCGGCCTGCATATTTTCTGATAGGCACCTCTTTCTCTCATTATCCGTGTTTAAGCACATTTTTCATATTGGAGCTAGTATTATCCTATTTTAATGTTGTTCACTCTTTGCACTTCCATTTTGGATACTGTTGTGTAAATTATGTACCTTTGTATGTTCATATTGCTGATGGTGTATTTATATGATTGTCCAAGGAGTCACCCCTTTTTAAAGAAATGAACAGATGTCAGAAGAAACTGAAATGCATAAATATTTAACTCCTTTTTGTATGTTTTTCTGTATCTTCCTCCAAAATTGCTTAGCAATATAAACATTATTCATAAACAGAGATGTGGGCTGGAACAGCCGCAACCTTTCTCCATCATAACTTATTTGCTGGACTGACAATTTAAGAGTTTCCAGCAGGTGATTGACCTGATCAAACCAATTCTTCTTTCCTCAAAATCAAACCCTAGAAATCAATAATAGGCTCACCAATGTTGAGATTTCGCTCCAATGCCCATGGTATGTCAAACAGCTTTGCTGTGATGAACTTGAAGATCTTGTTTACATTAATGTTGTAGGTTGCACTTGAAAAGAAGAGTGTTGCATTGAGGGCCTTGGCATATGCTCTTGCCTGTCATGATTAAGTTACCACCACAACATAAGATATTGAACTCAACTGTGAGAAAGCCTGAAGCTAGCACCAGATTGTTTAACTTGTTTGAGCGAAAAGAATAGAAGATTCAAGTTCACCATCAAAATCAACTCAAGGGTTTAATGTAATTGCCTATATATTTTAGATATTCCTATTGTTTAATTGCTCTATTTTTTGAAATTATTGTTGCACTATAGGTTCCTCTTTTTCTCAATGGTTGATCTTTTCATGTATATATGTACATTCACAGATCTTATCAACTCACAGTCTTACCTAGAATATAAAAATCTACACTATTATTGCCTCAAACAAGTTTGGTTTTTCAAGTTTTTGTAGTGTCTGCAGTTTATTGCCAAACACACATGAAGAACATGTAAACGTTACCTGACTTGAGATTGTCCATTGCAAATCTATAGGCAGCTGAATGAAATCGTCAAATTTGGTACCAATCAAAATTGGAATTGCAGTCTACAAAGAGGAAGAAGCCTATTAGACTTTGTTAAAAATACATATATGAACACAAGTGGAATTAGAATAAATACAATACCTGATTATATTTTCTTGCTTGTTGATACCAGTTTATGACACTGCAACCACATAAATCAATTAAACCCTCTTATAATTTAGAATAAAAAGATCACTTATCATATCAAAAGACAAATGATCACAAACCTCTGCAAGGTTCGGCGACTAGTTAGATCAAACATAAACAGAATTGCCACCGAGTCCTTGCAGGCATTAGGAAGATGATCCAAAGATTTTTCATCTCCTGCATATCCACCAACCAACTGTTAAGAAAATTGATCTTACAGCAGATCATTCTAATCTGCTAAAGAAATACAAATATTTGACACTAGCATTTGATCATATACCTGCTACTTCCCACATTGAGTATGAAATGCGCGCCCCGCTTACCAATAAAGTTTTATCCATCAAATTCAATCCTTCACTCTGCAAATCACCCTGTTCATTCTCATTTCCAATGCCCCCCACATATTTTTCCTTCAAACAAACAACTGTTATGTAAGTATCGTAAGTGTATATATATTCATAAAACTAAATTACACACAGTGATAATTTTTGTACCAGAAAACTGGTCTTTCCGGTTTCGCAATCACCCAGAAGACTGATCTTCAAAGCAACCAAATCTGAATCTAAATGGTGATGTTGGGAATGACAAACTGGCTTCACGTTGGGCTGCGGGGCTGCCGGAGTTGACGGCGAGGGTCGCACCGCATGTGGCAACATCCGATACTGAATGGGCTTTCCTACGGAACATATAATAATGTTATCCCAAAAACAGCCGATGCAACGTCTGAGAATCAAAACACTGCGATTAATTCTACGCTTAAAGTTGAAATGAACAATTTTTCTGGTAAACTGAGCCATAGTTTCTTCTTTTGTTAAAAAGATATTGATGGCCTCAAGAAAGTGGTGATTCTATATGGCCATGAAAATGGAAACTGAGCTTTGAGTCTATCTTATTTTCCAAAAATGGGTTTGCAACTATCTTCTCCTATCAACGTGACTACTTTAACGGGATCTTTGACAACATCCAACTTCATTAACACTCCACATTTCTTCCATTTTCTAACTTCACCCTGAATCTACGATTTTTTTAATTGAATTTCAAATCGTATCATTTTTCTTTTCATATTCTTCATTCCAACTATGCTTTTAAACTTCAAAATTTTACCGATTTCTGGATAACCTGATGTTCAAAACAAGGCAACTAATTACTCCATAATCAAAAGAATCATATTGTATCCGATAAATTCGCTTATTTTTATACATAGACATGTCAAAGGATCCTGTTGCAGACCCCCTTTTCTTTTGGCATGGCATGCAGGTTTTGCAAACTGTGTCGAGGGCCTTGGTTAAGGTTCATGGGTTTTTTTTGGCCCAAAGGACTATTTTCCACCCAAAGTATCTCCTTAGTTTTTCCCACCCCTTAACTTTGAAAATCTTATTTACCCACTCATGAGTAGTTAAAATTATCGAAACTCTAATCTCTTAAAATTTTATTTCTTTTTCCCCTCCAAACCCTAAAAACTAATCATTTCTCCTATACGCCAAGTTTTAAAAAATGACATTTCTCCCCCTAGGGTTTAGTTTTCAATTCCTGATGTCAAATTTGGTGTCATTACTAGCGACGAAGATTCTTTGACACATAACCATACTCTGACAGCCTCTCTCCCCTATTTTGGACGTCCGATCGATATTGAATGAAGTTGGGGAGACAAAGAGTTTCGTCAGGGAACTTCATCTCTTGACAAAGCTCTTCGTCAACCAATGTTTTAGAGAAGGGGAGAGAGACCGTTGGAGCATGGTGATGCATCAGAAAATCTTCGTTGCCAACGGTGACACCGAATTTGGCACCGAAAATTGTAAACTAAACCCTAAAAGGGAAATGTTATTTTTTTAAACTTGACCTAGAGGTAAACTTTTGGTTTTTAGGGTTTTTTTAGGAGGGGGGAAAAGAGATTGAATTTTAATTTATTTTTAATATAATAGATGAAAGGACAATTTTATCCTTAAAATTAACAGACTTAACCCTCCATGGGTGAGTGTTTGAGATTGTGGAAACTTGAAATAAAAGGATACTTTGAGGAGGAAATAGTGCTTTGGTTGTTCTTTGTGATACAATCTGTTGAAAAAATAATTAAAAAATATAATAAAATTATATATATCTATTTTAAATATATAAATAAATACACATTTGATGTGTGGTATTATGTGATTGAGTAATTTTAAATCAAAGATAAAAATTCATTTCATCATTTAATAACACGCAAAAGTATATATAGATTTATGTATTTACAATGGATACACGTATTATTACTAAAAAAATTACAATTTTACAAGCCGAAGCAATCCAAAAAACCCACCAATTAACGGAGCTTAGCATGGCACAACTCGTGAACATGACAGACAATGCTAGATTTGGCCCAACATAACCAACTAGTGTGTCTCATTATACCCATATAAATAGCAACCCCAATTTCTAGTAAGAGCAATCTCATAAGGATGAACAGAGAAAAAGAGTATTCATGATGTTGTTTCCATGTTTGCCATGCTCTTATTTCTTTAACTGATTTAATTGGAACAAATACCTTAAAATTCAAATCAAAACCATTTGATTCAGTTGAAAAATACAAATAACAAACAGAACAAGTTGGGACTTTGCCAACTAATAAATAATAAAATGTGGTTGCAAGAATCATGTTTGAAGGTAAAAATTTCCGTTTAAACAATGCAAAGTATTGTAGAACTAAAGAACTATACATATTGAAAAGCTCCATTACTTCAATGTTTTTAAGGACTACAAACATGATTGTGTAATACAAAATGGTTGATGACTAGAGAAGAATTTCTAACTCCTTTTGTTCTCTCTTTTTTTTATTGTTTTATTTTTTCCTACAAGCAATGTGAATACTACATTCAGCCTAGCTTTCTAAATTTTGGGTATGAAGATTAATGGAGCAAATGTATCAGAATAGATATTCTTGTATTTGACTGTAAAATAAACAATGAGAGGAGCACCGCAAGCAACCAACCCACTAAACTCTTGTTTGTCAACCTTATGCTAAGCCGGTGAATTGACATTGGAATGGCCCTCAGAGCTTTGGCCAGCACGTTGTTTGTTGTCACTACTCCTCTTCAGAAACTCCTTAACGTCTGCTTCTCTTCTATCCACAAAATTAAACCAATCCTTGAAGCTTGTTGAGTGCAGTGCACGTCTACGCCTGGCAGGTTCAATCTCCTCGACCTCAACAGTCTCCTCACTGTCTGGGCTAAACCTGCGATATTGACAACAGACCCTAAAGCAGAACATAATAAGAGCAAGGAAGCATGCAATGCCACAAATAAGGAACAATCCCCAGAAGCTCATCAGAGAAAGCTGTCCACTGGCTTCTGCATCGCCCAGTTGCATAGAGCACTGATTATATGTCAGCCATTTATTATGTATTTTTTGAAGATCACCGTTTTCTGAAAGTTGAAGAATGGCAGTTGACAAGTCAATTGCAAGAGGAGAGTCCCTTTGAAATGCCTGATGCAAGAAAATTGAACATACATGAGAAGTGGATCATATTGTAAAAGCTTGAGAATTTGAAATGTCTTTACTTACAAATCCCCATCCACTTTTTGTGAACTCCTGCCCTACTGTCCGGTATTCACAATTGGCTCGAGACAGGAAGGATTCAATGTAAGGAAGCTCATCAACAATTGCAGCAACCCCACCTCCTTTCGGTCCTAGCTTAAGGACAAGAGAATAATCTTCCATTCTTTTTAACTTAACAAGTCTTGATTCTGCTATGTTGAGTTCATCGATCAGATAGTTCCATGCAAATGACCCATCTTGGACTCCTATTGGTTCAGTACTAGAAATCAAGGTGTCAATCCCATCAATGCGTGATGTCAGCTGCTGCACAGTCAGGATCGAAGTCAAACTGGCTGTATAACTTGAATTGATAATCAACACAACATACAGCCATATGATCAGCACTAGCCGTCCCAAGGCGCTCACAGTGTTCTCCCCTGCATCAAGTCCAAGCAGCATGCATGTTGAACAGTATTTAATATGGATTTTCAACCATTAGATCACCAACTCAAAAGGATGATATCAAGTTTAGACAAGAAAGCACAATAGATCAGGCATGAACTACATACTGTGTGAGAAAAACATTGTTGAGAAGCTAAACCTGCAGGACAAGAAGCAATTTCAGTTAAACACTTACAAAGAGCAGAACAAACAAAGACAATGTCACTAAGAACATCAGGCTGGCAGAGATTTAGCAGGGCCAAGCAGAGGCATTCCACATATGTAAAATAGGTGTTGTTAATGCATTTGGTGCAGTGAATCTGTAAGAAAGATTGGCAAGACTATGCAATAGGCGTTGATATATTTTAATTGGAAGTTATAAAATTCAAAGGTTTTCTTCCATTATGGTTTACAAAGTTCAATATGGTGAAACTAGCATCTGATCACATGCTGAAGTTCTGTATATATAACAAGGAATTTTGGAGGCTCTCAGATAATTGCTTGATCCACTAGTAAGACATTCATTAGCACTAATTAAATCAGAGAGCTTTGAGTTAAAACACCAACCAGAAAATAGTTATAAGTTGGTGACTTGGAGGACCACGAAATTCCTGATTGAACCGATGCTCCAGGATCCACACTACTGCTCCCACGAAAAGAAAGAATGCACCAGTGACGCACCACATTTCAATGGTAAATGGCTTAAGAAAAGCCCAAGGGCTAGACTTAGCCTTTTGAACTGGAGCAACCACAACAAGACCTGATTCCATATAAGGCTGTGTAAAATCCACGATTTTTGTCCTATTTGTAACAATTGTGATGTCTCCAACAGCAGCATCATAGTTCTGAAGAAGGAAAAAAAGCAAATTAAGATAATTACCAAAACTTAATCAAATACTATGGATAAGCCCAAATGATACATACATATATACACAACACGCATACACTGACACACCTACTGGACTGTAAGCCAATGGCTGCCCCAACAAACTATCACATAACCTAGTTCAAGTACTCCTACAAAGATTATATACTGATGTCCTACATATGTGCACATATATTAATCAAAGCTAATTTTCTATCCTCCTTCATTCAGAATTGAGCTATCCATAATTAAGTACTGCAATTGAAATCAAAAGTATGAAGCGGGATACTCACATTTTGGGCAACCTGATTCACAAGATCATTGTATTCAGGGTTCCTCCTACCATCTCCATACAATATATAGGTGTGTGGAACAGGATAAGGGAGCAAGTTTACAGCAGCTTCAAAGACATCAATACAGTATCCTTTCACCCCAGGGGGGTGATTATCTTTAGACAAAAATTCTTTAAAACTTACTCGGTTGGGCACAGCAATACGTAGTGGCCTCCCATTGTTAGGGAATACCCATCCCCGAGGTGTTGTCGCAACTTCACCAGGCCATATCACACTGTAAAGATGTTGATTACCAGTAGAAGTATTGGGAGGCTTTGTATACAAGATTTCTGGAGCAACAATTGAGAGACCAGAATAATTTGACCAATAACCAATTCTGCGCGTACCGGTTCCACCAACATTAAGAACATCATATGCTGGATGAACTAAATTCTTATCTGGACCAAATCTAATCTCACCACTTAGACCTGTGAAATTAGTCCTCAACAAAGTTTGGAGATATTTTTGCCCTCCATTAAAAATGCGTAGGGATGATAAGTTCACCCTGCTTCCACTTGTGTCATGCAATCTTGGGTCATCAGTGAAAGATATGTTTCCACCTTCATTTAAGAAGGTATCAAGAGCACGGGCAGCTAACCAGACAGAATCATAAGCATAGATTGCATAAGAATTAAAACCTGCCGGACCACGCTCTTTGTAATTGAGATTGTTCCACCTTGACATGAATCTCTTTTTAAGATCAGTATCTGGGGTGTGATGGCGAACAGCAACAACACCTTGTAAGAGGTTCATTTGGTCAACGTCAACTGGTTCTGTTGAATCTAAAAGAGAAGGAAGCCAATCTGTGGTGACCCAAACATAGCCACTGCCCATCATGCCAAGACTCTTAGCAACAGAAAATATTGCCAAGCCAGAATCTGGATTGGCATGTACAACAAAAACCCGAGATTCCATCAGATTTGCACTAACTAACAAGTCATTAATTGTGCTTATGGAAGCTCCAGGAGTGAAGGCAGCCTTGTAAGATATCTTGGCACGCCTCTTTGCCAGGGCATCACCCAGTGCAGAAATCCCACTTCTTCCATAATCATCATCTACAAAGATGGCAATCACATCCCTCCATCCATAATAATCAATTAAATCAGCAACTGCATACATCTGATAAAGGTCACTGTGTGTAGTGCGGAGGAAATATGGGTACTGCAATGAAGAGAGAGTAGGATCTGTTGCTGCAAATGATAGAAGTGGTACATTGAGTTCATTGACAACATGGGAGATCACATGGGCTACTCCAGATGATTGTGGACCAATTACAGCAACCACTTCATTTTCCATCAGCTGCAAAGCTACATCATAAGGACACTCCCATCAAAATTCTCATCTTTCTAATCTTTTTAAAGAGGGATATTGAAGCAAAACAGAGTTACTTCACTAGTAATGGTACCTAATTCTTTGCATATTTAAGATTCCAGTTTATAAAGTTGATGGTAGTCATAGATAGTTGCGCTGTTTAGAAGATTGCACCATGTAGATACAAAATACTAGGGCGTTATCAACTTGGATGATGATGCTAATTAAATGGTTCCATTATAGTTAGAAACATCAACCTTTCTAATTCATTTTGATACTTAGACTATCTATAACTATAAAGCCAGATCATCACCCATTTTCTCAGGCAAAGAAGTAATTAATAAGTACACATACGATGTCAGTAAAGCAGGAAACATAAAAAGATGACTAATGAAAAAACCATTATAATTTATGTGACTTATCATTCAATCTCCATAGGACAGTCTGCTTCATTCAAAACATGTGATCAAATATCAACTCTATTTGGTACAACAAACAACAAATGCAAAATAGTAAAGAAGTACAATCACACTCAGAAACCAAAATTCGTAAAGGCAGATTAATATGTATCACTACATAAATGCTCGAAGTCAATGGACATTGGAATCCAGAAATTCAATCCATAAACAAGATTTCTTCTATTAACAGAAAAATTCAAAGAGGTGAAATTTAACTCTAGTACCAGTTCTGCTTGTTCAAGTAAGAATTGTCGAATTTTTTAGGCTACAAGTGTGGAGATACTGATGTATATTTTTTTATTAGATTTGGGACTTTACCGGTGGTTGGTTGAGTGCGTTGCCGCTTGGATCAAGTTACACTGTTAGGCAAGTTAGACTATTAGGCCCAGATCATTTTAGGTTGTTTTGAATCTATAAGTGTAAAGATCGAAATTTATTTTATACAAAATCAATTGAGTTTTGTTAAAGTCAAATCTCCTACGCTTATATATAATTATATTATTTTTATTATATATAAGACTTTAATCTCCAACAAGAATGATGTTGGTTTTCAAATTCCTAAAACTTAAATGAATGCCTAACTCAGTTTCCTCTTAATAAATTGGGGCGGTGAGTTTAGGAATTACCTTCCACGGTTCCAAGAAATCCGCTGCAATTTGTGTCATGCATAATTATGGTCAATTTTGTCCCAGGAAGAATACTCGGATCAGAATTAACATCATCAACTGCAGCCACAATTGCAGGCGACGCAGCCCTCCCAATAACTGAATCAGCAGTAAATAAAGCTCCAATGCTCACAGACCTATGATTTGAAGAAGAATTTTCATCTTTTCTTGCTCCCTCTGTGACTTCCATAAGCACCCACATACAAAAAAGCAACAACAACAGGCTTCTAGTCATTTCTTTATCGCGAAGCCCGGAATCGAAAATACTCCCTGCCTATGAAAGTCGGCAATTAATTGATTAATTCTTCCACTGCAATTACAATAAGTTCAAGAGCACCTGCCAACAAAGATAAACAGTTTAAGAAAATCCCATATTCGCATAGCCCTACTCTACTAATACAAAAATGATGTAGAAAGCACTCAAATGCAAACAGAAAACATAGACACTTCAATTAACTTATACAAACAAAAATCTTGGGACCCAAAATCCAAGCTTGACCGACTTAAAACAGAAATTATACCTACCACGTGAGGAAACTGCAAAAATAATAAATTAAAAGAACAAGTTGGAGAAAGAAAAAAAAGAAATTTACAGCAAATCCAACAGGCCTGAAATAGGAACTCAAAACTTAACGTATAACGATATGACTAAAGAAGCTGCATGGTGAAGTGGGCATGAAGATTTTTGCCTGAATAAGCAGAGACAGACACAGGTATGAACAGTTGAGCCCAATATATACAAGCTTAAAAGCCGGAACAAATCACTAGACGATCACATTCCAACCACAAGCAAAGAGACCTCGAAAGCTACAAACAGTCTTCGAAGCTCAAGTAAGGAATCAATCCCCCTCACGTTCATGTCGCTTTGTTTAATTTCTTTGTATTATAATTAAATTGTTGAACTTTCCAAAGGGGGTATTAATTATCAGTTGGATTTTAGCATAAGATATGAACATAACGATGCACATCACCATGGCTCAAGAATCTTCTTGAATGATGGATGATGGGTCATGCATGGATCGTATATGTGCAACATTGAATGGCGGCAGCAAATTTGCAGGAAAACAATAACAATAATGTAACGTGGGGACAATATCTTAAGTGTGAAACGGGTGAATCAGCTGTCTTTATTAAAAATTAGTAAGTGCGGGCCAATGTGTCAGGATTTTAATCTGTTCAATCCAATCCGAACATTTTGTAAAAAATAATTTTATTGATATAAGATACCCAAGAAAATAATAAAATATTTGGATAAAAAAAAATTGTCTTAAAGAATAAAGAATGAATTTTACCACTATATATATATATATAAAATTTACATAACAATTTAAGCCAAGATATTACGCAAATATAATTAATTACAATCATAACATAATTAACAACTAGCAGATTATTTTTGATAATTGTATTTGGGGAAATAGACAATTAGATGATTATTTCAGATCATTGTATTCTATGAAATAACCATTCAATACTTCCTCTTAAATTCAACTATAAAACCTAAAAATTAAGGCAAAAGGACAATTGGATCATTGATTTGGCCATGACAATGATGGGATAATATCGAACAACTATGAGAGACATTGGGATGATGATAATAGACGCTCGAACCATGTCAGGGAGACAAATCGTACGAAAGAAGGGGAGATGATTCATGCAAAAGATGGGGAGATGTCGGCTAAGATCTGTCACCCTCCTAGTGACAAATAAAAGATTGGTGGTCTGGAAGAAGGGAGAGAGATAGTTGGACAATGTCAATTGTTAGAAAGGGAGATGTTTTGTTGAAAAATCAAAACCCTATAGGAAAAAATGAATTTTTTAAAACTTAATTCTGGAGAGAAATTATTAATTTTCAAACTAAAGAAGAAAATTATATAAATTTTTAGAGTTTAGAAATAAAATAACTATTTTATCTTTGTCTCTAATAAAAATTAGTATATGTGTGGGTTTTTAAATTTTTTATCTATTATGAATGTATTTTTGAGATTACTTAAAATAAAAAAAGTCTTTTGGCCAACCAATAAATATATGGACCCACCTATTTGACCAATCCCTGTGATATCTTTATTTAGACTCTTTTCTCTATATCATCATAAGAAAAGATAATATTCTGGTCTAACTGATGTACTTCATAGTGTCTGGTTGAATCAATTATCAACAAACAACATTAAATAAAAGATTGTGGAAATCAACACTTGGTGACAAGTCATATATATCTTCTATCATTCAATACTTATATTGGAATGATATTTGCCCGTCAAACTAATGGAAAGTGTGGCTCTTCTATGTAAAGTCAAGTCGGGTTTGGAAAGCAAAGCTCCTTGAGACCCACATTTATATCATGACTAACAACACAGTGGGAATGGTTTGAAAATATAAAAAAATAGTATCAACTCGCCATAGGCTTGACCAAAATGTAGTAAGATACCAAGAAATTTCATGAACATGCATGTGGACAGATTGATTAGATCAGATAATGACATCACAAACAACAGCTGTTGCTTACACAGCTCCAGGAATCAGAATCTGAGTATTCCATGACTCTGGGAATTTATTCCTTCCACAAAATAATTTGGGCTAGCCGCTTAAGGATTTTAACTTGTTTTTTTATGCCGTGAAAGCTGCATGATTTTGTCTCTCTCGTTTCTCATACCATCACATAAACATCTGAGAGACTAGTAAACTTTTGCCGTCAACATGAAGTTACTTACTGTAGGATTTGATACCCTTATCATCGAGCATTCGAAAAGAGGATTGAGCCCGCGATTAAACAAAATCGATCGAATATTAAAATTTTTAAATAAAAAATTAAGATGCAAATCTTTATTATAAAATTTTGATTTATTTAATATAATAATTATGAATATAATTAATTTTATAATTAAATAATTTTAAATTAAAACTAAAGTAAACAGTGTTTGCACTGGAAGAGATAGAACAGAATATTTGGAATGGTTGTGACATGGAAAGTAAGCACAAGTTGGTGAATTATTGCTTTTTGACTGTTAAAGAATCTGAGATGGTTTGTTCGCAATAGTAAGATTGGTATTGGCCATACCTTTACAAAAGCTTCCATGACAAAAAGAAATATCTGGGCAAGATCTGAAGTATCATAAAATAGTCACTCACGTTCCCCTCGTTCACCAGAAAAATTAAACAAAGACTTGGTGGCTCCTCGTTTATAGGATGACACCGGGGAGGGGCAAAAAGGAAAGTTTAATATTTGTCTTATGATTGTATTATCTTTAATTTATTTTTATTATAGGAATAAAAATAATTTTATACCTTCTTCTGATAAAAGAAAAAACTCATTCCCACCTCTTCCTCGTCTCTATAAGAAAAAAAAAATCTCATTTTCAAACTTGTAAAGAAAATTTTTTTTATATTTTTTAACATAATATAAATATATTAAATAACAAAATTAATTAAAATTAAAACTAATATACTATTTTAAATATCACAAATATAATATATTAACTACTTTAATAAGATATAGTAATATTTCAAGTAAATAAATTAATATAAAGAGACAAAGACAAGAGCAGGTTGGGGATTGGGGTGGGGTGATGAAGGGATATATATATCCTCGTCCTTGATTATGAGAATTTTTTTCGTTGTCGTCGTCGTCCCTTTCTCTGTTTTTATTGGGGAATTTTCTCCTATTAAAGTAGGAAAGGGTCAAAACCCCTTAAAATTGAGTCAAAATTATTATCTCTAATCGTATACATATATTTTTTTATTATATATATAAATAAATTATATAAATTAAAATAATAATTTATGATTATTTTTTTTCTTATTTTAAAATTATCTAATAAGATATTATTATCTTTGTTTGTATAAATAAATTTGTATAATTTATTTATATATATAATTTTATTTTTTTATGTGTATATATACTCATACCTTAATCCAAGTATTCTCAGTGTATAAAGAAATTACAAATATTTGGAAAATTCCAATGGATGTAAGGTAATTTATGTATTTGGAGTTTTAAATTTCTGGCAATGGCCCATAATTAAAAAAAAGTAAAATTCAGAAAAGAAAAAATGACAAGACGTTTAATTGGGTAACCCTGTTTTTCGATATTTGGTTTGCTTGTAGACGGGAGATTCTCATTAGCGTAGCGTAAACCCGTGATTTACCTGATCCTATGCATGGCCTTTTGCTTCTTTCTTGTACTCACCATCAAGCCACTTCAAACAATAGAATTCCCATGATCCACTCTTCTTATAATTTCATTGCCGGACAACACATTTTACATATTTTTATTATAATTAGTAAAAACATAAATTAACCACTTTTAATTCATATTTTAAATATATTATTTTAAATTTTTTAATCCAAAACGTATTAAACGTATTTTTTATTTGTTTCTCGTATTAAACGGATAATTTTATTATTGTTTATGTTTTATGTTTTATGTTTTTTATAATATTATGATAATTATCATAATATTATAATTATATAAAATAAAAAACTCAATTTTTTTGTTGTCTAAATCTCTAACCTCTTCCGATAATTTTTTGTAATAATTGAATCTTAATTATATATTATGTTATATTAAGTTTAATAATCAATTAGATACTTTATATTAAATTGTTAACTAGAAGATCTATTAAAAGTACTAAAATTATAATTGATATTATTATATTTTTAAAAATATATTATTAATTATGTACCGTATTAAATTTGTATATATACGTTTCGTATCTTTTTTTGTATCTGAATTTCATGACTTTTTTTGTAAACGTATATTTTATCATTTATCGTATTATACTCATACAATTCTCATATTGTTTTTTCTCATTTCCATATTTACCAACTAAAATTTTGATGATGACGTTATAAACTATATGTTTTTATTTACCAAATTGACGACTCACTTTTTATTATTAATTTTTTTGTAAACTAGGTTTAATATAGGAAGTTGATGAGTATTTAATAAATACCTGTGTAAAACACATATCATACTGTTTGTCATTTTTAAAATAGAATTTATCCATATATTATGAGTAATATTATTGTATTATTTTCACGTATTATCGATAATATGTTGTAGTAATTTTGTATATATATTTTATATTTTTTTCGTATCCATATAACTATATTTTTATAAACGTATTTTATATTCTTGTGTTTACTAATAAGGGTTTATTATAGTAATAATGAGATTTTAAATATATTCATCATAATTATTAAAATTATTTGTTTTATGAAAATAAAATATTGTTGTTTATATTTTGTATCAATTAAAACTAATATTTTAATTTGGTAATTGAAATTATAGAAAAAGGAGTAAATAAAAAAATTGAATCAAAGTTCGGAAGAAATTATAAAAATAAAATAGATATATTTAATATGAGCCTAAAATTCAGAAACTGGTGAAGTTGAAATGAGTAGACAGGATGGCCCATAAATTAATTGTAAGGCAAAACATTTTAAAAGAAAAAGATAAAACAATAAATTCCAACTTTTTGATTGATGACGATATAAATTACAGAGTGGGCATAATTGTCCAAACATATTTTCATGGTAGGCATTAAGCATCCGTAAGTCTTAAGAGAATAGCAAACTCAGTAGTTGGCCATGTCGAGCCAAATTTGGTATGATCTTTCATGCTCATAGGCTATGTCGTGTCAAGATCTACGATATCAAATTGATTCGTAAGTATCACTGGACCCAAGACATGACCCAAACCCTCTATAATCGTATTTTTGTGGGTTATAAAAAAGTCAATTTGTATGTTTTTATGGTTTGGTCCACTAAATTATATAATTTATATTTTTTAAATTTTTAATTATTTATTATTTTTATCTGTATCATATTATACTAGCTTCCAACCTAACCCAAGACCCCTAACATAATTTATATGGTCTGGTTGCCTAAGAAAACCCGTAATTTTGCAAACCATAACCCCATAAACCATGCCACAAATAAAAAGGTATAGGTCAGGCCGTGGATCTACCCTCTTGAAATGACTACTTGGCAGTATAAATTTTATTTCAAATAAATTAAAATTTTTTCATACAAAACTATGAATTTTTAGATTAAAAGTATTATATTATCTCTAATTAATTTTACATTTTTTTAGTTATTGTATTATCTCTGATTACCATTATTATTAATTTACCCAGAACATACCAATCAAAGTACTGTCTTCTTAAATTCAATCAAATCACATTAGGAAAAATGGGATTTAACAGTAAGAATGGTAGCTAAACTGCAATCTAACTGTCATAAAGTGTTGGAACAACCAAGCCTTTACATTAAAAATTTTAATGTTTTATCAGTTTTATTTGTAAAACCTAAACCCTAAATGATTGTGGAATTTAATCCGCACTTTGGGTTGCATTATTTGAAGTAGAGATTTTAAGGCTTTTGACACTGTCAAAGCACTCCCCAGAAGTATCCTATGATTCGAATGCTAATTTGAGCAGAGAAAATATGTTCAAATTTAATTTTACAAATATTCATCAGCAGAACTGTTATTTACAATTTGATATGCTTCATGAGTTCCAATCAGTAGCCAATAAGAATACTACACAAGTCTTAATTCTAAGTATTTGGATTCAAATTCACTTCAAATGGATGCAGCTTCTTGTTGGTTTGTTGAGTTGACATGGGTTGGAGGATTCTCGCAATGAGTGAACATTTTTTTGATAGCTTCTTCCTTCTCATCAATGAAGTCAAAAAAGTTGAAAATTAGCTGAGAACAACTCACACTTGATGAAGTTGAGGTTGAAGATGAAGAAGAAGAAGAAGAAGAGAGCTTCTGCTGTTTCTTGTAACGCACAAACTGTCGAATCACTCTTTGCAGAAACACAAGAAGAGCACTGAGGGTGATGATGACACATAAAATGTAAAGACCCCAGAAGCTTTTCAAGTGGAGCTGGTGAGGCTCTGAGTTTTGTCTCCTTCCTTCTGGGCAACCCTGTTTACAAAACCATCTCTCATGAATCCTCTGAAGCTCTCCATTCTCGGAAAGCTTTAAAATTGCAGTAGAAATATCCACAGCAAGAGGAGAACCTCTTTGAAAGGCCTAATTAATTGCAGTAATCAACAAAAGCAATGAGAAATAAATAAGTCTTAAACTTAATATGCATGCTTTCACTTGTAAAAAGCTATAAGCTACTTACAAATCCCCATCCACTTTTGGTAAAAGGTTGCCCAATAATCCCAAAATCAGTTTGCCGTTTCAGAAACAACTCCACATATGGAACCTCATCCACTATAGCTGCTACCCCACCATTATTTGGACCTTGCCTGAGAGCAGTTTCGTAAGCTTCTGGAGAGCCCAGAGAGATGAGTCTTGACCTTGGTATGTGAAGACTTTCTGACAGATAGTTATAAGCAAATGAACCCACTTGGTACCCAATGGGCCAATCATTGGAAATTAAGCTGTCAATTCCCTTGATGGGGGTTGAAAGTTGCTGAACTGTCAGGATCGAACTCAAGCTTGCTGTGTAACTTGAAGTTATCACCATCAATAAGAAAAGCCATACCACCATTACCATCCGTCCCAGTGGACTTACAGTAGCTTCTTCTGTGGGTTAACAAGAAAATGAAAATATTGTCAGAGTAGCATGGATCAAAACATTGCCACAATTTAGGACCATAACCAGAGCAGTGATTATAACAGAAAAAGAACTATTGCCTTTATTCTTAACATTTGATAGAGCAATGAATGAAATATTACTTTTATGGTAACAGGAAGTAATTGACAGCAAACTATTAGTCTGAAAACCACATTAACTTGGAAAATTTCGAAAGCAGGCTTCATATATTAGGCCTGATGCACATCTCAAGTAACACAAAAGAAAGTGACGGAAAAAGAAAATGGAGAAACAAGTAATAATTAACTATTGTATACTGGGAGAAGGCATATTTCTACTCACGGTTCGTCTTAAATAGTGTTGAGAAACTGAACCTGAAACATGGAAGGATTGAACGGAGTTAGAGATTAACTGTCTTGTGCATAAATTGGTTTCATCTAATTTGCAACGAAACTGTCTGCTGAGAAGACTTACATAAACATTGTGACAATTTGCCTTCTAGGAGGACCACGAAAATCATCATTGACTCGATGCTCAAGAATCCAAACAACCACAGCAATCATCACAAAAGCAGCTGCAGTGACACACCACATCTCAACTGTAAATGGTTTTAGAAACACCCAAGTGCTAGACTTTATATTGTTAATTGGAGCCACAATGACAAGACCAGTAGAAACATAAGGCTGAGAAAAATCCACAATTCTCGTTCGATTTGTCACAATAGAAATGTCCCCAACAGCTACATCAAACACCTGAAACCACAGTTTTATAGAAAACACAATATGTGTCCATCAAAGTTCATCACAAGAAATCTGCCCTTTGTAAATATCTGACAGAAAATGATCATCACACAACTCATATCAATGGCAAAAATGCAATCTATATCTGGAAAAAAATTAGGCCGGAAAAATCCAAGTATGGTGATATGAGGCTTTCAGAATGTTTTTCATGTACTACTAGACTATTCTTGCTTAATAAGCTTCATTAAATTCTTGTTTTCTTTTGATTTTGATAATTAAATAAACCAATGTGATCTACTTACATTGTTTGCTACCATTTGCACAAGCTTATCATAACTGGGATTGGATAGCCCATCCCCATGAGGCACAAATATGTAAGGCACATTATATGGGACTAATTTCCTTGCTTCAAGGAATATGTCGATGCAGTAACCTCGGATTTGATGGCTAGTGTGTTCTTCTGTAACAAAATCAACAAAACTAGCTCTTCTTGGCACTCCAATTCTCAAAGGTCTTTCCTCATCAGTAATCACCCAACCTCGCGGCTTTTCAGTCTTTCCACCAGGCCAAGTAACTTTCTGAAGCTTTTGATGCAATTGGGATTGATTTTTCTTTTGTGCAATAAGACTTTCAGGGGGTAAAATTGATAAACCAAAATCATTATGCCAGAATCCAACTCTTTCAATTTCCATCTTGTCAATATTTATGATCTCATAACCATAATTAACAATGTTCCGTTCTTGATTGAACTTAAATTGACCTGTTAAACCAGTGAAGTTTGTCTGCAACAAGTTCCTGAGTAGAAGAGGCCCCCCATCAAATACTTTGAGCTCATCAAGATGTAGCCCAGTAGCTTTGATATCAAGTAAGTCCTTGTTGACAGAAAAGGTGATGTTTTTTTCATCTAAGAACTTATCAATGGCACGCGCAACTGCCCAGACTGTATCATAAGCATACAGTCCATATGTATTCAACCCAGAACTTACCAAGCCTTTCTGCTCCATAGCTCTCCACCGTGATAGAAAGGCCTTCTTATGGGTGGACTCTAGAGTATGTTGACGAAGCCCTACTACCCCTTCGAGATTACTAAGTGTGGTTCCATTCAGTGGAGAGAATGAATCTAAAGTGGCAGAAAACCAATCTGTTGCAAGCCAAACATAGTTGCTGGTCATCATATTAAGTTTTTGGGCCATAGCAAAGATTCTCAATCTGGGGTCAGGATTAACATGAACAACATAAACTCGAGGACCAAACAGCTTGGATTTATGGAGTAAATCTATGATGTCATTCTGATCAAACTGAATATGTAAAGGCAATTTGTATGAAATTTTAGCCATCTTCTCCAATGCATCATCTAAAGCAGCTATGCCATTCCTCCCATAATCATCATCTAAATAGATGGAAATAACTTTTTTCCACCCATAAAAATCAACAAGATCTGCTATTGCAGCCATTTGGAAGTAGTCACTTTGAGTGCTTCGGATAAAGTAAGGGAATTGCTGAGAAGATAAAGTTGGATCAGTAGCAGCATATGAAATCATAGGTACCTTGAGACCATTGGCAACTTCAGATATCATATGAGCTATTGAGGAGGACTGTGGACCAATGATGGTCACCACCTCTTCCTCAACCAGTTGAAAAGCTGTCAAAAGAAAAGATAGAAGCAGTTTTTAAGGGATTCAATTCTTGAGTATAAATTATCAATTGTCACCCAGGAAGAAATAAAAATTAATAATAATCCTAAAACCATCAGAAATATAATTGATATCAACACTACAGTCAAAACAGGAAAAAAAAAAAAAACCTATAAAAGTAAATTCAAGCAAGAAAATTTGAAGGCACCTTCAACGGAACCCTGGAAGACACTGCAACTGGCGTCTTTCCTGGTCAACTTCAACTTAGTCCCGTTGAGAATAACTGGGTCAGCATTAACGTCGGAGACCGCAAGTTCCATGGTTAACTTTGCAGCTCTGCCAATGACTGAATCAAAGGTGAAAATTGCACCAATGTTCACAACAGCAGGTCTCTGGCAATACGCAGAATCATAAAGAACTACCCATACAAAGATAAAAACTGGCAAAGCCACCAAATATTTCATTGTTGGATGGTATCAAACCAACCCAATAACACAAATTTGCTCCCTGAGCTAAAGTGACAATTAAACCGGGGTCAGCAGTACATTTTACTTGTACCCAGATAATTTTCGAAGAAGAGGCATACAGAGGATAGGACAGAGGATCGAGTTCTACCCTGAATGGAAAATAGAAGGGTGCCTGACTATTCTGTCGATTGACCAGTGAACTGCCCACTATGCCGTAAAGACAGAATTTTAGTCACAGACTCACAGGAAAGCTGAAAAATTGATTCCCACAACTTGCAACTTGAGAAACAAAAAACATGATTACCAAAGCTTGAACAGCGGATTGATGAAACGCGGTTGGCTAGAATAATTATTGCGGAGAAAACATGTACCCGTCCAAGAGGGGTAAGATAAGAATATACGTAATCCTGAATTCGGACTTGTGAAAATCAAGTTTCAGTAGTAGAAACTCAACATCACGACTATGAAACATGAAGATTCCCAGAAAAATATTAATTATTGTGCCAAAGCCATCGTAGAGCGAGGGGCACCCAGAAAAAAATCACATTGACAGTTTGACACAAATTTGACCCAACAACCAGACTGGGGTTCCAAGTTTGACGTGATGATCTTAAATGTATACATCCAATACAAACGATAGAAAAGACCAGACACTTAGATAATACCGAGTAAAAACTGTACAATGAAGGTGACGCGCGAGGCTTGGAATCTAGTGGCATAAAGTCGTTGCCAGAGATAATGTATTAACTACCATTATCTCATGGTGCAAATTTTGAGGGATGGGCACATCAATGTGATGCCTGAAGAGCAATTATTACAGCTGGAGCCTGGGGCCGTAAGATTTACAAAACTTCAAAGAGGTAAGTATAAGTTCTAGAAATTAGTTCCTTCATCATGATTCCCTTTTCGTTCAGGTTTATCTCTCTGACTGCAAGAGTTTGTGACTGGAGTCTCCTGGCAATTCCTGCTAAGATTGACATTGTGATTAGACTTGCGAAATGACCCAAAAGGCTATTTTCGAGTAAAAAAAATTTTTTTATCTTAAATTTTTATTTTAAAAATTTTATTTATTTACTTCTCAGTAATTAAAATTAATAAAATTTTAATTTCGTAAAATTTTATTTTACTTTTTTAAACTTTAAAAATTAATTATTTTCCTTATTAATTAAATTTAAAAAAATAATATTTCTCTCCTTAAAGTTTAGTTTTCAAACTTCAATATCATTATCAGTAACCTCTCTCTCATAAAATTTGTTCTCTCTTTGATGATTTCTCTCCTTTTAATTGAAAGTTCGATTGACATAGAATGAAGCTAAAAAACGAAACACTTTATCAAGAAGATGAAGGTCTTTGTCTTTCCAGACAAGATCTTTGTTGGCTAGCTGTTCAGAGAATGGGAGAGAGACTGCCGAAACATGTTGATGTGTCAAGGAATTTTCGTCGCCTACAATGGTGTCTGATTTGGCGTCGGGAACTAAAAACTAAACTGTATGGGGGGGGGGGGATGTTATTTTTTTTAAACTTGGTCTTGAGGATAAATTTTTATTTTTTACGGTTTTTTTAAGAGAGAATAAGATTAAATTTTAATTTATTTTTAATATTACAGATGAAAAAATGATTTTATCATTAAAACTAACAAATTTATTTTTATAGATAAATGTTTGAGACTTTCATAATTAAAGAATAAAAACTTAAAACAAGAGGATATTTTGGATGAAAAATAGTCCTTTGGCCGTCTGTAAAAACAAAAGTTGGGTGGAAAACGCATTAAAGCTGATGTTTTGGAACAAGTAAACATGCTGAAGAATATTTTCATTTGATAAATTGGAATAAAGGATATATATATATATATATATATATATATATATATATATATATATATGTGTGTGTGTGTGTGTGTGTGTGTGTGTGTGTGTGTGGCTGAAAGCAGACGGAATAAAGCATCTGGTATACTTGTCCAAAAAAACTTGCTTTTTAAAGACCTTTAATGGGAATTTTTGAGTGTCTTGATTCCCACTGACACCATAAAAAATCTTAAATAAAGGTAAATAGATGTGATACATGAAATGAAAGGTTAACTATTTATACATGGAAAAATTGAGGACAGTTTATACCCCATATCAACAGATGATGTTGAATTTTTTTAAACAAAACAAATGCTTTCACCTATCAATTCTACACCTAAAGGTTAGAATTAGGATATGGAAAATTGGGCAGGCTTAGGATCGTAGCATCAAGGCCTAATGTTGCTGGGTAATTGTGTTTTGGCCGAAGGGCCATTTACCACCCAAAGTATGCTAATATCTCAAAGTTTTTTCTGTTAATGTTTAAAATCTCATTTACTTATTTATAAACGGTTAAAATTAACATTTTAAAGGGTAAAATCGTTATTTTATCTATAATATTAAAAATAAATTAAAAATTTATCTCTTTTTTAAATTAACGTTGCTGGAAAACTTTTCGTCTTTTCTGGCCAGATCTTGGTCGATCGATGCTCTAGAGGAGGCAAGGGAGACCGTCAGAGTATGGTGATGCCTTTGAAAAGCTTTGTATTCGACGATGGAGCCGGATTTAGTATCGGAGATTGAAAACTAAACCCTAGAAAGGAAATGCTATTTTTCAAAACTTGAGCTAGGAGAAAATGGTTAGTTTTCAAGGGTTAGAAGGTAAAAATAAGATAAAAATTTTAGGGGTTAGGGTTTCGTTAATTTTAACCGTTTATGATTGGGTAAACAGGATTTTCAAAATTAATAGGAACTTTAAAAGATTAGCATACTTTGGTGGGACATAGTCCTTAGGCCTTGTGTTTTCTAGGCCTGCGATCCATCATCAAGACCAAATTTGTTAGCATTCATGGGGCTCAGGGAGTCCTGGCCACGGCTGGTTTGGCTTGTAAACTGGATCAGAGCTGATTTATGTAAAATTGAAATTGGAGCTAAAACGGGTCTGAACCGAAACTAGAACCAAATTCTCACAGTTTGGTTTAAGTTTTTCTTTTTTTAAATCTTCGGTTCATAAATCAATGATTTAATAATTTAATTAAAAAATCATTAATTTTAAATAAAATCGTTAATTTTTTTAATTTTTTAAATTAAAATAAGTTTAAATTTGTAGGGGACCGACCATAAATTTGTAGGGGACCATGGTCCCCGACAAATTCCACAAATGTTTAAATTTGCAGGGGACCAACGGTCCCCTACAAATTCTGCAAATGCAGAGGTTGCTCCTGCAGCCTTTGCAATTATGACCATTAGGCCTGATAATTTTTTTTAATTTTTATATAAAATTTTATTTATAGATACTTACTTAATCATCCAACTCTCTTATTTACTTATTTATTTTTATTTTTTATTCTCTCAATTTTCAATACTCTCTTAATTTTTTAATCAAATTCTCTTAAATTTAATTAAATTTTCTCTTTATTTTTATTAATTCTAATTTTAATTTCTATAATTTAATTATTATTATCTTTCTATTATACAATTTTATAATTTATTATAGAATTTATCTTTATAATTAATTTTGTTTATTATTTATTATTATTATTTTTTTTCATTATCTTTCATAATTAATTATATAATTTATTTTAGTTATTATCAAAAAATAACAAGTAGTGAAAATTGTTTACGTAATAAGAAATTTAATCAATATTCATATACATCAAAGGTAAATGAAGATCAATTTTTGAAAGATTTTTTAATACAAGAAAGTGGAAATCAATATGTGGAGATGGAACTATAACAACAACAAGAAGTAGAGATGGAACAACAATTACAAAAAAATTTTACATCCGATATTTTTAAAATTCACTTCAAGAAAATGCAAAAAGAAGATGATAATTTTGAAGTTGTTTGCATTTATTATAAGCATATTTATAAATTCAAACAATGAGGTGGATATGGAACATTCAAAAGACACTTGGAGTTGAAGTATCTAAAGAAAACTGGACAAAATAGAGGTTAAACACAAATAGTCATGTGTGGTTCTCTACATAAATCTCTATTTATTTATAGTTATAATAAAAGTAGAGAAGAATTTGTAAAAATTGTAGCAATAAATCACTTAATATTTAGTTTTAGTGAAAATTTAGATTTTAATAATTATTGTAAAACTACATTAAATTCTGTACATAAAACTATTCTTAGAAGCACATTAAAAAGATCATTATTAGGTTTATATAAAAAAATAAAAAAGAATTAATTCAATTATTTATAAATTTAGATAGACGTGTGTCTGTATGTGGTGATATTTGAAGTGACCATTGACAAGTTCACTCTTATATGAGTATCATTTGTCATTGGATAGATAATAAATTTCAATTACAAAAAAGAATTTTTGTACATTCAATTCTGCATTAAATTCAATTGATTTTTTGTAAATTCAATTCTATTTAGTTTTAGTGAAAATTTAGATTTTAATAATTATTGTAAAACTGTATTAAATTCTGTACATAAAACTATTCTTAGAAGCACATTAAAAAGATCATTATTAGGTTTATATAAAAAACAAAAAAGAATTAATTCAATTATTTATAAATTTAGATAGACGCGTGTCTGTATGTAGTGATATTTGGAGTGACTATTGATAAGTTCACTCTTATATGAGTATCATTTGTCATTGGATAGATAATAAATTTCAATTACAAAAAAGAATTTTAGTATTTAGGATGTTTGATGACCGGCATACAATCAATAATATTTATAGAATAATTAAAAAAATATTAAAAGAATATAAATTTATTTTTAAAATTTTTTCAATTTTATTTGATAATACAGTTGCAAATACAACCTAAATTACTGATTTAACAAAAATTTTCAAACTCAATTTAGGTGATAGATTTTTTCATATTAGATGTGCATGTCATATATTAAATTTATGTATATAAGATGGTTTAAGATATCTTAATAATTTTATTACTCCAATAAAAATGACAATTTTATTTTTATGGATACATCCCCAAACAATGAAAGAATAAGTTAAATTTTGTAAAATATATTATAGGAGACCAAAAAGATTTTCTAAAAATGTGCTAACTTGTTGGAATTTAACATATAAATTACTCAATGATTTTTTTTATTATAGAAAATTATTGTGCATATTTATTTCACAAAATGTATCACAAGTTATACTATATTCTCAATATTAAGATATTTGTAAGACAATTTTAGACGTTTTAAGAAATTTTAATAATGCAACTTATACTTGAAATGAGGCTTATTATCCCACTTCTCATTTATTTTTAAATAAAACTTTTAATATTATTGAAGTTTTACAAGAGACCCAAAAAAATATTATTTTACAAGAAATTATTTTTTTTATAAAAACAAAATAGTTAAATTACTATAAAAAAAATTTCAGACATTTTTCTTGTTGCTTTTTTGTTATCCTAGGTTTAAATTAGATGATGTTATAGATTATTTAACATTATATTATGAATGCATGTAATTAAATGATGAGGATGAAGTGAATATTTTATTAACTATAACTACCATTATTAATTTAATTAAAAAAATTTATGTTAAATATTATTTAGTTTATGGTAACCAAGGTAGTTCTTCTTCCTCTCTATCATATATTACCCCATCATTATCATCGACCCAAAATATTAGTTATGGTGATCGTATTATAATACAAAGAGGCAAAAAACCAAGAGGAACATTAGTCTCTACCTCGGAGCTTGAAATTTATCTAACTATTACTTTTAAGTCTAGTGATAACAATATAGACAAAGACTTTTTAGTTCTAAAATAGTAGAGTCGACATGCATCAAGCTTTCCAATATTAGCAGTTATTGCTAAACAAGTCATAGTAGCACCGGCATCAATTGTTATAGTGGAATAAACTTTTAGTCAAGAGGGTAATATGTTAGACAAAAGGCGATTAAGTTTGACTCTCGAATCTATTGAAACCCAAGTATGCATGGGCGATTGGACAAGAGCCGAATTACGCCAACAAGATATAAAAGTGAACTTCCATAAAGAACCCCTTGATTTAACTACGGATAATTCGATAACAAGAATCAATAGTCAAGAAAGCGGAGGTGAATGATAAGTTAAAGGGGTATCACCAGCTATCAGGTATGCAAAGGTACGAGAACTATATAGATTTTAATTCTTCTAAACTTCAAGAGGATATGTAGGAAGTTTAATTAAAAAATTAAGTTCAAGTTTTTTTTTAATTTTTAATTATTACAATGATTAATTAAAAAAATAAATCGAGGCCATGAATCGAAACCAATGGTTCAATGTTGGTTTCAAACTGGGGCCATAAATAAGAACTAACAGTTCAATATTTATTCTGAATCGATTATGAACTGACCTATAACAGTTCCAGTTTAGGGTTTCTATTTTTTCGAATCATGAACCAACAGTTTTGAACCGAAATCGTTAGTTCATGAACCATGACTAGGTCTATACGGTTTACACTTATCCAGAGAGAACCAAAGACCCATTCGGATTTTCGGCTTTTTAACAAGGTAATTGTGTCATTGAAGTAAAGTTCACACTGGTCCAGACTATAGGTAATAATTGTTCTGAATAGATAGCCCCTAACCATTTTTATTTTCTCTTGAAATTTTTTAGATACGAACGTGTCATGGTTGTCTGATGTATGCAAATGGCTTCTTTTATCACTTCTTCTTTCCAAACTTTATACATTTGAATTTTGTTACTTTTACCTTACATGGGTTTTGTTTCTAAGTCTTGCACTTTTGTATTGCTGTCATAACTCCCATTACTTTATTTGCTTCCTTGTACCCATAATTGTTGGGACTTTTATGGTATCTTAAGTTTTTGTGGACTTTTTATTAATACCATGAAATGACATGCTTTTTTTTTTCCTTTTTATTGGATTTGGAGTTAAGATAGGTTTTCTTGTTTTGAACCTCCTTAATAAAAATTTTAGTGCTTCATGACACTTGAAAATGAATTCATGAATCATGGATATACTTACATTGTTTTTTTGAGGGAACTAAAAAGAAGTTTTTTCTCTCAAAAGCTAACAAGTCATCTTTAAAATGCTAATAAATTTTTTCCTTGAAGCTGGTTTATGTTGACTATTGTTTAATGATGTGAATGAGTAAAACCCTAGCAGTTGGCACTATGTTATGTGTTGTTTTTAATGTTTGTAGATTTTGCATGTTTTTTGACTATAAAACCTCTAGTCGAATATAATGTACCATGTCTTTGTAGATAGATCATCACTATTGCCTAAACAAAAATCAGTTTGTATGCATTTTGGCAGGGATCACCTTGGATTAAGAAAGTTAGAGATCAGGGTTTTCAGCTTATTACATCGCTTGTATTGTAAGACTGTTTTGGGGGAGGAACTTGAAATTCTATGTTTAAATTATTTTAACATGAGTCTTGTAATTTGCATTATGATATAACCATGAAATTTTACTTCATTTGGTTTCTGATAAAATGGGGAAAAATGAAAGCATCTCAAGCCTTTTCCAAAGAAGAAAAATAAGCTTAAAGTTTGAGCCTAGTTAAGTGGAAAGTATTTTTGGTATAAATAACATTATTTTATTTCAATTCCTGAATTTTCTCTTCACTACATTAATTAACAACGAAAAATGAATTTGAGTGTAGGCAAGGCAAGATATCTTAGAACTACTTCTGTGTTACTTATGGATGAAAGTTGTGACTACAAATTGCATTCTTTTCATGTAAAAAATAAAATGATAAGCCAAGATTAATTTTCTAAATTTTGGGGTTGTTCTCTGTTGGTGTTGTGACAATTTGAAGTTCTTGTTTTTGGGTGAAAGAGATGGATTCTGTGTTTTCAGTGTTCCTATAAGTTGTGTTGGCTTATTGAGGAGACTATACAATTTAAGGAGTCAAGAATAAGGAAATTGATGTGCTGAAGTGAATCAGCAATAAGCTAGAAGTTGAGTTGGAAGTCAAGCTAATATGGAAGTTGAACATTGATGTGGCATAATGACATTGTTTTCTTGGTAACTTTGATGTAATGTTTTTCTGATAAACTTGTGCTTATGTAAAGTTGATAATGTTAGGTGTGTTAGGTAAATTTTTGACACAAGTTAGTGTATGTTAATTTAAGTCAATAGCTATGCTTAAATCCAACTGATTTTACTCACTTTTTGTGAGATAAGTTATGTAATATTTATTCAGAAAAAGGTAATGAAGAAAAGATAACTTTTCCAGCAAAAAAATTTTAGTAAAGAACTTGAGCATTTTCTTTGTTCTTACAACAAAAAACTCCTCTTAAAACCAACAAAGTGGTATTAGAGTTGTTTGTTTTTAGCAAAAGGCTTGTGTAGCTAAGAAGAATAGTTGAAAATGAACCTAAGTGTTGTATAAAAACATTAAGTTCAAAGTCAAGGAACCCAATTTTTTTGGAGAAAATTACCCTATTTGCTCAATTAAAATGAAGGCTTACTCGAAAGCTTTCAACCTTTGGGATGTGATTGAGATAGGTAAGGAACCAACTCCTTTGCCAAATAATTCAATAGTAAACCAAATCAAATACAATTCTAAGAAAGTTGTAGAGAGGTACAAAACACATTTTTTGCATACACTCAGTTATCACTAATGTGATTTTTGCAATAATAATGACTTGTGAGATAGTAAAATAAGCTGAGATTGGAGTTTCATGATAATGACAGGTCAAAGCAAATGCAAATCTTTAACTTGAAAAAAGAGTTTGCATTTTTAAGAATGAAGGAGAATGAAGTTATCGAGTATATTGATAGACTTATGAAGGTTGTTAACCAATTAGGATTGCTTAGTGAAGGGATACCTAAGAGCAAGATAGTTGAGCAAGTTATTGTGAGCTTACCTGAGAAGTTTGAGGCCAAAATTTGCTCTCTTGAAGACTCCAAGGACATGACTAAAATAAGTATTTCAGAGCTCTCAAACTCACTATAAGCTATTAAATAGAGAAAAGCTCTTAAAGATTGAGCATTAACAACAAAATGAGCCTTTATTACAAGTCAAAAAGGAAGGCATTAGGTTTATCAAACTCTAATAAGCAACATTTTACAAAGAAAGAAAAGAAGGAAGTTTATGACAATAAGCAAAAAGGGAAAAGAGGAAGATTTCCACCTTGTTCTCATTGTGAAAAGGCTAACCATGCAGAAAAACATTGTTGGTTCAAACCTAGAATAAAATATAGGGCTTACAAAGAATTTGGCCATATTGAAAAAGTTTGAAAAAACAAGGAAAAGTCTATCTAACAACAAGCTCAAGTGGTGGAAGGACATCAACAAGAGAAACAACAACAAGAGGAATAATTGTTTACTATAAGGGGGCATTTTGTTCAAGTTATCAAAGATTATCTTGGTAATCTATTTTTTATTCTCTTGTTTAGTTTGTCAGTAATAAAATATTACAGTAGTCTTCTATTACCAATGCTGACGTGACAAGTAATATATGTGGTAATCTAATTACCATATTCACTTTAGGTATTTGAAGATTACCAAGGTAATCTTAACAAGATTTAAGTAAAATAATTAACTAGTAATCTTTTATTACCTTGTTCATTTATACCTAGTTCTTTTAAGTAATCTATCTTCAAGGTAAGTAATAAAATATTATCTAAGTTGTTATGAAGCTCAAGCACAATCACAAACTTGGTTGCTAAATAGCGGTTGCACAAACCATATGACAATTGATACAACATTTTCATCAATTTGGAGAGAAGTCATACCTCTAAAGTAAAAGTGGGAAATAAAGAGGTTGTTCAAATGAAGGGCATAGATACTTGTTGTAATAAACACTCTATTAAATATAAAAAATATTTGTGATGTTTCTTTTGTACTTGATATTGCAGAAAATTTGCTAAGTATAGGACATACGCTAGAGAAGAATTGCACTTGTGTAGTGTATAATCCAAATGAGTGGAAATGATAGAAGTGGAGATAAAACATAAAGGTTAAAGAAAAATTATAAAGAAGACCAATATGTTACGTCACATATTTATTATGATCACATTTGGATGTTATTTCTGCCACATTTTCAAATTAACGATTCATATGGTATAATTGTAAATAATTATAATTATGGACATTTTGTGTTGTTTTTGAAATATAAAAATTGTTTTGATTTATTATTGACAAGATTGTTTTTGGTTAAAGTGTTGTTTCTAAATTATGTTGTTTTCTTATAAATTAATGACAATTTTGGAATAATAAAATGTCCAAGTAGGATAATGTTAAAATAATGTGGGTATACATTGTTGATTAAATTTTTTATCATTTAATGCAAAACCAAGTAAATTTGTAATAAAGAAAGAATTTATTTTATAAGTTCGATGTGATCATTCGAAAATGAATTGATACACTTTATATTTTAGTTATTAAATTTGGATTATAAATGTGAACTGATATAAGTTATTAAGTTTTTTTCGTAAAAAAGTCTAATTAACCTTCTAATTTAAAATATAAAAGAAAGGGTTAAGTCCCTTTTTTAGTTACCTGATAATCTTTTGCACCTCTTCTACATATCACAATTTGGAAGCTAGGATGGAATGTTTGATTAAAGATCGGTAATCAATCCTTTCTACATCAATTTTCAGCAACCAAATGATGCAAACAGGTTTGTTTATGTCTCTAATCTACGCATAAGAATGTTTTATAGTTTACTGTGTTTGAATAGAAATTATAGCAGAATCATTAGGTTTATGATTCTGCTACTGGGTTATGTAATATTGATGTTGCTTACAGATTAATGATCCTCTGAAATGCTGTCCAACGATGGCCGCCAGTTGCCATTGATACGAACATCATTTGTTCCAACGTCACAAACTCTTGGTCGTCTCAACTTCATTGCAGCCACCGATTGCCCAACTGAAGAATACTTAAAATCCTTCTGAAAATTCGAGATTTGTTTCAACTCTCCTTGTGTCATCACAACTTTAATCCTCAAGACCTCGCCTCTTGGCTCAACATTGACAATTCGGCTTTCTCTTCTTACTCTAAGCCTCAGCATCGACTTATCGCCATCAAACTTGCTTTTTGCTTCTGATTCATCTGTTGCCGTACATGTTCCCGTTCTCTTGATCGCCTCTTCAACTTCTCTATGTGCCTCATGCCCTCTGTTATCTCTTGTCAAGCAGCTTCCCATTTTGGATAGTAAGAAAAACTAGAGAGGCTAAGAGAGGTGTAAACCAAGAGTTAGTAAGCAGTTACATATAAGGAGATGGGTTTGAAATTTTTTTTTTTAAAAAAAAGCACATGCAAAGCCGATTATTATGGCGGATACATATGAAGGATGATGAGATTGTTTTAGTGGGGATAAAAAACAAGCAATATAGTATGCTTTGATACCTTACACAAATACGGCATATAAGGTCCTCTAATTGCACTCAATTAGGGGTATGTACGGTCCACTTTAATACGATTTAAGAGTTTCTTTAAACTAAATTTAGAAAAAAAATTTAAATCAAATCAGATTGAAAAAATACGATTTAATTTGGTTTGAATTACAATTTAAATCATAGTTATTAATATCCTACAATATACGATATGTATATAATGATATGATACAATACAAGTAAAAAATCATATATATCGTAAAGTGTATCAATTTAATACGATATAGTAAACTTGTCTTATACATATTATCGATATTTTTTAAAAAAAAAATGATGATATAATATAGGTGTTTATATATATATATATATATATATATATATATATATATATATACAAACTTTACGATTGGGTTCAGTTTGAAGCTCAAACCACAACCTAAACTGAAAAAATAGTTTAAAATTTTTTTAATCCAAACTAAACTATAATTTTTAAATAGTTTAATTTGATTTTATAATTTAAACCGAATTATATTTACTTTTACACTCAACTAGAGTTTTTGTAAACCCCGCATCACACGCACTTTCCACACTATTGTTTGTTTTCTACGTAAACTCTAAAAAAGAATGTTTATTTTCTGAACCTGGCTTAAATCATGGCATTGCATTCTTCAATTTATCTACTAATTGTTTATACGTAGTTGCAATTTGTGAACTGGAATCAAGTGTACATAATGTGCCTGATCGTATACGATTCATATATCAATTTGCATCACCATGAGTACCCTGCTGATTTCATCTTCACATCTCAATTTACCAAAACTGCATACTTGAACTTATCGTCATACTTTGCCATATATAATAATAAAATTATGCACATAATTTTATGTATAAATAATAATATATTATTATATAATTAAATATCATTTTATCTTTAATTTTTAATTGTTTAATCATATAATGGCACGTTGTTGTTTGTATATATAACATTATTCTATATATAATCAATAAAACTTTATACACTCACTTCAAATACGTAAATAGATAATTTATAAGTCAATTGTGATAAATTGGCGTATAGATTTGAATACGGTGGTATATCATCCATTTAATGTTTTATTAAGAAAGTCATATCTAGTGTCTAGAGAAAATATAGGCGGTAGCAGTGGTTCAATGCATTTGAGACTATAATCTTGAATTTAGGGCACCCATTTTAAAACTTTCCGACGATAAAATTAGGTGGTGGAGTTTGAAATGTGAGACCCCCTGATGCGCAAATTAAGGCATCTTTCACATGAAGTTTAGGTTGGTTTCAGCGTATTGTTGCCGACTTTTGCATGTGAAGAAGATAAGTCATCAGAGTTTACTTTGCGATTTGATGGAAGACAGCCATTACGGTGGATCTGAGTTTATTATTAAGGCTAAAAGAGTTTTTCCCACTCACGGTTTTAGTGTATTTCTGACTCCCCTCACAAAGTTCTAAAAACTTAAATATGTACACATTATCTAATTTTTATTAAAAAAATTTATTAGTTATAAAGATAAAACTATTATTTTATCAGTAATGTTAAAATAAATAAAATTATATCTTATTTTTTTCATCTTAATTTTAAAAACTCATAATTTTTTCATATTTTAAGTTTTAAAAAGTTATTTTTTTTAAGATTTATTTTTTAAAACCGAACATTTTTCAACCACTTAAATCGTTTCCAACCTTCTTCTTTTGCCCACCAAACTCTCCCTCTCAATGCACTTTCTCTCTGACTGGACAAGTCCAGTTTCATCATGCATGAAGACAAAAAGTTGATTCGTCTTCGTGCATGACAACTCTTCATCTTCCACTCATCATGATGAGCTGACGACAGATGAAGAGTCGATGAAAGTTGGGGAATTAACTAAACCTTGGGTGGAAATAAGTCTTTTGGCCTTTATAAGATTATTCATCACCCAACTTTTGTTAAAATTTTCAGTTAATTATAAGGGTAAAACCATTATTCACCCACAGTTTAGTGCATTCTCAAAGTTCTACCTATAAGCGTCCTGTTTGTGCATCGTCTGATTGATGCATAGACAGTGAGACTACGCACATGCGATCTGACTATTTTAACCCTTTTTCCAATGGTTTTCATGCCAAAAAACCATAGGGAAGGGAGGTGGTGGACAGGCCGACCGATAGCCTTCTCGGATGGTTGTCGGATTTGGAAAATTCGAGTCCTAAGGAAAAAATGTAAGTTTTCAAACTTATGATAGGATAAAAATATTATTTTTTAAACTAAGAAGGTAAAATGAAATATAATTTTATTATTTTAATATTAAAGATAAAATGATGATTTTTTTTTTGAAAATAATTAAAAAATTTATCAAAAGTTAGATAATAAATGAATGTTCAGATTTTTTAAATTTTATAGATAAAACTTTGGATGTGCACTAAACCTCAGGTGAGGATAAGTTTTTTGGCCTTACGTAAACATTATCTTGAAGAAAATGAAAATTAGAGGTGACGGAAATTAGGCCCTAGCACTTTGACTCGTTATTTGGGATGAATCAATCCACATCAAACGGGTCAAACCACACAAACAAATCCAAGTCCAATTCTCACTCACGTGGTCTTCTCTGACAATTGCTTCTATCACACTGTGAGCCTCACCTACGAGGCCAAACCAGTTAATTCTGAAATACAAACCAGTTAACTCTCACTCACATTGACAATTGTTGTGTACTTGAAGCCAAAGTGTTTGTCTATTTTCAATGGTTGAACAAAGACATTTCCTTCTCAAGCTCATTTTGCTCTCTCCTCTTTTCTTATGAAAATGCTGCAATTTAAAATGAGAGCCCACCTTTTTCTGTTATTATGCCTTCTCTTTAACTGTAAGTACTCATGCCTCATCATCTCAATCTTCGGCCTTTTCTGGGTCCTTATGCTTTACAGTTAATTCTATAAGTTTGGCTTGAATTCGATTTTTAGTATAATTTATATTTGGTAAAACAGTGGCTGGGTTTTCACGTATACAGCCTACATTGCAATTTTGGAAGTTTGGGAAGTGAATTTTGGTACTTGGTAGTTTTGTAATGTTCACTGAGTAACGAAACTTGGTTGTTTGTTGCCTGTAGTTAACTGTTTTTTTTTTTTTTTTTGTTCTAGTATATTGACAACCCAGGTAATATTTTTGGGTCAATACAGTCGAAGGATTTTTATCTGCCACTATTTAGGATTTACTCGATTTTAAGGGAAAATACGCTTCTGTAATCTGCAGAGCTGTAGCAAAAATGAGTATTCGCTGTAATTTTATTAGTTGTACCAAGCTCAAGTTACTATAATTAGAATTTGACCTTATTTTTTGTTGCAACATAAGTGATACAAAGGAATATTGTTGCCCTTTAATTGTGGCATCACTATTGAATAAATCAATTTAGTTACATGGTAAACACTAGCTAAAATACAAATTCAAATGCATGCAGCTGATCTTCTTCTTGCTTAATCATGATTTTGTTTTCACCATTTCTAAGCATATAAGTTAATTCGGCTTTATGTTGTTTATACCAGGTCTATGTAGATTCCATTGCACCACAGCTGATGATGTTCAAGGTTACTTATCTAAGAAAATAAAGAGTAAGGCAATGGCTCCTGATATTGCCCCAAGCGCAGACCCTCCACCCTTTATTCCTCTTATAGCTCCTTCTCCATTGATACCATTTACAGACAGAAGTCTGCCAAGCTTATCAGGTATTTTTTTTTTTCTCTTCTTCGCATTCCTTACTGTGAGAACTAATGCTATGAAGTTTCGTGAGTAGCAATTTCATAGAAACATGTGCAGACTTTTCTGCGACATAATATGGATGTTTGGTAAAATTTTGTGAAAACCATTTGTCAATGGGTTTTAAGACATCCCAGTTAAATCAATAGACACTATCTGTCATGGTGATACTCTCACACTCCTCTTATGAAGAAGTAATTTAGATGAGAAACTCATTATATGCACGACGAAACATGTAGTAAATTTGGTCATTCCAGTGCTCCGTGATAGTAAATTGACAAATTGGCCTTCAAACTGACACTAATAAGAAAAGCTTCACTCTGAGCTATCCTCTGCTGTCAAAAGAATTTCATTCTATTTAAATTGTTTTGGCTTGAAGTATAGTACTATATTTTTTTTATTGTTTCACTGTGAAGTGCTTACATATGCTAATAATGCTTCTAAAGTGATCCTTCTTTTTCTTTTTGGGCATCATATCTTTCAGGATTCTGTAGTTTAAATTTTTCGGCTGTGGCAAGTTTAATGAGCAAGACAGCAACTGACTGCTGGGATTCCTCTGCACCATATTTAGCCAATGTAATATGTTGTCCTCAATTTGATGCATCCCTTGCTATTCTTATGGGACAATTCAGTAAAATCTCGGGGATGCTTTATTTGGATAAGACGAATGCCAGGAACTGCCTCTCTGATTTTCAAATGATTTTAGAGAGTCAAGGCGCAAATAATCAGCTTCAAAATTTATGCTCCATACGTTCTGAAAACCTTACTGAAGCCTCTTGCCCTGTTTCAGATGTTAAGAAGTTTGAGAGCATTGTGGACACTTCAAGACTTCTGGCTGCCTGTGGAAAAGTTGATACTGTAAAAGAGTGTTGTCACCAAGTTTGCCAAAGTGCTATACTAGACTCTGCAAGAAAAATTGCTAGGAATGGTACATCTGATCTGCCTGAGAACTCAACCAGGATTGATGATTGTAAGAATATTGTCTTTCGGTGGCTAACCAGTAAACTCAATCCTTCTTCAGCAAATGATGTACTTCGAGGACTTTCTAATTGCAATGTAAATAAAGGTGAGCGTGAAAGGTTTAGTCTTTTTTTTTTTTTTAAATTAGTTTAAATGCAATGCATATACAATTTTATGGTTATGATTTTTCATTGTTCGTGTTCTCTAAATAATTTATCAGCATCAGTGAAGCCCAGGGCTTGAAGTTACTATTCAATGTTTCTTTTCTAATTGTTAGCTATCTGTTTCAGGCTGTCCTCTCAGTTTTCCCAGCACAATAAATGTTACTAAAGAATGTGGATATATGATTAGCAATCAAACTGGTTGCTGCAAAGCCATGGAGAATTATTTATCCCACTTGCAGAAGCAGAGCTTCATTACTAACTTGCAGGCTTTAAATTGTGCTGCTTTACTTGGGATGGAGTTGCAGAAAGCTAATGTCTCCAACAATGTTTATGATCTTTGTCATATAAGCCTAAAGGACTTCTCTCTTCAAGGTCAGTGTGGTTTTGTCCCCTCTAAATGAGCAACTTTTACTCCTTTTTCCTTTTTTCAAAAGAATTGAGACTGATGTTTGGGTCTTTATGGTTTATATGGGGCGTGGAATTGACTAATGGGATCTTCCAGTTGGATCAAAAGGTAATGCTCATATATGTTGTTTCACCTTTTGAGCAACTTTCACTTTTATATTACTTGTGGTTATCCTTCTTCTACTTCAAGTACTTGCATTTTGCCTTCTAAATTTCATAGATCTCCTTATCTACAAATATATGAATTGTCTGGCTGATTTGGCAACCTTGAACTTTTCATAGTTTTGAGCTTAAAGAGAAATGCTGTAAAATCAGTCTGATTTAAAATTCTATTCTACTATAATTGACACCCTATCATTTTCGTTTTACTAATACTAACTTTTAGAACGGATTTCCATTTTGTTCTTGAAATTCTTGAATGCTATGAAAACTATTCAATTTTTGACATATACTTAATGATTAATAACTTGAGAAATTAATCCTAATTACTCTCACTATTTTATCACACTTCAGATTTTACACTTTAATATAATTAAGCAAAAGGAGTTGTTCTCCCTCTTTCTCGTTCTACCAGTTTCCTAAATTGTTTTAATGTTCTAATCCTTTTTGCTCTCACTCTTAATTTCATCACACATAGACTAGTGTAATTAGTACCAAAGGAATTGTTCTGGTTCTGCTAGTATTCCTAATTTGTTTTAACGTTCTAACTGTCCTTTCTCTAGAATCTGGTTGTCTTTTGCCAAGCTTGCCTTCGGATGTGACCTATGATGAAGCTTCAGGAATTGGCTTCATTTGTGATCTAAATGATAACATTGAAGCCACTTGGCCCTCTACTTCTATTTTACCAGGTTCCTGCAATGAAAGTATGTTGAAAAATGTTAAACCTCTTCTGTTAAATGCATGTAGTTTCTTTAGCCTGTTCTTATGTTAAATAATTTGTGTATATGATCAAATTTCAGCTACCAAACTTCCGGCACTTCCTACTGCTACATCTGCTCAAAGTGGTGAGAGAACTTTGATTTTTTTTTCTTCTTTTTTCTCTTTTGTCCCTATTATTATTATATTTTCAAGTAACAAAAAATTCCTTATGCAAACATAAAGATTTAGGTTGATAAAAGCTGAATATGATGAATAATCTAGTTTAGCAAATTTGTTATAGCTATACGGTCAAACTTAATATATTCACCCATTTCAGGTCTTTACAAGAAGAAGTCGGTGTTGTTTCCTTTGCTTTTCAGCTCCTCGTTAGTTCTGACTCCATTAATCTGAGCCTCGTAATCTCTACGGGATATTCATCTTTCTTCAAGCCTTTGGGTAGATATCCGCCGACAAAAGAGTCGATCTCCATAAGTTGTATAGTATTTTGTTTCAAAGCTACACTAGAGTTTGTTCATCTTTTGATAGCATTTTTCTGGGTACTACTGTGACTTCATATAAAAGAAATGGCCAAAGGACTATTTCCCACCCAAAGTATGCCTTTTTTCTAAGTACCCACCCTTTATCTTTGAAAATCCTATTTACCCACCTATGGGTGGTTAAAATTAACTGAGCCCGTTAGTAATATCATTTCCCCCCTATAAATCTTAAAAACTAACAATTTCCTCCCAACCAAACTTTTCAAAAACAACATTTTTCCCTACTAGGGTTTTCAAACTTTCAGACAAAGTTTTTCGGCAAAGAAGAGCTTCTCCGGCGTCGTCCTCGTTTTTCGACAAAGACAGCCCCCATCGAATCGAAAGGAGTGCTATCGAAAGAAGGACATGCCAAAGGGTGAGTATGTTGCCTGGAGATCGTCGGAGAAGTTCTTCTTTGTTGGAAAACTTTGTCCAAAAGTTTGCAAACCTTAGGGGGGAAAATGTTGTTTTTGAAAAGTTTGGTTAAAGGGAAATTATTAGTTTTTAGGGTTTATGGAGGGAAAATGAATTCAAATTTAAGTTTATTTTTAATATTACAGATAAAATGATGATTTTACTTTTGAAATCATTAATTTTAATCATTTATAGGGGGATAAATGAGATTTTTAAAATTAAAAGGTGAAAACTTGAGAGAAAAGGCATACTTTGGTGGGAAATAATCCTTTGGCCAAAAGAAATTTAATACGAAAGAGGAGCATCATCTTTACAACATGCATTGTATTGCAAATTTTATATTTTTCCCCAATGACTATTATTGCTTATTGACTAGTCTATCTGGTTGCTTTTCGGTTGTTCTCCTATCATATTAACATTATTTATCTAAATATGTTTAGAATTGGGATTTTGCTGCATTCGTTGGCCGGCAGCTTGGTCAATTTTGATTCTAATCTTCTTGTTGGCCGAAGCATGACCCTTATATTGTCTCATTAAAGAGGTCAATAAATCATAAGATTAAATATTTAGAATTCCAAAATCAAAAGGATATAATATCCACATGGGAAGCTTTGATTTGGCTTTTACTACATAATTACAGAAAAGACGGCTATTATTTGACAGGTGGTATGTGAGTGGTTGGTGGGTACAAATTTAGAGACCTTCATGATGGATGTTGAGTTCTGTGAAATAACGGGCTAGAAAACAAGATGTTTTCTTTCTCTTCCTTTGAAGGTTCATGTAATAATAATATATTATCAATGTTTACATTGAAAAAACGATTTAGTTGATTTTCAACTTTTATTGACTTTGAATGGAAAGAATATCTTTTTGTTTTCATTAATACAGTTTCCATACAAGATGAACATGAATAGTTTGCACCATTGCGAAAGCAATTACTTCAGCAAATAATATACCGCAGATTCATTGTAACTCTCGCCAGCCACCATCAAAATCCAAATCCCATTAAAATTCAGTCCTTTATAAATGGCAACACTCTTTATAAGATCTCTTGCAATGAAATCCCCGAATCTATTTTCTCCTGTATTGGTTCAAAGAAGATGGGTTCCTCAGAAAATGATGTTCAAGAACCTCTGCTTCAATCCTTTCCTCCATCTTTATCACCGCAACCATCAGAAACAATACATGAATCGGACGGCCAGCTTGAGGACATTTTATCTAACACCGGCCTGCCCTTTTGGCACCGCATGCAACAGGCAACATGGATTGAATTGAAGCTACTCTTCCATCTGGCTGCACCAGCAGTTGTTGTTTACATGATAAACTATCTCATGTCTATGTCTACCCAAATCTTCTCTGGCCATCTGGGAAATCTTGAGCTTGCCGCAGCCTCCCTTGGAAACACCGGCATCCAAGTTTTTGCCTATGGTCTAATGGTGTGTGTGTGTATATATATATATATATATTTAACATTTGTTCCTGTTAAAAAAAGTTATCAAAAAAGATTTTATTACGTTTATGATTTGACTGTTTGTTTTTTAATAGTTGGGAATGGGAAGTGCTGTGGAGACATTGTGCGGACAGGCATATGGTGCACGCAAATATGGAATGCTTGGCATATATCTGCAACGATCAACAGTCCTTCTCACACTCACTGGGATTTTTCTCACCTTCATCTACATCTTCTCTAAACCCATATTGATTTTACTCGGTGAATCACCAGAAATCGCTTCAGCAGCGGCAGTTTTTGTCTATGGTTTAATACCCCAAATTTTTGCCTATGCTGTAAACTTTCCCATCCAAAAGTTTTTACAGGCTCAAAGCATAGTGGCCCCGAGTGCATACATTTCAACGGCCACATTGGGCATACATCTTTTATTCAGTTGGGTTGCTGTGTACAAGCTTGGGCTTGGCTTGTTGGGTGCATCATTAATGTTGAGTTTCTCATGGTGGATTATAGTTGTGGGTCAGTTTATATACGTTGTTAAGAGTGAGAAGTGTAGATATACATGGGAGGGGTTCAGTATACAAGCCTTCTCTGGATTGCCAGGCTTCTTCAAGCTCTCGGCTGCCTCTGCTGTGATGCTGTGCTTAGAGACATGGTATTTCCAGATCCTGGTTTTGCTGGCTGGCTTGCTAGAGAACCCTGAATTGGCTTTGGATTCACTCTCCATTTGGTAAGCTGAAATTATTTCCCTTTTAAGTTTATCTGTGATTAATACATTCAAGCTGGCATTGCCATGTTAAGTCACATACTTTGTTTAGCCATATACCATAGAAGACATAAAGCAATTATCATGATGTATAGAAATACAGTTGTGCACGTAATTATTCTTTTCCCAAATACGAAAACTGCATTGTCTTATTCTATTAATTATTTTGTCCTGTTCCTCATTGGTGTTCAATTGCAGTATGACAGTCAATGGTTGGGTTTTCATGATCTCAGTCGGCCTCAATGCAGCAGCAAGGTTATTATAATACATTTAATTACAATTAATATTAATTAATTTTATTTTAATCTTTAAAGAACAAAACAACTTATATATATGTATGATATTCAAACAGCGTGAGAGTGAGCAATGAGCTTGGAGCTGGAAACCCGAAGTCAGCATCATTTTCTGTGTCAATAGTCACAATAATCTCCTTCATCATCTCGGCGATGGCGGCGATACTGGTGCTAGCACTGCGCGACGTCATCAGCTATGCCTTCACAGAAGGTGAAGCTGTTGCCAGAGCTGTGTCGGATCTGTGTCCGCTTTTAGCCTTAACCCTTCTTTTAAACGGAATTCAGCCAGTTTTGTCTGGTAAGACTGATTCGATAGAATAATTGTAGTCAGATGTTGCATAAATAAAAATGTTGACGCGAATTAACTGGCGATGAAGGTGTGGCTGTTGGGTGCGGATGGCAAGCTTTTGTGGCTTATGTCAACGTGGGATGCTATTACGTGGTTGGTATCCCACTGGGTGCACTTTTAGGATTCTATTTCAACTTTGGCGCCAAGGTATGAACAAATGCAATATTTGACTGTTATCTTTAATTTAAAATTATTCGATTGATTTATGTACTCAAGACTGTATTATTTATTTATAGGGGATATGGTCAGGGATGATTGGTGGGACAGTAATGCAAACATTGATTTTAACGTGGGTGACATTTCGGGCGGACTGGAATAAAGAGGTACATACATGTTTTCTCAATTACAAGAGAAAGGTCAATTGGGTTTCATTTAACTAGAAATGTATTGACAGAAATATTGCTTGGAATAATGCAGGTAGATGAAGCAAAGAAGAGATTGAATAAATGGGAGGACGTGAAAGAACCCCTTTTGAAGTGATAAAACCAGTGGGAATTTGATTGAGGAGAAAAAATATGATTGCTTGTACCGTTTAACTTTTCCTTCTAATTTGAACAAAACATGTGGCTCATATGTTAATAAATAGATGCAAATTTATCAAAATGAAAGCAAAATATATAATTTTTCTCGCTTAAAAATTAAAAAAAAAGGAAGAAAATTTGATTACCCTGACTAACAAAATGCGTAGGCCTTAGATGCTTATATATTACGTGGTGTAGTGTCCACACAAAGTGAATATTTGAGATCTAATGAATAAAAAATGTCAAGACTCCACTAAAGTGAAGCGTGCATAGTTTCAAGTCTTGAAAAAGAATTGAGTGACTCTACAATTGAAGGGGGGTGGAATTGTTACCAACTATTGTGCATAGCTTCCAGGGAAATTTAATGGATAAATGATAAAATGGGTATTTCAAATTTAAAAAAAAAATGTAAGAAATTGACATTTCAGCCAATTTTGGATGGGAAATACTTATTTGGTTTTTATTTATCTAATTTAGATCTATTAGATGTAGAGGTGCAGTGGGTTATGTTAGGTTTGCTTCAATGTGATCCATCATACCTACTGGTTATGTCAGGGCAAGACTTGCATAGCAAGCGAGATCAATTTGCACAAATACTAAAGCCCGTGACATAGCTCGCACTACAAACTATGTTAAACTAGACCCTTAAACTAATTTTTTGGTTTTCTCGTAACATTAATAATAATTTATTATTACCTTTTAATTCCTCATCATGTTAATAAATACTTTTGGATTTCCCATATTAATTCCTTGGATTTCTCGTATAATAATAAATAATTAATAATTTTTTAAAAATAATTAATAAAATTTAAAAAAAATAATAAATAGTATCATGTTGGGTTGGGCCAGTCTATGAAATGAATTTCACAACCTAGGGCATGACCCGCGGGCTTGACATGACCCACTAATAGCTGACCATACTCTCACAAGCCGAGCCGAAAAAAGATGCCTTGGACTGAGTAAAAAAGGTGGTCTCAGGTGATCAGGCTGCTGAGACCTCTAATTAGCTAACAAATAAAAACTAAAACCTATAACAATTCATTGGTAGTTCAATGATGGAGGAGAACGTTCACCACTTAGGAGCCATGCACACACGCTCATGTACAGAGCAATGTTATAGGTATATATTTTTTTTACATAATTTGGGTATTCGTGTAAGCCACTTGCTATAATCCAAAATACCGATCTATCATTTGTGCTTTAATCACACAAACGTTGATCTATGTGATGTTATCTTATTAGATTTTGGGTGGTTTTCATATTGAAAAACTACCAAGGAAGAAGATGTATAGAAGACCGGCCAACAGCATAACTGATCGGTTGTCAAAAAATCCAAATGAAAAATTCAAACGAAAAATTCAAACCCTAACAGGGGAAAATATAAGTTTTCAAACTTTTGGGTAAAAAAAAATTATTAGTTTTTTAAACTAAAGGAGAAAAATGATATATAATTTTATTCATTTTAATATTAATAATAAAATAACGATTTTATTTTTATAATTAACAAAAAAAAATTAGATAATAAGTAGGTATTTAAATTTTTAAAACTTCATAAAAAAACAGTGGGGAATGAAGTAAAACTTGGGGTGGGAATATCTCCTTTGGCCTTTCAAAACAAGCATCATACTAACAAGTCAACATCCTATTCAAAGCCTGGTCAAAAGCAAATTTTGAAGATATATTTCACATCAAAAATGAAATTCATGTTTATTTTTTCGGTCCTGTGGTTCATAAAATTATCAGGAAATGAACTTAGCAAAAATTAATGTTTTCTTACCCTTACCGGGTATTGACTTGGTTAAGATAATTGGGTCTCGATTAGTTTAATCAACAAGTGTGTTTAACGAAGGAAATAAGTCGAGTTGCTTATAGCTTAATTCATAACACATATGACTTGACTTGAGAGTTAAACTCAAGCTTATTATTGGTATATTTGTTCAATTTGTAAACTTATATAGTTGGATTTGAATAAAATATTAATAAATATTTTGAAGTGCATGTAACGGTGGATTACGCAATCACAACTATTCTTGTCTCAAGATTAAACTTGAGATACAAACTTTTCAATATGGTGAGCTTGAACTTTACTTCAATATTAGTGAATTGAATTCAAACCAAATACTACTCATCTCAGATGGATTGCACCATTAAGTGCACGTAAGGATGAATTCAAGTTAAATTAAGTTTAAGTTTGGGTTGGCTCAAGTTTGACTCGGATTGAAAGAGTTAACTCAAGCCTATATTTGAACTCAACGAATACCCCTCAAATTAATTTGAGTTTGATTTAGTTTGAAAAAAGTTGAACTCAAGTTGAGTCATAAGACTCTCGTAATAGATTTAAAATTGATCAAAATAATATCATTTTGATACATATTAATCAAAATTACATTATTTTAACTAATTTGAATTCAATTTTTTTCAATTTATATTTTTGGCAAGTTAAACACATCAAAATTCGAACTTGACAGTATAAATTTCTAACGTCTGAACTCTATTGTAAAGTCCACACTCAAAGCCAATTAGGAAAACCAGATAGTCTTACAATTGTTATTATATTTTTTTAAGGCCAAATGACTATGTCACCCCAAGTTTAGTGCATTCTTAAAATCACACTCACAGGGTTTGAAAAACCCAAAGTCTTACTCATAGACTAACTTCCATTAAAAAAAGTAAAGGTAAAATCGTCTTTTCATTAATTATATTAAAAAATATAAAATTAATTTTATTTCCCCTCACAATTTTAAAAATTAACAACTTCATCCCTGCCTAAAGTTTTCTAACTTTCAAAAATAACATTTCCCCCCCCCCAAAACCTAGGGATTATTTTCCAAACATTCTCCAACCACCATCTCCAGCAACCGACGACAACGCTTCAACCTACTACTCGTCAGCCACCAGATCGTCACTCTCTGGTGGAAGAAGAGGCGATGAAGGTGCATCTTCATTGATTCCAGACGTAGCGATGAAGGCGCGTCTTCGTCGATTCTAGACGAATCAACGAAGACACGTTGATTTGTTTGAATCGACAAAGATGAGCATCTTCGTCGATTCTTCTGGAATCGACGAAGACCCTTGTCTCTATCGATTCTCCTAGAATCGACAAAGATGGGTCTTCGTCGATTCATCGATTCTTTTGGAATCAACAAAGATAAGTCTTTGATATGTCATCTGGAAGCTCCAATGGTGGCCGGTGAGATGGTGGGTTGAAGCTCTTTCTCTGGTGGTCAAAGAGCCTCTGAAAACTAAACCCTAAGTTTTGAGGGTGAAGAAAATGTTACTTTTGAAAGTTAGAAAACTTTTTAACAAGGGTAAATTTGTTAGTTTTTAAAATTGTGAGGGGAAAACTTAATAAATTTTATATTATTTTAATATAATTAATGAAACAATGATTTTACGCTTACTTTTTTTAACAGAAGTTAGGTTATGGGTGAGATTTTGGAGTTTTTAAACTCTATGAGTGTGACTTGGGAATACACTAAAACTTGGGGGTGAAATAGTCGTTTGGCCTTTTTTTAAATGAAAATCTATTTGCATTTTATGGACAGCTTCCATCTGCTTTTTCTAGTCACTCGGCTAGGGTTTCGGAGTAGCCGCTTCCTTTAATTCCTATAGATCGTAAATGGTTGGCCATGAAGCCCACTAATTGCTGAATTTGGGCTTTACAGAACATCCATTTTATATGCCCAGAAGAAGTCTTTAAACCCTATGTTTCCAAAAATCCTGGGAGAAAGAGAGCTTCATCAAAGCCTTGGCTGTCTTTGACTCGGATCTCCACCACCAACGGCAGCAGAAAATGGCTAGTCTAATCCCTGAAACAACCCAGAAACTCTTCACACCAGAGACCCTCCGCTCCGCCGCAAAACAGTCGGAGCGCTGCCTTATTGTCCCCGTCCGTCTCCGCCGTGCAATCAAAAGATACCTCCGAGGTTAGCTGCGGAATAACTATCTGTAGTACAAATTTGTTTTCTTAAGCATTATATGAACTAATGAAATTAATATTTATTTTTGATAAAATTATGTATAGAGCAAGAAGAGTCACACATGAAGAGGAAAGTGTTGAGGTTGTCGGAATCGCTTAGCGAAATTAAGAATGTGAATTTAATGCTAACAGAGTCCACTGCGAAGGATCTTTTTGAAGACCCTTTGAAGTCTATAGAACAATCCAAGCGGTGGAAGATCAAGAGCGCTTATGGAGACATTGGTCTTAAGTACGGGGATGATGAGAGTATTGCTTATGTTGCTTCTAGAATGCCTGCCGTTTACTCTGCTTGTTATAGGGTTCTCTCTGAGGTATTCAAAATTTAAATTTGTCCGGTAATTCTATGTGTATTTTATCTGTATCCGTTGTATTAGCTTAATCAAATAATATAGTAGTGGGAGGAATGAGGCTGATATCATTTTTTTTTCTTTTGCCAAACCAACTGAAAAATTGAGGTCGTTGTGAGAAGATTGTATTAAATTAGTAAATATAATTTGGGTTGTTAGGTTCGAAGGAGGTTACTTGGTTTCTCGCCTGCAAAAGTATTGGATTTTGGTGCTGGCACTGGTTCCGCATTTTGGTAAGAACTCAGTTTGATTGTATACTAATGGTTTTTGATGATTGAGATGTGTGATGATTTTGATTTTTATTATTGTGGTGGACTTTTATATTACTTGAATGAAATATTGTCAGGGCATTGCAAGAAGTTTGGCCTGGGTCTTTGGAAAAAGTGAATATAGTTGAACCATCCCAGTCAATGCAGCGTGCAGGTCAGAGCCTTAAACAAGGTAATCACCAATCTGAATAGTTTTACTATTTATTTGATTAACCACGGGTAGAAATTTTCTTGGTAGTAGGCCAACTTAGTAATTCCTCTGTGGCAGTCGCAGTCGTACAATTGTTCAATTGTTCAGGAATCTGAGAGAACTTATACAATCCTTTGTGTTTGATTTACTTGCTTATAAACTTGTTACGTAGTCTAACTAAGATTTGGCAATCATTCATTACTTTTCAAGTCCTGACCAGCCCCTTAAATGTTTCCTTAAGTGTCTGACATCCTCTCAAACAGTTGAATGGCGAGGAATTTACGTTATATTATTTTCTGTTATCGTGTATGATTAAAAATTAAATGTTCTATTTACTTTCCAGTGTTACTAGATTGTACGTATTTTGATTATTATTATTATTCTCGCTTAAACCAATACTAATGTGTCAAGTAATAATTAATCTTGATTCTAACTCATTCATTATTGTTTTAGGCTTGAAGAATTTGCCCCTTATTCATAGTTACAGTAGCATTCAAGCGCTAAATAAAGATATCAAAAAGTCCGAGAGGGAACATGACCTTGTAATTGCTGTAAGTTGTATCTTTAGGATTCCTTACTTCTAAACTTGTCTGAAATTGTTAGATTTTTTTTGCATGAATTTTTGTTATAACATATTTGTTTTTGATAAAGTACTTTTCAAACCAATGTGCTTCATCACATGTGGCCTTTGGCTGGTGCTAATTAATATTGATTATCTTGTCAATGAGGTCCAGTCTTACGTGCTTGGAGAGATACCATCGCTGAAGGACCGAATTACTATAGTCCGCCAACTTTGGGATCTTACAGGGGATGTTCTGGTACTGTTCCTGGCCACTCAATAAGTTTCATGTTTTACCGTATAATTGTGCATAATGGAGGGATTCTGAGGATTATATATTTCTACTTTATGCTATGCATGAAAAAACACAATCTTTACATTTTGATACCAGCCTGATTTGTAGAATTCCAGATCAATCCGCTATTATAGGTGTAGTCTTATATTGGCTATTATCAGTCTAACATGTTTACCTTTGATTTCTGTATCATCAAATGCTGGACAGGTTTTAGTTGAACCAGGTACACCACAGGGATCTTCTATCATATCTCAAATGCGGTCTCATATACTATGGATGGAGAAAAGGGTAAGTTCATTTTAGATGCGTATTCAATTTTGTTGCAGATAGTGTGTTGTGTTTGTCATTTTTATGATTTTATTTATTTATTTATTTATTACCAATTCTCAATTGATAAACTTTTCATCATTTCATAGAAAATCCGGAAATCTGAAGGTCATAAATCTAAAGGTGTAGACAATGAAAATTCAAACGAGGTGGCGACTCTCAGAAGTGGAGTGCATATAGTTGCACCTGTGAGAATAGAAAATTTTCTCATTTTCTCCTTTTTGTCATGCTGATATACTCACTAAGTTTCCTGATCTCCTTATTCCTTCTTCTGCTCATTTATCTTGTCAAATATGGTATTTTCTTGTTGCAGTGCCCTCATGATGGACGTTGTCCACTGGAGAATTCTGGGAAATATTGTCATTTCGTTCAGCGTTTGCAGAGGACAACATCACAGCGTGTTTATAAGGTTCCTTCTTGACCCACTTTATGTGTTGTAGCTCAGTTTTTTAAGTGTGAACTAGGAATTTATTTCGTTTCTCTCATCTTGTTAACCCATTTGCTTTGTTCTGCATAAATGTTTAATCTGCCATATACCCTCTATCCCCACTAGTGTTAACAATACTTTGACAGAGCTATCTAAGCAAAATGTTAAGCTATTTTTGCCACAGAATTTTCAATAAGTGTTTTAAATGAGAGAGGCTTATTTGTGATTGTTTTGTAGCGCTCAAAGGATGAGCCTTTACGTGGATTTGAAGACGAGAAATTTTGCTTTGTTGCTTTCAGACGTGGACAAAGACCTAGGTTAGTAGTCTTGAGTGGCAGTCTTAAATTTGTGAGTTGGTTAATTTACCAATTAAATGATTCTATTTCTTGTATAGTTAAATATCAATAAGATTCTCTATGAAGCCAATAGAACCTCAACTTTTGCTATGTCATCTAGTCAAACAAAGGGTTCATTTGCTGCAGAATGGAATTTTGTGAACTGCCTTTTGATTTGACTATATATTTTGTATTTGGACAATTGACTAAAACCAGCATATGAACCCTGATTGGCCATTCTTATGGGCCCCAATGACTGTTATCGTGAGGGCAAAAAAATTGAGTTCTAGGGGTGATGTTTGCACGAATAGAGAAGAATCAAAGTCAACTTGTTGGATGTTGAATGATAGGCTATCAATATCTGAGCGCATTTACCTCATAAAAAATGCTTTTCTCAATTCGTTTTCCTATCGTTTGGGCAGGGAACCTTGGCCCCTTGATGGTATGAAATTTGATACTTTGAAGGAGCAAAAGGCTAAAAGAAATCCAGAAGATGTTGAAATTGACTATGGTACATCTAGAACACTCTGTATTCTGCCCAGTGTACTGAAATGATTAATAGGGTGCATCTAGTGCATGCTTGCACTGATTTGATATTCTATTGTTGGTATTTACAGAGGATCTACTTAAATTACAAGCTGAAGCCGAAGAAAGGCGACTTGAGTTAGTAAAGCCAGTTTATTATGACTCTGATGGTGCTGATGATAATGACAAAGATTTAGAAGTGGGAGAGAAAGATCATGAAACAGGCCACGCTGACGTTGGGGGTGGCTGGGGAAGGATTATCTTTGGTCCAGTTCGAAGGGGCAGGCAGGTTGCCATGGATGTCTGTCGATCAACCAAAAGGGATGGCTCAGAGGGCTCATTTGAGCATGTTGTTGTGACACGAAGCAAGAGTCCTACATTACATCGACTGGCTCGAAAATCTTTCTGGGGTGATTTGTGGCCATTCTAATCCCAAACTAACATATTTGTTTTCCTGTTAATCACTAATGTAAATAGGTTAGTATCAGTAGGAAATAATCTCATAATGTGCCCCAAGAAATGCGAATATTACAACAAATGGGGATCAAGTCTAAGGCTTGCAATTTGTCAAAAGCCCATATTCCTGTATCACATTTCATTTTAATTATAAAATTGCATCTACATTATGCTCTCAGCAGCCTTCATTTGTTACTTTGTTTTTGGTACTGGCCTTTGAACGCTTGCTAGCTTTCATTGACTTTGTCATCCTAAGTGTGTTTGGTTTTGGATAATAAAAAAATATTTTAATGATTTATCTTTTATTATTGGTATTATTTTATTTAATTGGGATAATTGAAATTTTTTATTCTTTTAAATAATATGATCCTTATTAAATTTTTAGTTTTATTAAATTTTAAGATAAAAATAATTCTGTTATTCAATTAAAATAATAAGTAACTTTAAATCCCTATTGATTTTGCCCTTTGATTTGTTGCATTGGCCTTCAGAGCAAGATGACGCCGTCGAGGTGAGAAAATGGGATTGACCTTGAGACAAGTACACCAACACCCTTAGTTATCGTCAAGATGAAAGATAAGATCAACGCTATGGGTTCTCTGGAGGATGGTGCATTTCCATCAAGATAATGTAATAACATATAAACTCAATTTTGGAAATTAATGTTCATATGACACAGCAGTAATTTTGTCTTTTAATTTTAACCAAGCAAATGACCTCCTAATCATACAAATTATGAATCATTGGAAAAGGCATTCAAAGAGTTTTCTAATGGTATATGATAGCAATCACAACTCAATTAACAAGGCATTCAAAACTTATCTCAAAGTTTTTTGGCAAAATCTGAAAATGGCAAAAACATACACTGTAAACAGTATCCGAGGCATACAACTCACATTCACACCTTCATACTTTGGATTTCAAAGGTAACAAGAAAATTAACTAAGGCATAAAGGAAAGTTCCACCAACCTTGGGATCTTCGTCCACCAACCTTGGGATCTTCCACCACCAATTCTTCCTCCAAGATGAATTGAATAAAGGAACAAACAAACAAAGAAAAGCTACAAAGTTTTGCTTGAGAATTTTTACTATCAAAGAAGTCTAGCTTTACAAGTGAAAAAACCACTTTCATACACAAGAGGAAGTGGCGGCAAAAATGGGCATTAATTAGTCATGTAAGCTTTAGCCTTCATTTAAGCTTAGTCATTCATTTAAACTAAGGTCATACCACATTAATGAAGAAACCAACAAAAGAGAATAATTTTTCCTTAAAAGGTGGAACTATATCCACCAACTAAAGTTACTTGCTTCCCTTTTAGTTGCAATTCAATTAAATGGGCTTCTTGGCATCTTGGGCTTCAATTTAAATTATGGATGGCTGCCTCATCTACTTGGGCTTCAAAGTGGGCTTGTAATTGGCTTCTTAGACTCATTTAAGCTTCAATTGCATTAAGGTCTTGGATGCAAGTAATGAGAGTACACCCAAAAGTAAAGTTAGGTCAAATTAAAGCTGACAAATGTTCTTTGGACTTGCATGGAGTTTTTCCCTCATTCTCAATGGTAGCTGGAGCCAAATAGAGATTTGATAGAGAGTTAGAAGCTAGAGTTGAAGAAATGGCCGAAAATACATCAGTTATCTGGAGATCATAATTGATACTTCCTTTAGATTAGTTAGTCCGCCTACAATTCTAGTCTCACAAAATCGATCAAGGATTGGTGATTAAAGACCATAACCATTGTCATTGAACTCCCATTTAACCCCAATCTTTTGATTAATTACAATTTTTTTGTGTCATTTCTCCTCCAACCGCCCCACACATTTGATTTAATTTATTTTAATAGATATTAAAGGTTAACAAAATTTGTGAAACACTAAAATTTTTAAAAAAAAATTTTAGTTCGAATCTTTATTATATTTATAAAACTCTAATTTAATCGGTGCAGTCATTACGAGTCTAATCATTACGCTTCAAAATTTACTGATCTAGTTAATTTAGACTGAGTTTTCAATTAAAAAATAATAATAATTTACTTTAACAAATTTAATCTCAAATTTTGTTTATTATTGATAATCAAACACAACATAATAATAATAATAATTTATACTGCCTAATCTTCAAATTCATATATTTTGATAATAATCTTTATTTTAATAATAAAAAAGACTGCACGAACTTAGCAAACCGTTTCCGATATTGTTATTGATCCAAAGGTTTGTGTAGCTAATAATTTATTTACATTTATTTGCCATGTTAAGAAGCGGAATTTTCGACAGATTCTTTTCTCTCTCCAATTAACTTGCTTGAGAAGCAGCTGATCCTGATCACAGTCTTCAAGAAATTCGTCCGGAAAAGTTTGGAAATGAATTATCACATGCATTAGATTTGTAACTGTAGCCAGTCTTCGTTACTGTGAGCATTTTTGTTAGCTTCTTCTTCTATTAGAGTTAGAGGAGGGGGCAGCTTGAAGCTGGAGAGTCATTCAATGTAACTTCTGGATCATTTGCTTTAGTAGTGTTTTCTTCTGTATGGCTGGATAACGAGGACGACCCAGCTGCCATATTCTCCAAACCCATGTTACTAATTGCAAGGAAGTATGGAGAAACCCTTACAGCCTTGTGAAGATACACTTTTGTCTTTGTTGTCTCTTGGTTTGCAGCTGCACCGGAACTCTGCTCGTTCTTCTTCCTGGGCTTCCTCTTCTCACTTGTGGACTGCTGGCTTCTTTTCTTCGCCGCTCTTGGTGCTTTTGGATGAGAATTCCAGTAGTTCTTAATCTCATTGTCGGTTCGACCTGGAAACCTTTTAGCAATGAGAGACCAACGATTTCCATGTCAAAATTTTTCATGGACTTTCTACGTGTTGGTGAAATTAAGCGAGTGATTTGAATTACATATTCGCGAGATTATCATCTATCTCCGCACAACCAACACGTCCTGCATTTCCACTCCCGCCAAAATTACCGTTCGGATCCTAATTAATTTCCATTTCAAATCCGTAACTGACGCTATTTATACATCTCTGTAGTCCACAGTGCACTCATCTTTCAAAATTCAAAGCGCATTGCATGTTTTCCCTCTTACAATCCTCTCTCGCTGAAGAAATCATGAAAGGACCAAGAGCTGTTGCGATCGCTCACAAGAAACCTGATGCAGAGTAAACTTTAGTTTCCTCTGATTTTTTGCTTATTTTTTGTGTTTCAGCTTCGTTTTTTTTTTTTTAATTTTATTTGTTCGTTCCTGAATCAATTCCATCTTGTTGTAGCTTTTTGTTATTCTATGTTTATTTTGCGAACATTGTGTCTAATATATATGTTCTCGAGCTCTGGTTACAGTGATTGCTTTTTCTGATTCATTATATTGTTCTATAATACAAATTTGGTTCGATGATCTGTTTTCATCGTGTTTGCTTTGTTGTATATATATGAAATGTTTTTAGTTAAATATATTTGCTCAGACTTATTTTCTTAGGCGACTGCTTTCTGCCTCTTGTTTGATTCAGCGATAAGTAATCTCACTATTTTTTTCGAATTTCGATATGTCTTTGCTTTAAAATTATGTTGTTGATCCTGCTATGTGTTGAAGAATTTTGAGGAAACGCAAGGGAGAGAGCAAAACTACAAAGGAGAGAGCGAGGAGGAAGAAGGATTCTGATGTTCCCAAGCGTCCTCCCGGTGCTTTCTTTATCTTCATGTAAGTTTGCACTCTTTAATTTCGTTTTTAATTTTTCACTGTTTTTTATAGTAACAAATGATCTTTCCCTGTGTTGAATGACAGGGAGGACTTTAGAAGGTCATTCAAAGAAAATCATCCTGATAACAAATCTGTTTCAGCTGTAAGATTCCAAATTCCGTAATTCCTACCTCCTGTTTTGTCTCCAAGAAACTCGTGGAAAGTAGTCGGAAATAAGAACCAGACGATACATTTTCTGTTTTGCATTTGATTTCTTATTTGCATTCTGTTTGTAGGTTTGAATATCAAAATATGCGAAACTAGAGGTGGATAACTTATAAATGAGATATTTAAATTCAGATTTAGTTTATTTATCCTCTTTGTACTTTGATTGCTTAGAGAATACGTGGGGAAAACAGTACTCAAGACTAGAAACCTTTTGATTTTGTTACTTGAGAAATTCAATATCAATAGATCGACGGGTGGAATTCAAATTTCAAACTTCTAATTTCCTTCAGTTTTCACAGAACCAAACACAAATGTATTCTTTCATGATAGAGATTGACTACAGAGATTTGTGAATGTGCAGGTAGGGAAAGCCGGTGGGCAAAAATGGAAGTCAATGTCTGATGCTGTATGGATAATTTCACTACTTTCTTGGCATACAAGTGTTCTTCATTAAAAATACAGTTCTACTTTCGCAACTAATTTCTAACAAATTATGATAATATGAGGTAATATTATATTAGGACAAAGCTCCATATGTTGAGAAGGCCAAAAGCAGGAAAGCAGATTATGTGAGAGCTGCTGAAGCTCACAAGAAAAAACTTGTAATGCTCTTCTTTCAAGTATCTTCACATTTATACTCTTTGAGATTTATTTTTCTGTTTTTTCTAATTTCCGTTTTGGGTTTTGAATTAGAATGGCAGTGGGGCTGATGAAAAGCCCGAGGACTCTGGGAAATCCACTTCTGAGGTCCATGATGAGGCTGAGGAAGAATCCAGCTCCTAGGTATTGTCTCATTCTATTCGATTTATTTATTGGGTTATCGAGTTTTTTTTAAATTGCAGTAACTGGTGATTAAATGGCTCCCAGTTGATGTCAATTTTTGCAGATAGATCTCGGAGTTGTTTTGGAATCAGTGTGTGTACAGTGGTGAAGTAATCGTCAACTGAAATAGTTGTATGCTTCTTTTTCGCATGTTAGTTTCCGTTGGTTTTTCATGACTTCAAAGCCAACTCCTGTGCTGCAAACTTATCGTCTATTACAGTTTCCTTCGTGTCTTTTGTTATTACATGCCTCGTTTACTGGATACATCCATTCTTTTGGGAGTTTTCCTTTAGATAAAAGGGAATACTGTTTGCTGTTTGCCACGTGTACCTGATAGAATTGAAAAGATGAAGTTTTATATAGCCTTAATAAGGACTACTAGCACTAGAAGAGAAGCCACTACCATCATTGGCCCTAAAAGGAAATCTTTAAGCTATATCAACACGGAAGCATAAACAAAACACAGGGCTCCAATCTTAGAATGCCACGTCTCTGTTCAATTGAACATTTGCACGGTTTGAATTGACCTGTTAGAATCTAAAGCAATCTAATTATTGCATAACTAATTGATTTTCATATTCATTTATTTGCCACCTAATAATGTCGCAATCTAGTAGCCAGGATAATAAAACAAAAGGGTATCAAAAGTTGTCCCTGGCGAGAGAATATACCATCCATCTTTCATTTAAATCCGCCGTAAAAGGCGCTTGTTTATGTGCTTTAGTTATATATTAATGCCTCAGGCTTGTCTTTCACCCTGTCAATCTCTATACTTGTTTTCTTCTCAATATCCATCCATCATGGGGAACTGCTTGAGAATTGACAGAGATGTATCACAAAAGGAAATGGAAGCGATCAAAACATTGCAAGAATTGACAACTTCAAGGTTGAAAATGAAAAGGTACTTTGTTAGCGGTAAGTGGAAGAAGAAGACGACGACGGCGAGATTCAGAGTGAGGCATGTTGAGGCTAAAGCTGGGGTTTTGAGAATTAAAGCTGTGGTGACACGACGAGAGTTGAACCAAATTTTGAAGTATAAAAAAGATACGAACTACTCTTCTCTGGACCACCTGATGACTGTAATGAAGTTGAGACGCCCTCAACTTAGAATGAATGATAAAGATGACGGTGTCAACGGTAACCGAAGGCCAGCTTTAAAAAGCATTCCAGAGGAACATGGATCGGGATCATGCATCTGAAAATCCTTTCAAACTCTGAGGAGAAAGAAACTGTTAATCCCTCTGTTTGAAAACAAATTGTAATATTTCATTGTGAGTTTAGTGTATATTTTTTAATAAAATCATGTGTACAAATAAATCATATTATTTTACCTTTTTGTTTTTTTCACTTATGCCCATTTTTATACTGCTTCAGTTAGTTCCAAGAAGTTTTGATTCTTATTATTAATAATTACCCGATTATAAATTAATTTTTTTCTTATTATTATAAATTAAAGTCAAGATAAAATCCATTTATTAATAGCTTATTCAATTGGATAAGTATTCTCTCCTTTGGCTGTTTTATTTGTTTTCTAATATGAAAAGTAGATGCTTGTTTTACCACACTGCTAGTTTGTTTTGCAGCCTCTTGCTAGTCTCTTGGGTGTTTCGATTTCCAGTTTTTTGTTGATGTGGCCTTCTAACCCGGAAGTTTCTAAAATTAAGAGCAGATGATTCTCGTGATGGGATTAAATATGCTTTCATCCTTGATGGGATTAAATACGCTTTTCTTCTTAATTTACAAATTGCGCTTGTTATTTGCTCTTAATTTGGGTCCGTTCAGTGACCTTGAAACTTGTATACTTTTGATTAGATTCAAACCAAATTTATTTAAACTCAACTCAATCGAGTTTAAACTCAAACTACAACTTGAAAGATCAATATTTTCAAATTCAAACTTGAGCTTTAAGATATTTAACTCATCAAACTCACAAACTTAAAAAATTTAATATAAAATAATATCATTTTAACCGATATGTATTAAAACATCATTTTAATAATAAGTTAAGTAAAAAACTCAAACTCAAACTTAACTCCTTTGAAATGAGTCAAACTCGAATTCCTTTAAAGCGAGTTTAAACTCGATTTTATGCAAATTAAACTGAATCCTAACTCGCCTTGGCTCAAATTCAACCCTGGTCAATAGTTTCTATCTTAATCTTAAACCCTTGCATAAACCGATTAAACTGGGTTTGAGTCAACAGTATTTGACTCTACCCTGTGTGATTATAGTTCTAGGCAAAAATATTCAACTCTTTATCCAGTTTAATCTAAGTTTCTCGTTGCTATTCTGTAAATTTTTCTTTCAAAGAAGCTCGGTTGAGGAACTCTACCAGGAATGGAAACTTTGGGTAATAGTCCATAACCATAATGCAAAACCAATCACCAAACTCAAACAGAAGACAAATTATATTACAAAAATAATTTCTTGTGCGCAGGCCAAATATTCGACCAGGAAGTGTTCCCAAAAAAATACCTCAGCTCCCTTTTATCTATTATTTGGAAGTTTATTCCCTTCTCACGTTCTACAGTGAAAAGTTCCCTTGGATGAAAGCAAGAGCGTTAATTAACAATGCAGTGGTTTACTGCTGAATCAGGTTCCGAATAACATATGGAAGAATACCTCCATGGTTGAAGTAAGCCAATTCGACCTGCAATTGCAACCCAAGTTAATACGCAAAAACCACTACATAGGAAAAAAATCAATATGCAGGATTCAAGCTATTCCAGAATGGCACTTCACTGCTATCTACTACATAATTAAGGTATATTTATTGATGTAAAATATAGTAGATGAACTACTGAAGCCATCTAAAAACTTCCTTCACCAATCGACAGACCATGTTACCTGTTTTTTTCAAGATTATTGTGTACCCCATACTAAGTTCTCCATATATTCAAGTGTGATACTGAAAAGAAGTTGTTTTCAAATTTAAAGGATAGAAAGTACCTCAGTGTCGAAACGGACAGTGCAGGTAAAAGATTTTCCTGTGTCCGTTGTTACAGTCACATCTTGGCCAGGCCTTATATCACTGATCTTACTTGGGAGATCAATTGTATAGCGCTCATGACCAGTCAAACCCAGCGTGTCTGCATCCTCACCGGTCTTGAAGCAGAGTGGAATGATACCCATTCCCACCAAATTGCTCCTATGGATTCTCTCAAAACTTTTGGCAATCACAGCTTTAACTCCCTGTTACACGAGGTTTAATTACTCGAGGACAAAACCCAGACAAACACTTGAAAGAAAATAGAGGGCTTACTCAAATGGCTTAAATAAGATACTCACCAACAACATTGGACCCTTGGCAGCCCAATCTCGGGAACTTCCACTTCCATACTCAGCTCCAGCCAAAATAATTGTGTCTTGACCAGCGGTCTTGTATTTCTGAAAAATAAATAAATAAATAAATGCAGATCGCTTAGAACAAATGTTCAGGATTACAAAATTAACTCTGATTTAAGATACAGATGTATCATAATGGGCATTCTGACATTATTGACTTTGGTCTTTTATACTCTTTCTGTACTCATAAATAATGCAATTCAGAGAAACACAGATTGCAGGGCCTTCAGTGTCAACAATAATGGAATTAACTACCTGATGCAGTGTTAACATTTCTCACAAGATGCATGGACGAGAGTACATTCTTGTACAAGGGTATTATCACTTAATATATAATAAGCCAAGAAATCAGGGTCCAAATGTCAACTAATAGTCTCTACCAAGTGCATATTTACCTCACAAACAGAGAGACTCAGAAGGACAAATTTAATCCCCATTCATGGGGATCAGACACGGCTTGACTCATAAATTAGAGAAAATACTATCAAGAAAAAAATTGTATGAGGATGTGATATTGAGGGGCTTACCATTGCAGCATCAAATACATACAGTTTCTCCCCAGATGGCACATGGATAGTCTTTGGGCCCACTTCCCCATTCAAAAGCTTGTTAACAATGCGAATATTTGCAAAAGTTCCCCTAGCCATCACTTCATCATTGCCACGACGACTACCATAAGAGTTGAAGTCCTTGCGCTCTACTGCACGCTCAAGGAGATACTTTGCAGCTGGACTGTCTTTGTGGATGCTTCCTGCAGGAGAAATGTGATCTGTTGTGATACTATCACCAAAGTTCAGCAAGCAGTAAGCATCCTTGACTCCATGAGCTCCGGGAGGATCCATAGTCATGTCCTTGAAGTATGGGGGCTCATGGATGTAGGTAGAGTTGGGATCCCATGAGTACAAGGTACCACCTGGTACTGATAGCTGATTCCACATGGGGTTGCCCTTTGTGATAGACTCATAAGTACTTTTAAACATATCAGGCAGCACACTGGATTGAACAACCTATAAGGCAACAGAATAATTTATTTCATTAAGATGGTCAAATATTAGATAATGTAATTCAGATACATCACATGCAAATGTGAGATCACCTACCTCTGCAATTTCTTCAGTAGTTGGCCAGATATCTTTGAAATAAACACTCTTACCATCCTTGTCAGTTCCAATTGGCTCCTTCTCGAAATCTATGTCAACCTGGAAAAAGGTCACATGTTACCTAGTTGACATGAAATAAAAGGTTCCTTTCACTCACATAGAAACAAGAGATTACTGCAATTTTCGATTCTCATATGATTAATCACCTAACCAGCCAAGTCTATACCCATCTTTCTGAGTTTTTATAGTATCCACTTTGAAATTTAGGAAAATACTGTATTAATTCTTCTGAATACGGAAAAAACTTGGAAGTCATGATCAAATGCAACTACATACCGTGCCAGCAAGGGCATAGGCAACAACAAGAGGAGGCGATGCAAGGTAATTTGCTCTTGTCAAGGCATGAACACGACCCTCAAAATTCCTGTTTCCAGAAAGCACGGCTGCAGCCACAATGTCTGCACAAAGACAAGAACTAATTTAGTTGGGAAAGTTTAGAAACTAAATGTAAAAGGACAAAACTTGTGAAAAAGACTTAAATAATAAGTTAATATGATAAAGCTAAAGTGTCATGGATTATATGCGGCCTTAATTACAGAGAATTTACGACTAAATTTCATACCATTCTCTGAAATAGCGGAGGCAACAGATTCATCTAATTCTCCAGAATTTCCAATACATGTAGTGCAGCCATATCCAACAATATTGAATCCCTGCTGATTTAAATATTTTTGCAGTCCACTGCACCACAGAAAACCAAAATTTTAGACTTCCTTTTCCTCATTGAATACAGAAATAAAGCAATAATTCTTTTTAGAAATAATTAATAACATTTTCCCCAAAACTATTATTCTTATAGATTTTATGAAATACCTTGCACTTAGATATTTAGTAACGACTCCTGAGCCTGGGGCAAGACTTGTCTTTACCCAAGGTTTGACCTGGTGAACAATTAATTAAGCATTCAGCACAAAAGTGCCAGCATAATACATTAGCTTTTGCATCAATTGCAGGCAAAAAAAAAAAAGAAGAAGAAGAAACTGAGAACAAGAATCTGATATGCACAATATATCTGACAAAATGCTTACTTGTAGACCAAGTTCACAAGCCTTTTTAGCAACAAGACCAGCACCAAGCATCACACTGGGGTTTGATGTATTGGTGCAACTTGTAATTGCAGCAATTACAACACTTCCATGCTTAAGCTCTGCTGGTTGTCCGTGGAAAGAAAATTTGGCCACTTTTTCCTGTGCCTCTTTAGGTACAGCAAAGCCCTGCATTATAATAAGACTTTTAGAATAATGGTACCTTTACTAAAAACATGATAAAAGTAAAATAAAACAGAATTTACCATACAACCTCAATAAAGCATAATCAACACAACATTTATATTAAGTGGGCTGCAACATAAAAACACTTTGATGGGCATAAGATATACCTTGAATCCAACTTTATTGTCAAGACATGAATGCCAATCTGCCTTCATTTCCTTCAAAGGGACACGATCATGAGGTCTGCAAAAAATCAGCAGTTAAAAGAGGCTATCCAGAAAGGGATAGTATTTACAAATGGGAGTTCAAAAATCAATAGAAGGCACTAAGCACACACCTCTTTGGTCCCGAAATACAAGGTTCAACATCAGCAAGGTTCAGTTCCAGGTATGAAGAGTACACTCTTTCTTGCTGGGGCTGAATTTTTACAGGTGAGGAAAAAATATTAAAAAAAGACTGGCTGGCTCATGCTGAATATAAAAATTAGGAAAAGAAAGGGAAAACAAATCTTACCTCATTATAGTCAACAAACATTTTATTTGCTCGGAGATAACCTTCTATCATTTCCACCTAAATTAAAAGAAAATTAAGCCATATACTGTTTTAAATTTTACAGTTGCAGCCACCCTAATAAATTAATATACTCACTGTTTCATCACTCCTTCCAGTCAACTTGAGATATTGTAAAGTAACATGATCTACAGGGAAGAACCCCATGGTTGCACCATATTCAGGAGACATATTAGCAATAGTGGCCCTATCAGCTAGTGAAAGTTCGCCCATACCATCCCCTAAACGTGCATACAAACATGAAAACTAATATTAGATAGGTACTGATGCATCGCAAATAAGCATAAGCTCAGTTCAGCTCCATGAAATTAAATTACCATAGAACTCAACAAATTTGCCAACAACACCATGTTTCCTTAGCATTTGTGTCACAGTTAGAACCAGGTCAGTAGCTGTGACCCCACTGTGCAACTTTCCAGAGAGCTTGAACCCAACAACACCAGGCAACACCATGCTCATAGGCTGTCAGAAACAGAAACATAACATCAGAAACAGAAACTGCAACAAAACAATTCTACAAGTGCATTCATACTCAATAGAAAGAGAATGAGCAGGACAATGAATTTCGAGAGAAGGAATTAATAGAAAGATAATTGAATAAAAAAAATTAACTTGTAAAAGTCATTTCATTATTATATACTAGGAGGCCAGCCCTTTTCACACACTTTCACGTTCCTACACTCCACTTTCACTGAACCTAAAGATCTCCATAGCCTTGTTACAAGGACCACAATAGTTTAATAGGGGAGAACTAGAAGTACTGCCCTAAAACAAAAGGTAAAAGGACTTATACTTGCAATTATATAAAACCACTTAAGCACACATTAAATCCTGAAAAAAAATATTGAGAACCAGCAGCTAATCCATATTTCAGTAAATTATTTCTTTAAAATAATCTAATTTCAAGTCACTCAAATCTATCTAATAAATTAGTATAAAAAATGTATTGAAAGCTTCACAACAAACACAGTCATTTCTTACCATGATATCATGAAAAACACAAAATCATCCTGATTCAACACTGGAAATAAACAACATTGGCGAATTTTCATGGTATTATTTACCTGGCCAAGCATTGCTGCCTCTGCTTCAATACCTCCGACACCCCAGCCAGCAACTCCTAACCCATCAATCATGGTTGTATGAGAATCAGTCCCAACCACACTGTCAGGGTATAGTATGCCATCAGTGTTGAAGACAACCCGTCCCAGATATTCAAGATTGACCTGAAATCACTCCATGTCAACAGATTTTACGACAAATCTATAAAAGAAAGACCATCTATAATAGAATTCATACTTGAAAGTAATGTCAACTAAAAGTTTAGTACATTCATAAAATATAATAGAGATTTAATTCAATTTTTGAGACAAAGGAGGCAAAAGAAAAAGGAAGACAACATAGAAACAACAACTACTTATCTGTTGTAAATCTGTAACATGAATACATGTACTTATGAAGAAAGTCAGATCCCCAATTGAATTCTTATATCAGGTCCAACAACCTACCTGATGCACAATACCAGAACCAGGAGGAACAACAAGCATGTTATGGAAAGCATTAGACCCCCACTTCAGGAAAGCAAATCTCTCTTTGTTCCTCTGAAATTCAAATTCCATATTTGCCTGAACTGCATTCTCTGACCTTGTTACATCAACTTGAACTGAGTGATCAATGACAAGATCTACAGGAACCTGCATGCAAGAAATTTAAATGCATGATAAGAAACCATAAAAGAGGGCACTGCAAAGACTATTGGGTATGCAAGGAAAGAAGGTTGTATTAAACTTTAGAATTTTGGAAACAAGTTGAAGTCCTTTAGCTAAACATATCAATTAATCATTCCCAAATTACCAATTACACAATTGTGATCATTACTTCAGCACAACTGAGGCTACATAGACAAAAAATAAAAACTGGAAATAGTGCACATCAAGAACATACTACAAAATCAATTTCAACATTACACATATTAAGAAAAAGTCTATCTGATAGATTAATTTAATCAAGTTCAACATGCATCTGCATGAAGTTAAGCTGAAATCTAATTTTTTAACCCATAAAAACAAAAATTGCATCACTAATAAGCAAAAGCAGAATGACAATCAATGTAAGTGGCGACATTTATACTGAATGTGCATGCAAATGATCAAAGAGACACACACCAAAGGATTGATCTTGTTAGAATCACTGCCAAGCTTGTTCATGGCATCACGCATACAAGCAAGGTCAACAACAGCTGGTACTCCAGTAAAATCCTGCCAAAAAGGGACAAGAAAAAAGTTTAATAGAGGATGACACCATATGACAACTAGAAAATCAGGATTTATTACATACCTGCAAGAGAACTCGAGCGGGCTTGAAGGGAATTTCAACTTGCTTTGGAGCAGTATTTTCCCAATCAATAATTTTCTCAACATCTTCCTTTTTAACTTGAAAATTGTCACAATTACGAATTGCAGATTCAAGAAGGATTCTGATGGAGTAAGGTAGTTTATCTGTTACACATACACAAGAAATAACAAATGTACCAGGTGAAAATGACCATCATACAAGTATATTATGCTAAATTCTAGTAAGATAGTTGAAGAGAAATACCAATCCTGGGGTCGTTAAGGGCAGGAAGGCTATAGAACTTTCCAAACTCGCCACCTCCAGGTTTTGGAAGACTGGTCAAGATCCCTTTGAATGCATGTTCAGTAGCTGATGCCACAATCCAAAGATTAGATAAATATCAAAACACAAAAAACCAATCCACGGCTAAACGCCTCTCAGAAATGAGAATAACGAGGAAATCAAATATGAAAATTATTCATTTTGATAATTAAGCGGTACTTCAAATACCATGTCTACTCGTTAAATCATTATGATTCTACAATTTAAATTAGATCTACCAACACAATTGCTAGAAAATTTTTTTTAAAGGTAATAAATTAAGTTTATAGTTCGTAATACTCATGGCAACTAAAGCGTTGACTAACACAAAGCTTTCTTAAAGCTATTTCTCATTTAATAATCACTATCTTGAGATAGTTGTTGATTAACGTTAATTTAACTCAACTGATCCAATCAAAACACAATTCCAAAAATATCGGAACAAACGTAACGGCTAAACACAATACAGTACCCATAGTAGTAAAGGTGCGTTCAAGGCGGTCGATGATAGGAGAAACGGTTCTGATCTGAGCGCGAAGACTAAGAGGTGAGCGCCAATCCACACCGTGGCTCCAGCGAGGGACAGAGCAGCGGAGGGATCGACCGGCAGAGGATAAACTAGGAGATCGGTGAGTGATAAAAGAAGAAGGAGAAACTTTGGGAGGCGAAGATGATGTCTTGAAGGAGGATAAAGATGAAATGAATCTCGACCTAGAAGCTCTAAGTAAAGAAGAAGCTGAAGTAGCCGCAGTTATATACATGACGAAACAGTATGTCTATATCGATCACGCATTCACATAAAACTAGTAAGATTGGAGGATAAGGATTTGGAGCGGAGCAATAAGCAGAAATAATATTTCAGTTCTTGGCTTCCAGCAGAGAGTATTCTGTAGTCTGTTTCAGAGGTGTCGAGAAGAGGCGTGTGTAGCGCAAAAGAAAGCTAGGGTTGCGTGCCAATTGTAGAATTTAACTATTTAATGGTTCACAGTTCACACCACTTGAAATTTGGAAAGTCCAAATGGTTAGGCGTTTGGAAATGTTTCAATGTTGTGAGGCGTATTCAACTTGATGTTGATTACTTCACATTAATTAGATTTAAAAAATTAAATCTTATAATAAAAGAGTAAATCACATGTTACCATCCAAGGTTTGGTCTAAAAAATTTTCCACCCATGACGACATAAATAATTTTTTCTCACTTAAAACAAAATTAAACTTTGTTTATAAAATAAAAAACTAATATTATAAAAGTAAAAGAATAATTTTACTATCCAAATATTTAAAAAAATAAAATGATAACATTTTACAAATCTTAGTTAAACGTTAAAAACACCATGTTAGACTTTTAAAAGTTTGAAACTTGTATTTTAATCTTTATAATTCTTTGGAGACCCTAGTCATTGGCAACATCATTCACTATTATCACGATATCATAATTGTCATTAGTTTCGTCCCATCACCCTTTCTCTCATTACTATCTGAGTTGTTGTCAACAACTCTTTCAATCAATTGAATCATTGACAACTTAATTAAGTTGAGTTGTTGTAATAGTTTTAAATCATGACGAAAAGAAAGTTATAGAGAGTTAAAACTCGTGACAAAAGATAAGGAAAAAGATGAAAATACAGAAGAAAAACTAAATTAAGAAGTTGAGACCGTGGGGTAGGGCTAAGAGAACGGGAGGTGATGGAACTAATTAAGGCTTTGATAAATAAGAAAGTGAAAGTAAAGAAAAGGAAAATAAGAGGTTTTTATACAAATAAGATATTATAATTTCAAAAAGTAAAATACTTAAGGATATTATGGTAATTCAACTTTTTAACATTTTACCGAAAAAAATTTCTTTTAATAAAATTTGATTTTGAGTAGAAAAATATGATTTATGATATTAAGAGATGAAAAAGTGTTTTTAAATTAAACCTTGGGTAAAAATATGTGATTTATCAAAATTAAATGAATGAGGACGGACGATTATAGCATGCGTAAATTTATATGGTTTGACTGATGATGATACAAGAAAGTGGAGGGATCTGATTGAGAGATACAGATTATTATGAAATAGGAAATATCACACCAGAAAAAATCTTCAACGCAAAGAAATTCCGATTTGGAAGTTTCGCCAAGTGGCGACCTAATATTCCCTCCCTCGCTCCACCAGTTACGTTCAATTTATATATTATATTGGCTGAGAAATGAATTTGTGTTTGTTAGGCTTATAAAGGCCCATGCTCTGCTATGATAATGAACCACTTGGAAAGATCATCAGAGCAATCTCATTGGTCCCTCCAATTAAGATAATATTAATTTAATCGGACGGTGGGGACCCGGTGGCTGACAAATTATTGTTCGGTTAGGCTACAATTCGCCTAGTAAAGATGTGGACACTTTGAAAAATTCTGCTTTTGAATTAATTTTATGCTGGCGGAGATCTGACGATTCCTTAGGTCAGACCGTTACTTGCTTTTTTCATCTTATATTTGAATAATAAAAGAAATTAAAATTAGAATATTGTATGAGTTTGACGAATATGCCAGGAGATAGACAATTGAAACTCTTCCTTTTCACCCAAAAGACAAGGAATTAAGAAGTTTCCATGACAATGAAGACTATTGTATCAGGTTTTGGGTAGAAAGGAAAGATCGTCGACGAAAAAGATAGTGATCAAAAAGAGAAAAAAAAAAACTCAAAGTTTGAGAGGAGAGAAAATATAACTTTTTCAAGTTAAAAAGCTTTAAGTAAAAGTGAAGTTGTTAATTTTTAAAACTTAAAAAATATATATATAATGATTTTATATTTTTTAATATTATTAGTAAAATAATACTCTATACATTTAATAAAAAATTCTAATAGCAGTAAATTAATAGATAAAATTTTAGATTTTTTAAACTTTATAGGTGTGATTTAATAACACGTTAAAATTTGGGTGCAAAATAGTCCTTTGGCCTTATTTTTATGCTGGGGGAGATTTGACGATTCCTTAGGTTACACCGTGACTTGGTTTTTTCATCTTATATTTGAATAATAAAAGAAGGCCAAAGGACTATTTCCCACCCAAAGTATGTGCATTTTTCAAGTTTTCTCCCGTTAATTTTAAAAATCTCATTTACCTACACATGGGCTATTAAAATTAACTGAGTCTATTAGTTATATCATTTTCCACCTTTAAACTATAAAAACTAATAATTTTTTTTCAACTTAAGTTTTAAAAAATAGCATTTTTCCCCCTAGGATTTCCAATTTTTAGATTCAAATTTTCGATGTTGTTTCTTCCTCTCTGACGACCTCCAGATGACACTTGTTCCTCTCCGATGCAATCTCCTTCTGGCAACTCTCCTGGGCGTGGTCGTCGACGAAAATGAGTCGTCTTCGTTAGACGAAGATCTCGTCTTCATCGACGACCACGCCCAGGAGAGCGCTAAAGAGGAAAAGGTGTCACCTGAAGGTTGCTGGAGAGGAAGAAACGATATCGAAAAATTGAATCTGAAAAATTAAAAACTCTAGGGGGAAAATGTTATTTTTGAAAACTTGGATTGAGAAAAATTGTTAGTTTTTAGGGTTTAAGGTGGAAAATAAAATCAAATTTAAGTTTTTTTAATAATACAGATGAAATAACGATTTTACCCTTAAAAATGTTAATGTTAGCCGTTTACGGGTGGGTAAATGAGATTTTCAGAGTTAACGAAGGGAAACTTGCAAAAAAAGCATACCTTGGGTGGCAAATAGTCCTTTGGCCATAAAAGAAATTAAAATTTGAATATTGTATTGACTTTGAAGATTATGCCAGGAGATAGACAATTGAAACTCTTCCTTTCACCCAAAAGACAATGAATTAAGAAGTTTCCAAGACATAGAAAGGTCGACATGGGAATCACGTGGTTGATTTGGCCCCGGATGAGATTTAAGAATATTTTGTTAAATTCAAAGATAATGTTATTCCATTTACAGTAAAATGATAAGATTAGTATATTTTGAATTAATAGTATTTTGTGTTTAGCAATTTATTATTATTATTATTATTTTTAGGTGAGATAGGATGTGATGGGCTTACACATCATATTATTAAGTAAATAAAGCAAAAGCGAACTATGACAAGTGTTTTTTAAGGCCAAGGGACAAGGGACTTATTCCCACCTAAAGTTTGTTATTTTCTCATATTTCTACTCATTAAATTTAAAAAACTTATTTAAAATAGGATAATTTTAATATTTTCTATTAGTGAAAAGAACATTTAAATAGATTTATTTTCTTAACAAAAGATAAAACAGTCACTAAGGAAATTTATTAAATAAGTGTTGAGTACAAATTCAAAAAACATTCTTGCAACTGGGATGTCAAGAAAGTTGTCACTCAACGACAAGTTTTTAACAATATCACGCCCAAAAAGTAAGTCACTTTGAGCACAACAAAATAAGATTAGATCGCCCAAAATTTCTTTCTTAACACCCCTATCAACCTTCAAAATGTTAATGCCTTCAAAAGCATACTCACTATAATATGATGCAATGTCCAAATCGAAGTGGTAGAATATGAAGGAATCACTAGGTTTGATGCCAATGTCATCAACAACAAAACTCACTTTTGCTAACTAGATTTTCCTTTTTGATGGCATGTTTTCTTTCTGCATAGAGAAGCGTCGATTGAATTAATGGTGATGAGTTACTTGACTTTATTATTTGTCGTTGCCAACCTCCGCCATTGATTTTGTTGATGCTTCTTTGTGCTTCATCTAACAGTTGTCATCCATCATTCCCCTTTGTTCGTATCCTCTATTGTCAAATTGTTGACTGATTAGAAGTTTGACCAAAGTTCACTTGCTCTTAGAAGAAGATTTTATAATCAATCATAATCATGCACATTATATGCACACCCATACATTTCTATGTTTCAAGGGGAAAAAATTTATTTTTCAAATGTCAATGACTACTTGATTACATTCAAGGGCTATTGCAACCTCTCTAACACTTTAAGTCTATATAAATAAGTCATTTTGAGTTAGTAAATGTAAGATAAACTTACAATTATCTAGTAACACTCTTCTTCTCTTACAAATGACTTATTCCCTCTCTAAGCTTATACTTCATATCCTTATGAGGACTTCTTATACTAAACTTTGTGTTATTTGACTTCTAGAGACATCATTTGCAATCATTATTGTATTCAATCTTTGTCCAGGGAAATCTTGTATATTTATTATTAGGTGCAAACATCGATTAACTAGTATAATTAGATAAAATTATAAAGAAATATTGTAAAAAGAGTCATCTTCATGAGTGGAATTGTAAGTGGTTTGTTTGGAAAAGTAAACATAGAAGATTTGGATCAAAAAGGTCTGAACCACTTAACCATTAAAGTGTTTTCACACAATTTTAATAATTTAACTACTTTTAATCTTAACACTTAACACCAATAACTCAAAATTAAATGAAAAGACAGAAATATCATTCTGAGTATTACATACATATGAGTTCAATTAAGGAGGAGTGTAGTCGTATAATTATTATAATTGTGGATTCAATATTTACAATGAAATGAGCGTGTAGAAACTTATTTCTATACATACAATAAAAATGTGACACTATATTGGCAAGAAAAAAGAATGAATGAAAACCCCCAAAAGATCATTCTACATAACAAAAATACAAGAACATATATATTAATATAATTTCTTATTTCTACATAGCAAAACAATTACTGGTTTTGATCCTAGACTAAGCTAAGAAAATTGTATTCTTTTTGTTTATTACATGTTCCATATCCAAGGAAGGAAAAAAGCCGTTGTATGGTAAAAAACATTGAATAAAATTATATATATAAATAAATCTTAATTATTTATCAATATTTAATAATAAAATTATTTATTTATTTATTTTTACTTTATAATTTTTTTAATATATCAGTTTGAATGAATAAATTAATAATATTTATTTATATATATAATTTACTCGAATACAATTGCTTCCCACTAAAAAATGAGGGTGGAGCTTCCAAAAAGAGAAGACATCGCTTGAAAATCAATACCTGAACCCATGAGCAACATCATGATGCAAAATTAATACGGTCCTAATTTTGCTGTCAAGCTATTAAATAGAATGAGTTCCCAATTAAAACGAGTCCCCAGTTAAAACAAGGTTGAAGGCTACTTTTCACCCAAGTCTTGATATATTTTCAAAATTATATTTACAGAATTTAAAAAATTTAAAGTTACATTTATGAGTCAATTGATATTAAATTTTTTTGTTAAAGGTACGAGTAAAATTATTATTAGTTTAAAATATTAAAAAAATAAAATTTATTATTTTCTCTCTATGTTTTGAAAACTAATAATTTCACCTATGTTTAAAGTTTTATAATTTTAAAAAATTACAATTTCCCCTCTCTCCTCAAATCTAAGGGTTTTTTCTTTTACCTTTTTAATCACAATTTTTAATGTTGATAACCTCTTTTTTTATCTTAAAATGTTAGTCAACATCTGATAGAGTATAACGAACTCTCTTCTCTAAATCTTTTTACCTTTGAAGAAAATATCGATTTTTTTATCAAAAATAAAAAGATCTTCAAATTTTTTCGTCTTTAACTAAGAGAAGAAACAAAGAAATTGTCTTTTCATCTCTTCACTAAGGTTGAAAAAATAAATTTACACCAAACTTTGGTGGAAATTACTCATTTTACGTAACAAATATTTCCAAATCAAACCAAATACAAAACGACAACAAATGGGCAATGGCCACGTGTCATTTCGTCGTGGAAAGTATCTCGTCCGTCAATGCACAGTCGATTACGAAATTAAAAAATAACCTCAATATATTATTAATAAAATGTTAACAAATCCCGCCCTGCTCTCTCTCTTTCAAAATCCTCCTCTCATTTCCCGCCTCACTTTCTCCTTAAAATCCACCCGCCTATCCCTAACCCACATTCTGACTTTCTCTTTCTGTATCATGGAGCGAAGAATCCGATCTTTACAGAGACAACAATTGACCCGATCCGAACCATTCCTCAAGTACCTCAAACCTGGCGCCCTTGCCCGCTTGCGAGACTCCAAAATCAGCGCTAGATCGCATAGAGTCATCTCAATCCCTCAGATCTCCCCTCACCGCATCTCTCTTACGTCACCTCCACCTTCTTCAAACGATGATCAGCCTCAGGTCAGCGTGATCGATGCCTTCCCGTGCTTCTCCGGGAGAATGTACGGTCCACTGTGTCCTCAAAGGAAGAAACTAGTGGCGGCTAAAGCAATCCTGTCTTTGAGCTCTCATCAGTCAGGTCCGGGTTCTGACCTTCCCGATCCGGTCATTGATGTATTTAGTAGTGATAGTAATATTGTTGCCGCTCATTGAAGGAGTGAGATACCTCTATTAACCCGTGTTTGTTAAATTTTTGTATAATTTAGACTTAGTGGAATTTAGTTCAGAAAAGGTAAAAGGTCATCCCGTCATGGATTGCTTGAAAATTTTATATTAGAACTTGAATCAATAAAGAAATTATTAACTTTCGGATTTAGTTATTGTTCTTGTGTATTCAATTTGGTAGGCTTGATTTATTGAAGTTAAGTTAGCAGGGGAGCTCTAAATCATCAATACTTTTAGCATTGATTGTGAATTGAATCGCTTTACCCTGCTTAACTAGTTAACTCATGGCCCTAACATTTACTGGTGCTAGTTGGAAACTTAATTATATCAACGTTCATTTGTCATAGAATTCTCCCCTGATGAACAAATTTTATGCAACATTTTCTGAGCATGTTTTCATTGATTGGACTGAATAAGAGCTCATGAGAGAAAAGAACACATATTTGCATTATGATGGCAAGCTTCAGTATTCATTTCAAGCTCATAATCTGCATTTAAGCAACCATGCCCTTGCCTTTTAACTGTTTTGTGCAAAGTTGAGATAGAAGAACAGAAAGTGTTGTAACAAAAATCTTATCTTATGATGACCGTTAAGAACCCAGCAAACATTCAATTTTCAAACAATGAAAATCCAAGTGACATAAACAAAAATGAAAGATGTAATAGTGTTCATATTGATATATTGTAATTATTACAGAAACGGTGGCTTTCGCCAACACTCTCCCTTTCTCTCTGTTTTTTTTTTCTCAATTTTCTTCACTTCTTTTCTTCCCCAGTATGTCTCTTACTGTTATCTATTTTGCAGCTGCCCACGCTATAATTATGCCATCTGTGCTGTTTGTTGTACTTGTGATCCATTGTTTCTCTAGTGTGTTATTTGTGCTTCTAATTCTTTTCGGTTTTAACATTATCTCTCGTCTATCTAAAGGCATTTTGTCCTCGTAATAAAAAAGAAAAAACTATGCACAAATTTTTTTGACTGTGGCTGAAGACATTTCATTTCAATTGCATTGTTTACTTTCCTAAGCAGAATTTATGGTATGGTTTTTTCAATTCGCACTTCACCCCTATTATACAACAATTTCCTTTTCCAAAAGGCCAAAGGACTATTTCCCACCCAAGGTATGCTGCATTCTCAAGTTTCCCCCTTTTAACTTTAAAAATACCAAATACCTACCCATGAACAGTTAAATTTAACGGAACTCAAATCTTTTAAAATTTTATCTCTTTTTTCCCCCCTAACCCCTAAAAACTAACCATTTCCCCTTAGGGCAAGTTTTGAAAAATAGCATTCCCCCCCCTCCCCCTAGGGTTTAGTTTTCAATCCCCGACGAAGCTCTTCAACTTTCCAGACGAAGACGACGTCAGATCTAGGCCGATCGGCGTTCTAGAGGAGAGAAGAGAGATCGTCGGAGTATGGTGGGGCATCGGGACGGCTTCGTCGTCGGCGATGGAGTCGGGGATTGAAAACTAAATCCTAGGGGGGGAATGCTATTTTTCAAAACTTAGCCTAGAGGAAAATGGTTAGTTTTTAAGGGTTATGGGGGAAAAAAAGATTAAATTTTAATATTACAAATAAAATGATGATTTTACCCTTGAATCCATTTTTTTTAATAGTCCATGAGTAGGTAAATGGGCTTTTCAAAGTTAACGAATGTGAATATGCAGAAAAAGTATACCTTGGGTGGGAAATAGTCGTTTGGCCTTTCCAAAATAATGTCTATGTTGACCAAACTGAATGGAAACAAATTTTGGGTAACGGAGAGCATTTCAACACGTTCACATTGTTTCACTTGTTTCATTTTTCTTTCATCCACCAGTGAGACCATGGATCTTGTCTGCGTTACTACAATTTTCAATTTGTCAACTAAACTTTGCGAAATAAATTGGGTGTTGCCTCGTTTTCCAACAAAATCCCATCTCGCCTTTCTCATCTTCATCGATTTGGGTAAATCTAATCTTACTATTGGCTTCAAATTGAGATTCAATTTCAATTCCCTGCCCCTCCCATGAACTAATTCCTCTTCTTTCGCACTCGCCTTTTCGCACAATACATCACTTGTCATTGCTAAAATTTGCAACGGTAGTTGGACCTATACTTCTTATAATATTGAAAAACAGAGTCTATTTTTTGCAATTTGGACAAAACTTATTGTCAAATAGTCTTTTGAAATTACCCTCTTTCTTTGCATTTAAAATTGACCTATTAAAACTCACGAGTCCCATGTTAATGTCAAGCGGTCTGTTGGAAATGTCATGTGATTGGGTGACGTTGGTTGGTTTATTGACTTTATTGGATGGTTCCTAGCTAGGCTTAAATGGGAGGTGTTTGGGTAATGTGTTTGGGCTTGAGTTGGTAAGAGAGTATGGGTTGGATTCACTATTGTTTGGACCTAAGGAAGCGTTGTGTGGCTTGGAGTGGTGACACTTCGGCTTGGATTTAATAATATTCGGCTTTGTGTGGTAAAGCAAGGATGAAAATTGGGTTTGAAAAATTATGGTTGGATTCGAGCTCAAACAAACCTGATTAAAGTGAAACTTATTTTTGGCAAGGCTCAACTCAGACTTGTTAAGTTTGAAGAATAACTCATTCTTGTTTGGCTTACTTTATAGATTGAAAGCTCATAGTTAACTCAGATTTATGTAAACAAGTTGAACTTGGCTTCGATTTCAAATTTGGTTCACTTGTGACTTCGTTTAAAATTTTTTAAATATATTTTAGGTCTGATTCATATATATTAAGTTCAAGTTTGAACTTGTGATTGATTTTCAAATATATTTTAATTTAGATTTAAACTTGAGTTCATATATGTTAAACTCAAGTTTGAATTCGAATTCTTTTGAGCATAACATCGAATCTACTCCTATGAAAAATATCTAGGCTTGAAGGGGTAGAGTATTGAGAGATGGTGAAAATGTTAATTACTCTTTCTCGTTTAATTTCAATGTATTTCAATCTTTTATATTCTTATCAGTAAGATTGGATTCAAGTCAAACAGAGCTTAAGCTCGGTTTGGTTTACATATAACTGAGCTCGAGCTCGTAAAAGTCAAGCTCGAACTTGGTTTGACTTGTTTTTCATTATTAAAATGACGTCATTTTAATACATATTGATCAAAATAATATTGTTTTGTATCAAAATTTTTAATTAAAAAATTTGAGAAGTAGCATGAGCTCGAACTTGAATAAGGCTGGCTCGTTTCAAACTCATTTAAGTCGAGTTCAAACTCAAACTCGAATAAACTTAGTTCGAATTCAACCCTACTTATCAGCCACTAATTTCCTTTCTATTATTATTACGCCACGAAATCACAACAAATAGTTGCTTCTAAGTAGTAAGACTTATTTTATATAGTATTCCAAACTCTAAAGCCTATATACGGCGTCGTTCAAGTGCCTTTGTCCGTATCAGTGATTGTCGTGGTAAAATAAGCTCTTCGTTACTTTTCCCTACCAACACTAGTCTCTAAGTCAGGCTCTGCGTTACTCCTAAGCGAACAGGAAAAAAAAAAAATCTTTCATTTTGACGGACAATAGAAAAAATAAAAGAAAGAAGAGAAGAACGCAACGCCGGAACAGTATAATGGCGGAACCGAAAACCAAATACGATCGGCAGCTCAGGTACCGACTCCTCTCCGTCACTGTCGTACTCTTAATGACCGTTCTACCTTCAATTCAGATTATTCTCATCCCACTTTTTCTTTAGATGGATAAGCTTCCATTTGCACTAGGTTTTGGTTGAACTCTGCTTGTTTTAACAGAAAAAAAGAATCAAATTACTTTATTGAGAGTTTACATTGCTAGTAATGTTTGGTTGAGGCGATATGGTGTATTGGTGTATTCTTACAAAAAATTTCCACGGCAATTTTGGCAAAACGGTACGGAAGGATAATTTTCTTTTCTTGCCTTTTTTTTTTCCAATGCTAAATTTAGAATCCTTAGCCTTTAATTAGACATGCTTGTATTGTGTAGGTTTTCTTTTAAATTTATGTTTTCTCCGTTATAACTTTTCTAGTATGCTTCGCGCTTTAATTGTAGAGTCTGATTGTGAGATTTCCTGCAGTGAAAGTATATTAAGGGCTTTGCTGCAAAACCAATAGCTGTTGGTACCAAGAAGAACGTTATAATCGCATAAGACCTCAATTACTTGCGATATTAAACATTAAAGTTATGCCAATGTGCTATTTGTTCTTAATGTGCTAAAAAGTATAAATATTCTGTTTAGCAAATTAAAGACAGTAATAAGTCTGTTTTGGCTATCAAAAAAAGAAAAAACTGGAAGGCTGATCAGGTTTTTGAGATTCTCCTTTTTAGAGTTTTATCATTATTTTGGAAATGCAGGATCTGGGGTGAGCAAGGACAGGAAGCTCTTGAAAAAGCCAGTGTATGCTTGCTCAACTGTGGTCCTACTGGTTCTGAGACATTGAAAAATTTGGTTCTTGGTGGGATTGGAAGCATTGCAGTGATTGATGGTTCCAAAGTTGAACTGGGTGACCTTGGAAACAATTTTATGTGTAAGGATTTTACCCTTTTTTGATATCTGTCAATTGTCTTTTTCCTTGCATGATTATCTAACTTTTGGTATTTGTGCTAGTGGATGAGTCATGTGTTGGGCAATCCAAGGCCAAATCTGTGTGTGCATTTCTGCAAGAACTCAATGATGCTGTTAAAGCCAAATTTATTGAAGAGTATCCAGAGAAACTAATTGAAACAAATCCATCATTCTTTTCTCAGTTTACTCTAGTAGTGGCCACTCAGGTATAAATAGAGGTTTTCCAGCGTTTAGAGCATTTGCTTTTACACAGTCGTTTAGCACTCACTGTAGATTTCGCTTCTGCATTGCCAATGGAATTTTATCTTTCAGCCCTTTTGGCATGCCTAAGTGTGGTTATTTACTATGATTATGACATAATAATTTGTATATATTCATACTGTTTTTAGGTATGTTTGATATTGTTCTGGTCAAACTTATTTAGGAAATTGGAGTGGCTTTTGGTAATGAATCATTTTCTTTGTCATTTCTTTAAGACTCGCTTGGTTCTTTTCTTGGTGGCTATAACCCACAACATTCTTAGATGCCATTTTTTTGGGCATTGGTCATTTGTGTACTATCTTTATACTTTTCAAAGCTATTTATTTACTTATTTATTTTCTTTTTCTGATTCAATTTTCAGCTGGTGGAGGATTCAATGGTAAAGCTTGACAGAATATGTCGGGACGCTAATGTGATGTTGATTTTTGCTCGCTCCTATGGTCTCACAGGACTGGTTCGAATTAGTGTGAAGGTGAATCTTTGTTTTAAAGACTTCTTCACTACCATGGAAAAGTTTTCATTTGATAACAAGTGTTTTACTTTCAGTTTATGTTCCTTTTGCTTCTAAAATTGACCAATTTCACTTAAGTTTAATGATTAAAGACATCTTGTTAATTTAAGATAAAGACAATAAACCATATAAGTTATGCTTGGCATTCTTGTAGGAACTGTGAATCTGAATGTGCAGTTAAGATTATATTTTTTCCAAATTGGTTTAAGTAGAAAAGAAAAAAATCATAATAATTGACAGATTTTGGGGACTTTGATGCATAGCTGAGAATTGCTTTTTTTTTTTTTTTTTTCTGGGGCAGGAACATACAGTGATTGAGTCAAAGCCTGACCATTTTCTGGATGACCTTCGATTAAATAACCCATGGCCCGAGCTCAGGAAGTATGGAGCTTTTCTTAGTTGATGGTTAATCTTACTTTGTGCTGTGTCTTCTATGGCATATATATGTATATAAATGAATATGTATGGATCCTTCTCCTCTCTTATGTTTCTGACTGGTGTTTTGTTTAATAGGTTTGCAGAAACATTTGATTTAAATGAGCCAGATCCTGTTGCTCACAAACACACACCATATGTTGTGATTCTCATTAAGATGGCTGAAGAGTGGACCAAAGCTCATGGTGGTAGCCTTCCATCTACCCGAGAAGAGAAAAAAGAGTTTAAGGTATGGTTGGTTACTATCTTATTTGTTCGGTTTTTATGGCTGTCTATTAATGTAATTTATTTGTGGCCTTGGACATTTTAGGAGCTTCTTAAATCTAAGATGATTGCTATTGATGAAGACAACTATAAAGAAGCTATCGAGGCCTCCTTCAAAGTCTTTGCTCCTCCAGGAATAAGTGAGTTTTTTATTTGGAATCATTTGGTTGAAGTTTTTGGTTGATAATTATTTTCTAGGAAGTTTTTGCTTCTGGAAATTAAATAAGAGGGATCTAACTTTCATCTTCTATGTTATGCCTGAACCTTTTTTTCATTGGGTATGTACTAAAGGAAACATGGTTTCTAAAGGAGAGAATGCAAGGTGATTCGTTCAGTGTGCAAGACTAGCAGTGGGCCATGTAGCTTAGATAACTCATTGTTTTCTTTCGCTTTTCATGGGATGGGTTTGGTGTTGTTTTCCTATATTGGGTGTGTTGACATGGAAACATTTGAGACATCTTGCCCTGTATATGTAATCAAAGTAGTTTGAACTGGAGAATGAGCCTTGAATAATACCCTAGATTCTGAAATGAAATGATTTCTAGATATTAATATTTAACTAAAAAATTTCGAACTGTGATACAAGTTGAATGGTGAGTTTATTTTTCTTTAAAAAGGTTGACTTCTTACATTGCAATGGAATTTTATATACAGTCAGAAAATCTATGGTTTTGGTCGTCATCTTCACTGTGATATTAATTTTGAAAATCGCCCTTCTATTGGGTTGCTTGCTTGTGAATAGGGGGTTAACCTCTCTCTCTTTGCCTCACATGTCAGGTTCTGAATTGCGGCAAATAATTTATGACAGCCATGCTGAAGTTAATTCTAGTTCGTCAGATTTTTGGATGATGGTGGCAGCTTTAAAGGTTGGTAATTTTTATGAGAGAACATCGTGAGTCATTACCATCATGTTCTTAGATGTGATCTTCTCTCTTCAATGCTGTTCATCATCATCATTTCTCTAATAATTTTTAAATTTAGTTGTTTCTACACATAGTTTGCTTCATTTATTGTGGGACTTGTGGATAATGTGTAGCTTTGTTTCTATTTTTTTGGGGTCTTTATGATTTTATGTGTAGTCAATTGTTAATGAATTTGGATAAACAATATAATAGGTTCTATGCACATGAAATGCTGGTACATGTTCAAGAATTTGTTTTTGTTTTAAGATGATTTGCTTAATCATGAAGCTAGATAAACTACTGTTTTATGTTTCTAGAAAGCTGGTAGGAAATGTTATCATCCGTTCCAAAATGATAACATACAGAAGCTTCTAGAATATTTGAATTGGCCGATAACATGGTTTTGAAACTAATATTGAATACTTTCTTTGGAGAGGGTGTAGATCCATTCTTCTATTAGGCTTTTTTTTACCTGCTGTGGCTTGCTTCAATTCAAGTCCTTAAAGTTTTTAGCTGTGTGCAGGAGTTCATTGCAAATGAAGGTGATGGGGAAGCACCTCTTGAGGGGTCGATACCTGATATGACATCTTCAACTGAGTGAGTGACTTTTGACATTGGATATGTTTTTTCAATCTCTTTCCTTATGATTGAAAAGGATTGATGAGAATCTCTGTGTGCTGCTTTCTGCAGGCATTATGTAAACTTGCAGAAAATCTACCAAGCCAAGGCTGAGGCTGATTTTCTTGCCATTGAGCTACGAGTGAGGGATATTCTAAAGAAATTAGGTAGACAGCCAGAGAGCATCCCCAAGGCAACAGTAAAAAGTTTCTGTAAAAATGCAAGAAAACTGAAAGTAAGTATGTTAAAATACACCTTTTTTAGTATTCTAAATATGTTATCAACTACTTGTATCTCCGGATTGACTTTACAAATTACTTTGGTCATTGTGATGTCTTAACAACTCTGAGCATGTTTAATGATTTTCAAGCATGTTTTGTTGGACATATTTGATCAGGGTGCCTTTTACCTTAATCTACTGTACATTGTGCAACATGAGTGTGCAAGCTAGACATGAATTATTAGGTCTCTTTATTGACTTTTTATTTCTACTTCCAGCGTTCACTTTGCTAGCTCGTAAGTATCTATTTAACTGCAATTCTTGTTTGGGACATTTTTAAGTGGTAGCATTTTGGGTGTTCAATGGTTTTACTATGTATATAAAATATCTGTACATTGGAATGGCTAGAATTTTACTTAATTGGCAATATATATGTCAATGTTGATTTGAATTAAGAAGGATGTTTCCCCACCAACGTTTAAGCTTGTAAAGGTCATTTTATCGGTAAATGGAGGTTCGGTAGATAATGCAGGCCTTTGTATAGAATGGGCAGACATATATGATCTTTTTACTTTGATTACCAGCCTTCTAATAAGAACTTTAATCTTTGCAGGTCTGCAGGTATCGTCTTATTGAGGATGAGTTTAATAGTCCTTCCATACCAGAATTGCAGAAGTATTTAACAGACGAGGATTATAGGTAACATAAGATTATTTATTACTTTTATAGGTATTGATAAATCCAAACTTTGATTCTGTTCATAGCTTAGCTTGAAATGTTGAACAGAACAGCCACATTAAGTTGAGAGTTTATGTACTCTTAAAGTCTGGCAATATTTCTACCACAAATGGTGTAACAAAAATTGCTCATACAACAGCTATTTGTGCCTGTAGTGTTGCTGTGGGGTTCTATATTCTCCTAAGAGCTGTAGACCGGTTTGCCGCCAATTACAATAGCTTTCCTGGGGAATTTGATGGGTAATACACGACCACCACCTATAACCTATTCCTTGAGAAAGCTATTTTATATTTCTTGTAATCTGATTATTGGGTGTTAACTCCATGGTCAATGTCAACAGTGCAATGGATGAAGATATATCTCGATTAAAAACTACAGCTGTTAGTGTATTGAGCGATTTGGGTTGCAATGGTTCAACATTGACAGAGGATCTTATTAATGAGATGTGTCGATTTGGCGCTGCAGAGCTCCATGCTGTTGCTGCCTTGGTTGGAGGAATTGCATCACAAGAAGTTATTAAGGTGCTGTCTCTATCTTGCCAATTATCATTTGATTCTCTGTGGGCCAGATCTAAATACTACCTCTGCATTATGTTTTCTTATCTATTTTTATTTTCTTATGATAGTTTTTTGGGGCTTTTTTGGCTCATTAAGATATTTTCCTTGCCCTAATGTTTATTGAACATATTCACCACAGCTCATAACAAAACAGTTTGTTCCCATGGCCGGAACTTTCATCTTCAATGGTATTGATCACAAGTCCCAATTGCTGATTCTGTAATACATTTTGAAGCTGGAATTGCTGCATTAATGGGTACGTTTTCATCTTTTCCTTGATGTGAAGAACCCTGGAAACGTACTTTTTCTTGAAGTTGGTCATGTTTTTATTGGCAGATTCCTTTTTCACGAGATTGAGTGGTCAGTGTTGTGCAATTTTACAGCCTTTTTATTTTTAAAACACACTGAGGCATTCTTTTGCTCTGTAGCTACGGATGGCGGGGAGTTTGATGTGGTGATTTTGAGACAAGTTTAGGCGTTGTAATTTGTTGCAATGTGAATGACAGAAAAAAAAAAAATTACCAAGAAAATGTCATGGTTTAGCAATGGATTTTCCACCTTGAATGCAAAATGAATCACATCTTTTTGAGTATAGCCCACACGTGATGTGATGACGTGTCTTACCAAATAAATATGTTTTCGTTTAATTAACCGACAACTAAAATTAAAATATGTAGGTGGAGAATATTCCACACAAAACTGCTTGCCTTCCCACCGGCTTAACAAATAAACATGATATTGTGGGAATTATACTCAGAAAATGAGGCATCTGATAATTTCAAAATTATCCCAGCAATACTGTACTTTAGCCCACCAGGATAGATTGGTGTAGGTATTCCCAAGCAGAAACGAAGGTCTGGACTAGTAAGTCAAGCCGTCTCTGCTCTGATTTGGCTTTTGAAAGGAATCCAGTTCAGGCTAGGAGCTCCGGGTAACCCTCATAACGTTTCGTTGGATTTGAGAACGAAAAAGAGAACCAAAAAGAGTTCTCTATGCCACAATATAAGAGCAAGATGGGGGTAGAAATAAACAAGGATATTTCCTTTCTTCCATGATATTTAACGACAATCTTTCAAGAAAAAAAAACAAAATTCCCTCAATGAAAGAGCTTTTAAAGAACACAGTGCAACTCTCTGAAACACTGATGAGCAATCGGTAGCAGAATAGAAATACACGAAGACACAGATTTTGTTGGTAGTAATTATTTTGCCCTTCTAAAACGATTCAGTGACTCACCTTTTGATCAGAAAACATCAAATGCTATTTTTATTATACATAAGAAACTTAAACCCAAACAGAAAAGCAATGTATGACAATAATTGAAGAGAAGAGTCGAGTTTTTTTGTTTCTTTCTCAACCACTAGGTACTTTTATAACACATAACTGAATTAATTCTGGGAAAACCAAGATGTTTGTAGGGAAAATAATAAACACATAACTGAATTCATGCAGTACTGGACATGGTCAGGTTATTTTTATGTTGCATTTACTTTGACAATAAAACTATGTGTACCCATATTGAACACATAAATAGGTACACATTTATATGTATCATCATATGATTTGACGATTTTGAATTAATGGTAAATTAATATCTAATCATGTGATGATACATATAAGTATATACCTGAAGTGAATATACATAGTATTGCTCGTCAAGGATGACAAATGCTAATGTAAAATTACATTATACTACAACTTTAACAACTTGATTACAGACCAAGCTACATTGAAGAATTTATGGGAAATTATTTCTTCCCAAAAAAAGAAAAAAGAAATGGGGTTACATTCTCAGCCATCACTGGCGCTTGCTAGAATATGAGGCCCTGCAAGCCTAACATTATTGTGCTTTTCCATCATTATTAGTCAGCAATATCATATATTACATCTGCTAACTTAGTTCTTACTCATGCTTATTTGTCTTGACATATCAAACAATAACTTAAACTGAACAAGTTGAGAGACAGTCAGCAAATCAATAATAGGTAAAATTGAAAGAGAACATCTAAATTGCTTGGATGCCATTCTCCGATTCAAATAAATTCCCTTTTGACTCAAGTGGCAGGAGCTGCAAGTGCTATGGGGTCATTAACCTCATGGTATTGAAATGAGTGCACAGCATGCTGCACAGAGCACATGGTGCATGGGGTCCTAGACAAACTGGTGGTTGATGAAGCTAGTTACTAGAGATGGGCATCAATTTTGCCATTTATGAAGGCCCAATAAGATGAACTATATCTATACAGGGCATAATGATTTTCAGGGTCTACCAGGTGAGGGAGAAGAGAATATGAATCTGGAAAGAGTTTTGAGCTTCCCCTTAAAAGGGCTTTGAGATAAGAAAGGATAAGAAATTGGTTGCTTTCACACTTTTTCAGGTGTTAAAAATTAAGGAAGCCATTCAAGTCTACAATACAAGTATCCATTTAGTTCATTGTACATGGTATGTGTCGCCATGCCTACCCAAATTAATGAATGCACAGGATTATGAAGGGCTCTTTTATGAAATCTAGAAGGGCCAGAGGATATGATAGAAAGAGAAATCAAAAAACCAAGTCAGAAGCCTCTTCGACTTCGTTACTCTAGGATTATAAAGGATTAAACAACTAAACCCAATTAAATTGGCCCATCCATAAAGATTTGCTGGATCTGCCCTTTAGTTATAAACTTGTATAAGAACCAGATCTTGGAAAGCGAGAGAGAGAGAAAGGGGTATGTAATCAGATTTGGTGGGTTCATGAAATTCTCACTTTATCTTGGTATCCCTATATCAAGATTTGGCCACCCTCCTTTCTTCGCCAAAAAGTAGCATTTAATGGTGATGATCCTCTTATGATACAATAAAGTAACTCACATCACCAACTTAAAAAAGAGCCATAATTAACGCATAACACAAGTTCATTCATTTAAACGTTGTAGATTTGCAATGCCAAACCCTTGAAAGATTGAAAAAGCAGCTGCACCAACCAGCCCAAGGTCTGGTGCAATGGCAGCTTTGGGGTTGCTTAAGATGACCAACAAGTCGTAGTGGTGTAAAGCGACAGGGACTCCTCTTGCAAGCAAGCCACCTACGACCTAACCAACACAGCGGCAAAATCACCTTTCCTTTTTCATTTGATTTTCTATTATTGACCTCACTTAAACACCATAATTTCCAACTCAAATCTTTGTATTTTGTTAGTTCTCTTGAACGGCATAGTTTGAAGTCTACCTCCCAAAAAAGCATGGAAAATATAAGTTATTTTCCATGTTTGTTGAATACATATTATATCTTCATGATTTGGTGATGCTTGTTCCTTTGTCCCTTACTACCAGTACCAATTAAAGCTGCAATCTGTCAAATATTAATCATGTAATTACATCATTAAGTTAATATTTTCATGAGCCCCACCAAAACTTGTATCCGGGCAGAAGAAGACAACACCAACCTTGCAAGAAACAATCTCACCAACCTTCGCCTTCATGACTCTACCACTCAAAGGTTACAATTTCAGGCATATCCATAATATTCCGTTTCATTTTAGCTGTAAAGCAATGAACAAAACAAAACACACACCACACACACACACATATATATTGGAAAAAAAAAAAAACTCTCTCTCCGTTAGAGCTAGATTTAAGCTAAATAGAGTTTTAAATTCGATTCGATACTGTAATCAAACAAAAGTGATTAAAACGATACTATTTTGATATGTATTAATTAAAACGATATTGTTTTAATCAATTCGTATAAAATGTTTTTAGACTCATAAGCTTAGTGAATTAAACGTTTCTAAAGCTTAAACTCAAACTCGAATTTGAAAATATTTAATTCTCAGATTCGAACTTGAGCTGAACTCGTATTGGATTTGTTTGAATTAAGATCAAATAAACTCCATTCGAATCTCACCTTACTCTCAATTGATTGAACTAAAACAAAATTAAGTTTGACCATGTCTTGAGTCATCTAAATTTGGTGTTTTATTAGAGGTTTTCTGATCATATTTCTTATAAAGAATAGTCGTAGTGACTATGAAATATAAGATGAGCACATGTGGACAAGTCAGTTGTCACTTTCTAATATGCTAAGCTATACACGTCTGAATCCCACGTACAAGGGGTATTAAGATGAGAGTATCTTTTGAAATCCACGCCAAGGATGGCTCCAACTCTTAGATAAATTCAATCCACTTCATTTAGCCTAGATTTACTCAAGTTTATAAGTTACATTCCAAACCGACCAATATCGTGGCTTTCGATAGAATCATAGATCTAAACTTAAAATCTACCTTTCATAACTATAATATTATAATCTTTTCCATTGAATCAAGTAAACAAATAGTTTTGAATCTCAATTACTTCTATTTCTCTTTTGAGAACTTTGCATTAAACCTTCTAGAGTTGTTTCAAAGATGAATTTTTTTAAAGAAATAAATCTAAAAAATTAACTCCCGACTGTTTAGTTAAAATGGTAAATCAGATAATTCAAATATTTTCTTTTAAAAATTTTAGTATTTTATCAATTTTACTAATATCTGAGATCTATGAAAGATTACAATATTAAAGAGTAATATCATGCTAATAATAATTAATGTAGTTATGAAGCATTCACAATGATATTATGATAAAATTCAGTAACATGCACGATATTACAAAATTTCAACAACTTTGTGTGTATTGCTGAGACTTTCCTATTACTACTATTTAGTTAAGAAGTTATTATAGAAGCCAAACCCTAGATCATGAGATTAAGTCAGAGACGAGAGAGAGCAAATGAAAAGAGAAGAAAAATCTGGAAGGATAAGAAAAATGTTTTTATTAGAAAATGAACAGAGTAAGTACGATCCAAATATTTGCACAGGTTTTTATAGTCAAGGGGCACAATCACACTTTGCCCCTTGGCCATTTACAAAAGAGCAGCAAAGCATAGAAATATTACAAGTGCGCATCAAGGCACAGACACATTACAGAATTACATTTTCACCCTTACATGACAACATCCTCCCTTAAACTCAACCTTCTCTACTTTCCAATAGTACTCCAACATCCCCCTGTAAACTTGACTTTCTTCAGACTTCAAGAGTTCTTTAGTGGCAGGTAGCGAAACAGATGGCATCTTTCAGTTTGGACAGTAATAGTTCCTTTCCTCTCTTTCTTTTTTTTTTTCTCAATTTATTTTTTTTCTCTCCTTTTTTTTCTTTTTAAATCTTTTTTTTTCTTTCTTTTTTTTTCATTTGTTTTCTTTTCTTTCTTCTCTCCTTTCTTTTTTTTTTTTTTTTTAAGATTGAAGAATTAGAGAGATATACCTGACTCATTCGAAAATATAAATTGGGCTTATAAGTGTGTAGATTGAAACCCATGTTACACAAAACCAATTGGCTTATGTTAAGGTTCAATCCACACACTTATATACCACTCTCTTATGTTTTATTTATTAGATGTGGGACTCTTTCTTTGAGTCTCCAACACCCCCGCTTAAGTGTAAGCACCTAGGTGGTTAAACTTGTCTCTTGGCTCAGCCGATTTTTGGCTGGGTGCGTTGTCACTTGTATCCAGGAACACTTAGGCTGTTAAACCCGCCGTTTGGCTCATGCTCTGATACCATATCGAGACTTTCCTATTACTACTATTTAGTTAAGAAGTTATTATAGAAGCCAAACCCTAGATCATGAGATTAAGTCAGAGACGAGAGAGAGCAAATGAAAAGAGAAGAAAAATCTGGAAGAATAAGAAAAATGTTTTTATTAGAAAATGAACAGAGTAAGTACGATCCAAATATTTGCACAGATTTTTATAGTCAAGGGGCACAATTACTCTTTGCCCCTTGGCCATTTACAAAAGAGCAGCAAAGCATAGAAATATTACAAGTGTGCATCAAGGCACAGACACATTACAGAATTACATTTTCACCCTTACATGACAACATCCTCCCTTAAACTCAACCTTCTCTACTTTCCAATAGTACTCCAACATGTATTATCAAGTTCTTACTTATTCTTTTTTGAGTCTGATGTCGCTTTTTGATTGGCTAAAGTTACATCAAATTTTGGGCATGCAAATAAAATTATGGCGAGTGTCAGGCTTGGCTGTGAGATGGGTCCGATACCATGCAGACTTCTGAAGCTTCCACGTGATCTAACCCAAATTCCCACCCTGACTTGTTTCATTTCTATAGCAAATACTCCTTATCTAATGTGGATTTACGCTGAAAATTTTACAGATAATTCTCTCATTAGACTGCAAGGCCTTGCTGCATGTTTGGCTGTCAATGGACTTTGCGATTGTATAATATTTTATCATACATTAAACAAAGAGAGTAGAGAAACCTGAGATCTAAAAATGAGAAGCGGGCATTGAATAATCTATAGTCAGATATAATGCCTCCATATCAGATCAAAAGCCAAATATATTTGATGATAAATACAAGTAACCAGATAAGGATAGAGACTAGAGAGAGCATTAATTTGCTTTTACACATAAACAAAATCAACTTTGAGCTGAAAGTTGGCTCTCTTTGGACAGCTTGGTTCATGCCTTCCTTGATTTTGTCTTGCTGCAGCATCAGGCTGCCTGTTGATGGTTTATTTAGTCTTGCCTTTTTGCTTGTTTGGGTCTTTTTTGCTCACAGGCTCGCTAATTTGTATGTATTTAGCGTTCGAATCTTGTTAGCTCTTTGTGTTCCCCTCTTGAACTCTATCAAAAGGACAAGGTTAGAATGTTTCTTTTGTTACTTTGATAGCCTAACCTTTTTCAGTTTTCTAGCTTCCCTCCGTTTCTGAAATGGCAAGCTTTGATCGTTTAAGGCCTTTGCTGGAGATCTCTTCTTTTCGTTAATATATTCTTTCATTGAAAAAAAAAAAAATCAAGGGACATTCAATGCTGAATCCTAACTGAACTTGATAATGAAAGATGATAACGGTCCAGGAAAGCACTAGTCATTTCAAGTTCAATAAACCCACAAGTAGAAGGACCACAGCCAGCCTCACTAATTAATTTGATATGTAAGTATGGTGACACATTCAATATTATCAGTCCTTTTGTGGCTCTATTAGGAGACACGAATGTGGGAAAAGGGTTTTTCTTTCGTCCATTGTGAACGCACTTTGTCAAATTTTTATTCAACTTAATGCACATGGTCTAGGTGTTGGTTGGGTAATACTATCCCCTCAAATATAGTTGAAAGGTATTTTTATTACAAGTTCGGAGTTATACATTATCAGTATTGAACAGCAATCGCAAAGGAAGTTTGAGGGTAAAAACTGTAGAACAAATAGTACGAAAATTATATTAGATTTAAGATTTGTTAACATCAAATAAGAACTAATGTTTAGGTTAATTAGGTCTCTACGTATAATGAAAAACTTGGAAAGGGCATTTTGGTAGTTTGGTATATATACCTAAGCAGTTAGAGGGTCTTCTCATGTCTGTTCAGTTCAACTGCCCTCGGGTGCAGAGCGGTAGAGGGCTTTGGAGCTTCTGACACACAACTTAACTCTGTTTAGATTCTGGCCATCCGTCTCTCAACCAGAGAGATAAAGGGCAAAACAAAAGCGAAACAAAGCAAAGCAAAGAATCAGCTTCTGTTTGCTTGTGCTTTTCCCATCTGGATTTCTCTTACTCAAAATTTGTATCTTGTACTATACTTTCTGCTTCAGATTCTGATTCTTCTGTCGAGTTCTGCGATCACTTGAGATTGGTCTTCTTAGGGTTTCATTTGGTCTGTTACCTGACCTTTTGTTTCTTCATGGATTTTTTCTTGAGATAGTTTCTGGTGGAGTTTACATCTGAACGGTTGCTGAAGGAAGAAAAAAAAAATGTATTTGAAAAGCAGAGAGCACTCTTCAAGAACTGTTATATCCCCAAAATGGACTTTTTTCCTTTGTTTGGGATGCTTCTGTGCCGGTATGCTCTTCACAAACAGGTATTATATGAACTTTTCATGAATAATTCGAAAAGGTTTTTATTTGTGGGATTTGGTTAATTGGTTTATTTCAGCTTTTCTTTTATCAAATTTTTAAATCTTTTAAAGAACAAGTGATTTTAATACCTTATTCTGCGATCTATGTCTTAGCTGATAACTTGCTCCTATTTTTATTTTTTACTTTGGTAAACCATACGAAATTGTATACTGTCAGATGTATAAACGTTTTCGTTATATGGGTTGTTGTGAATTTTCTAAAATTTCATCGATGTTTCCGGTCTTGCTGATTGTGTAAATGGGTTGCTCATTGATTTTAAGGCGGGACAGATCTAAAATGGATTTTTGTTCGATTTCCCGGTTGTGTTTTCTGGTTGAAACTATACTAAATGATTGTGCTGATTCAGTTACCATCTAAACATCTACTACTCTGCCAATTCATTGACGTCTGAGTCTCTATTTATCTCAAATTTTGTTTTGTTGTTAAAATTTCAGTGAGGATGTAAACTAAAGGTTTACATTTTGGATTCTACGTGAATCTCTTTCGAGTTGTGAGGGTAAAGAAAAAAATTTAGTGAACATAATTAATAATTGACAACTGAGATTCTGTAAAAGTTTAGCTGCTTATATTAAATCTAGTTCATTCTTTTAGGAAACAGTTATTTAGTTGTAGAGACAATTTTACTGCTGAACTTCAATATTATTAAGGATTGCTGAATTATGTTTATGAATTTAGTTGTCGGGTTTGAAACATAATAGCTTATTGATGAGGTAGAAATGGTGGCAGAATGTGGACAATTCCTGAATCAAAAGGCATCACACGGACTACAGCAATGGAAGCTGAAAAACTAAAGCTAGTTTCAGAGGGTTGTAATCCAATATCTGTGAGCATCTTTATCCTTCAGCTGAGATATATTCCAATGATTTAAGTTAATAGCGGTTACTTCTTATATTATTACTTATAAAATTGTGGCATTGCTGTAATCTGATTGGATTCCTTTAGTTGCAACAGAAAGAAGTAAGGAGTGAAGCTAAGGATATTTTCGGGGAAGTTTTTAAGACTCACCATGCCATACAGTAAGCTGCTTTCTATTCTCTTCATTTCCCTTAGGCTTTTTACTCATTTTCATCCTAAAGCATCCTGAATAGAAGCTTATCATAGTGTCTATGATGCAGGACGTTGGATAAGACTATTTCAAATTTAGAGATGGAATTAGCTGCTGCAAGGGCAGCACAAGAGTCTATATTGAGTGGTTCGCCTTTATCAGAGGACTTAAAGAATAATGAATCAGCTGGAAAGAGAAGGTATTTGATGGTTGTTGGAATTAATACAGCTTTTAGCAGCCGGAAACGAAGAGATTCAGTTCGTGCTACATGGATGCCACAAGGTTCTTGGGCTGATTCCCTGTTCTTTAAACATTGTCAATTTTAAATTTTCTATTTAATATGATGCTTAATGGAAAACAGGTGAAAAAAGGAGGAGATTGGAAGAAGAGAAGCGCATTATTATTCGATTTGTCATTGGTCATAGGTGGGTAATCCTTTTTACCAAAGAAATATAGATATGTTAAGTTTAATGCATTCATGAAAGTTTTGCAAGTTTATCTCTCTTTGGAAAGTTACGGCCCTTGTATGAAGAGAAATCTCAAAATTTTCCTTTTTGAGATCCTTATATCGATTGCAGCTTGTTGGGACTGCCAGTCAATCCAACATGAAAAATTTTGATATTCTGAATTTCTGATAATGCACAGTGTTTCCATTTAAGGCAGATAAATCAATTGCCATATCTGCTGCCTTCTGTATTTGATGAAACTAATGATCTTCATCAAGTACAATGGCATCACAGGTTGATTATGCATTGCTTATGATTTTTTGTCCAATGTCTCTATGCTACAGACGTATTTACTACTTTTATTATGTTTTTAATGCAGTGCCACATCAGGAGGTATTCTGGACAGAGCTATTGAAGCAGAGGACAGAAAACATGGGGATTTCTTGAGGCTGGTAATGCTCTTGTATAATGTTGTACTTTTACTGCTTACTCTATTTTGCATTAAGTCTGCTTATTCCCAAAATAATTCTATACACGATCTTCTGAGCAGGACCATGTCGAAGGGTACCTGGAATTGTCTGCCAAAACTAAGATATATTTTGCTACTGCTGCCGCACTGTGGGATGCAGATTTCTATGTCAAAGTTGATGATGATGTCCATGTAAATATAGGTAACAAAAAATGTTCTCTTAAAGATGTAAATTCCATACTTCATAAATTGCTGGTCCTAATTTCCTTGAAAAGGTAATTTATTTGCTCTTTTGTGATTTGCATTTCTTTGTCACACAAAATTTGTCCTTTCCAATTACTGCAGCAACACTAGGAGAAACTCTAGTTAGACACCGAGCAAAACCAAGGGTATACATTGGATGCATGAAATCGGGTCCTGTCCTTAATCAAAAGTAAGCCGGATATTTTCTAAATTCACCTCTTCAAAATGTTTCTAGAAATTAATAACTTCCTTGTTTACCGAATGCTCCTTCTATGAAACAGGGGAGTGAGATACCATGAACCTGAGCATTGGAAATTTGGTGAAGCAGGAAACAAGTATTTCCGCCACGCAACTGGACAGCTTTATGCAATTTCAAAGGATTTGGCTACATATATATCAATAAATCAGTAAGTTTCCATGTGTGAATCAAATCTGCCTCTTTTTTTTTTTTTCCTCCATGCAATTCTGATGGTAATTGTGTATATCTATCAGGCATGTACTACACAGATATGCTAATGAGGATGTTTCATTGGGATCTTGGTTTATTGGACTTGACATTGAGCATATTGATGATCGGAGACTATGTTGTGGCACCCCACCTGGTAAATCCATTCTCCTGAAAAATAAAACAACATAAATTGTTTGAGCTTAAAATAAAAGCAAAATAAAGAAAAGACCCTTTCCAATGAGTCAAAGTTGTTTCAGCTAGATTGGTGGAAAAGGATTGTTACAATGTCTGGTCTATAACTTTTATTTACTGCATTGCTGGATACACCTGGTTTAGTTTTCAACACAGGGAGGGTTGAGCTGCTATCATATCAATTCTACACCCTCAAGTAATATACTGCCTACCATAATGAATTGACTGAGCATCCAATAAATGTGATTACTGTTATTTTTTGTTTTTTTTGGAAGGTAAGCTGGAATAATCGTGTAACCATATAAAAAGGATATTGGAATAATTAGATCTAATAAATCATATCAATAGTATCTTGATGGAAGCCCAATGGACCCATTGATCATTGAGCACTAAAATTGAAATCCTCTCTTACTTCACAACAGTTAGAACTATCTTGTTGCTGGATTCACCATTTAAAGTGAAGAATATAATTTAGTTTTAATGACGTTCTATGGACAAACAGAATATAAAAGAAATTCATTGTATGGCTTTTGGAACTTTTAATACCAAATATTACTAATCAGAGTAGATTGTCCTGTGGCTTGGCGTAGTAACAGATTTTATGTATTAAGGGTTATGATATTTAATGCATAATTTGCTACTGCAGATTGTGAATGGAAGGCCCAGGCAGGCAACATCTGTGTTGCCTCATTCGATTGGAGTTGCAGTGGGATTTGCAGGTCTGCTGATAGGATTAAGGAGGTCCATCGGAGGTGTGGAGAAGGTGAGAATGCTTTATGGAGTGCTAAATTTTAAGAGGCTATATAGAACTCCTTAAAATTTAAGAGGATGGCAAAACTATAGTGACAGAAGCAGGTGTGCAAATCTTTTCCTGTATTTTTATTCGATTATAGGGGATGGTAGATATCAGAGGAGAGTGAGAACGAGAGAGGGAGAGGCAGAGGCTGAGAGAGCCGCCTTGTGGTCGTGTTCCATTTTAGTAAAAGGGATTGACCAGGAGGGCGGTAAGAAAAGAAAGTGTCACCACCCACCTTATTCTTTATTGCTGCTTATAGGGCCAATTTGTAAGTTAACAGTTCCACGCCTATGAAGCTTATCATAATTGCAAGAAATCTTTGCAGTGACTTCTCCCTTCTGAAATTCTTTTTGAATCTTCTGGTTGGTAAATGTTAAATTTTCATCTTAGCCAAGGCAATTAGGTGGAGTCTTTTTGCATGTAATGCTTGATAAATATTAATTCTTCAGCTGCTGTTCTCTATCAACCAAATGATGGGCTTCCAATCCTCAATGAATGTCATTGTCTTTAACTAATGTAAAGAGTCGAAGTAAAAGCTGCAGACTGAGCATTGAATTAAGTGATTGAAGTTACGTTAAACTCTGCATTGCATTGCAGTAAGGCAGTCATAGCACTATGCTATAACAAGTACACAACTCTACACTATATTATATTAACAGTTGTATAGGACATGAAGTTACCCCGAAGCAGGAAAGTAACGGTAAATTTATTGAACTTGTTGAGGTTATAAATTATAAAATATTTTGAATATGATCACATGATAATATATTTTATATATATATATATATATATAATTATATATTTAAAAAAATAAGGACTTGAAAATACATTTCAAATTAAGCTGGCTTAGATTAGGGCCACCTTGACATGTCCTGTCTAATCACTTGTAACTTTTTTGATCTTCGCTTTGGAGTTTTCAAAGTAATTAATTAGTGTTTGAACATTCCATTCAAATTCAAACCGTAAGGCAACTTTTAAACATTTCGGATCAGTATGATTTTTCTTCAAACAAAGAAAGTAAATCAATATCAAAGTTGGAATGAAACTTAAATTACAGTTCCTGATCTACCATACAGCTATTAACTCAGTTTCAAGACTTCCCATCTGAAGTTAATAACAAATCTCTTCAACTAAAAGCTCGTAGGTACCAAGAACACTAACGGCAGAAACACTATGTTGGGCCGACAATGACATTGAGAACCGAAAGCTAGGGGAGCAAATGAGATTAGATACTCCAGTAATCCTAATCATAAATGATGGATACTAGATGTTGTACGTATTAACCTGTGCAATGTTGTAGCTAATGTATTAAGTATCCCGCTCGGGAAATACGTTCACAAGAATGAAACTTAGAGGAATTGATAGTGGTTCACACAAGCAATGGCGTAGGTGGTTTAATTCGACGCAAAGCGGAGAACCTTATTAGGGCTTGACATGCTGCAAACTCTCTTGAAAGAAAGGGGTACCTTCGGGAATGTGGACACAGGTGGTGCATTGTTGTTATCAGCTCATGTTGTGAAGTGTTGGGTTAAGTTCCACAACAAGCGTAACCCTCGTGCTTAGTTGGCACCGTTGAGTTTGGAACCCTGAGCAGACTGCTGGTGATAAACCGGAGGTATCTTTACCTATGAGAAAATCTGTGAAAATGCTCATCTTGCAGCAGTTGTTGCAGAGAATTTGTATGAAATTCTTGGTTCAATAGAACTGCAGTGTAAACAACATTTACTTCTTCCATAAAACAGATTCACTTCTTTATGCTTTAAACCAACTGGTGTTTTCAACACCGAAAGTATGCCTGCATTTCTTTCAGTCAGCCTAAACCAACACATTACAAGATATTCAATCACTAAAAGTAGTTTCCCTTTTGTTTGTTTACGGGGTAAAGCAAGAAAGGAAACCAAAGAGAGAATACAAACATAATGAAGTTACAACATTCCAGAATTAGTAGCAGAATTTCACATTCCGGAATTAGTAACAGTTTTTCAAGTTACTAAATTCCTAATATTGGTTCATGATTGTCAGGAATTTTCTCTGTTAATGTTAAGCCACTGAATAAGAAGTTCAACAGACTATATATAACTAAATGATTAGTGGAGACTTACTGCAGAAAGTGTTTGCCTATGGAGCCATAATGGTGGTGGTGGAAAGTAAGAGGAGGATTGGGGGAGCAGTGGCACGCGATATTGGCACGGCTCAATCAAAAAGCAGGGCCCAAAATATATATTGAGCAACTGATTTCTCATTGAACCGGACCAATATCCCGTTAAACTGATCCATTCTCTTCAGAATAACATCTTCCATTTGTCTGTTATAGAAAACAAAACCGAAATAACATTTACAGAAGATACATAAATCACAAGCAAACTTCCAGAGCATGTCCGATGGTTAAAAGATCAAGATCATGCAAATTTTGTTTGGTGGGCAGCTACATAGTTTGAGTATCAAAGAGAGAGTGACTGATAAAGATGATCAGAAAGAGATGAAAGGCATAAAGAAGATGAAAATACAAACAGGGAAACACAAGAAATGCTTTAATAAGGTAGCAAAAGAACAAACAGAGATGGGAAATGACGATGGCATTGAAGAATTAGCATTAAAATTTCCAACTACCCAACAGGATAGGAGGTTGGAATATTAATTTAAGAAGGTCCAAGAATGGTGAAAAAGCTCACGGAGACAAATGTGGAGGTATTAAAGTTACATTAATTTCCAGAAGGTGGGGTAGAGATAATGCAGGCGATGTTGCTGCTATTCAATCAAATAAGCATTTATGTTTATGAATTATCCATCCCAAAGGGAAAGAGGCAGCTGTTTTGCCTTAAATGCGTTAATTGCCCTTCAGAAGCCTACCTCTGCCCATCACCTGACCACCTTCTCGTCTTAGGTTCAGCGGTGTCTTCATCTTCCCAACGGCGTGTAGCCTTGCTTGTGAGTGCAATGGATAGACTATCAACATACGTGGACCAACTAATCCACCTTACCTCTCAAGGATAATTTGAATGATAGAGCGAATACTCAATAAATAAAAAAGTATGAATTCAAATATTCTTTAACAATATATCAAAATTAAAATTTTGATTTATCTGATTTAGTAGTTATACGGTAACTCATTGAATCTAAAATTTGTCTTACTTAATATAATTGGTTTCAATCTAATATGACAATTCAGTTCAAATGAGATTCCTGATTACCTTAGGAATATATGAATTGGTTCTCACCACATATATGGTTTTCATAGTAATGATAACATATGGTTTGGTTGGTTTAAGGTATGGGGTCACTCTTTTTGTGTTTCACACTAAAATTAAGTTAATTTTGCTTCAAGAAAGTTTATTCTTTTGTGTAATTTTTAAAAAATGCAAGTTTTAATTTGTGATAAAAAAGGAGGAGATTCTTATCAATTATTACCTTTGTGAGTTGATACCTACTAGGAAAGTGTGTTTTCAGTCCCCACTGAAATCTGTTAACTATGTTCATTTTTCCATATCAAAATTATATTTTTGGGTGGTGGGTGATATGGGCTGTGATCATGAAGAAGAAGAAGGAATAAGAAACCGAATAATAGTCCTTTTTAGGTGTAAACACAGGAATTACAAGATGGTAATGCTAAAAAATAAAAGATAAAAAATATATATATATATATATATATATATATATATATATATATATATATATATATATATTACTGCCTAAACCATCGAATCTATGACCAATAAATTTACACTTAGGGGCCGTTTGGTTAGAGTGTTTTAAAGATTATCTTGATAATCTATATTTTATTATTTACATTAATTTGTTTGGTTTGTCAATAATAAAAAATTATAATAATATTTTATTACCAATGCTGATGAGACATGTAATATAGGTGGTATTCTGATTACCACTTATACCTTAGGTATTAAAATATTACCAAGGTAATCTTGATTTTATTATAATTTTATTATTATTTATTATTTTTTTTTAAAAATAAATTTATTTTTAATTAATATAATAAATAATATAAAAAATATTTAAAAATAATTATATTCAAGGGCATTTAAGTAAAATAATTTACTAGTATTATTTTATTATCTTTAACCAAACATATTAATTATTTTTACCATCTATTTTTATCAAATTTTATCAAGTGTAATAATCATTTATACGTAGTAATCTTTTAAGTAATTTATCTTCAAGATAATTTCTCTATTTTAGTAATAAAATATTATCCAAACCAAACGTCTCCTTATGTCATTCTCATTTGGGGTGTTCCAAAATATGAACCTATGACCAATATAATATAAATATATCAAATCTACTCAGATTTGATTGAATCTCAAAGTTTGTGTGATAATTGCTAACCTAATGCAAGCTTTGAACCATCTTTAAAAGGTGATTAGACCATGAATCCACCCACTTTATGTACACCATATGGCTTCTTTCATTATTGTTAAATTAAGTAGATGTCACAGCAGAGCTTAAACAGGGCACAGATATTACGATTATCTTTGGTTTTGATAATATTTTGTTATTAAAATTAAAAAATTAACTTAAAAATAGGTTATTTCTAAGATTATTTCGTATAAATAATTAATAAAATTTAATAAATATAAATAATTATTATGATTGGTTAGAAGTAATAAAAAATAATAATATATTATTTTATTTAAATACTTTTAGGTATAATTATTTTAAACTATTTTTATATTATTTATTATATTAACTAAAAATAAAATTATTTTTACTCTAAAAAATTAATAAATAATAATATAATTATAATAAAATCAAGATTATCTTAATAATTTTTTAATACTTAAGTTAGAAATCCTTTATATTACTTATCGTATCACCATTTACTTAACTGCATGATAGTAATTTCTATCTACGTTCAACCAAATATCGCTTAAATGGTTAGAATTGGGTAGTGGGGGAGAAGGGGACCAATATTGACTTAACTGCATCTCTTTCCACCATCCTTGTTTTACATCCATATGGCTATTTAACTACTCTTGGGTGGTGGCCCGGCCGCCATTGGATTAAAACCAAATAACAAAACACAATAGCCATAAATTTCATACAATAATCAATGAAATTAGTAACATATCAATTTCCATATTAATGTTATTGAAACATGAGTGGAGCTTCTGTTTTGGGACTTGAAAAATTATGCAAAACATGAGTTTTAACTTTCAATTATGTTCACATTTTTAATGGGTAGACAAGACTTTGAATTAAATCAAAGTTTGCCATGAAATTCTAGAGAAGTAGAAGGAAACCATTTTCATCATGTTTATTTGGTTCATTGTACAATACATACACCATCAAGGTACCCCCACGTCCATGTTGCCTTTAGATTATATCTAATTGGCTTTATTTACAAATTTCAATCATGTGATAATGAATATATGTATAAGATTAAATAAAATATTTTACATGTTTATATTGTATAATAGTTAAGATTCCAAATTCAATATTATATTTTAATTTGTCATGATAATTGATAAAACTATTGTAACCATAGAATATTCTCGGCCTAAAACTGAGACCTATTACTATTATTGGAAAACACAAATAATAGACCATGAAAAATGTTTCATTTTCAATTATGAGTAGTGTTATATGTATAATTTTATATATAAATAATAATATATCATCATATAATTAGATAATATAAAAATAAAAATAAAAAATATATAATTATATGGTGATATGTCGTTGTTTATATATTAAATTATGTACATAGTTTTATTGTATTAATAATTCATACAAGATTCAGGAGAGGCCTACTAATCTTCATATGCAAGATGTTGTGCCCAAGAACATTATATGATATTCAGGACGAGCTAATTTGATGTTTTCGAATGAGTCGAATTCGAACGAGAGTAGCCTTAGTTTAACTTGATTTAATCATCGAAAAGCTGTTTATATATTCATTTTTTTTGATGATTTAAAAAAAAAACAATTAATCAAATGAATTGCTATTTTTAGATTTAAATCGAATTTAAATTGAACTTTGTCTGAATTTGATTAAGCTACAATTCACCCTTTTATAAAGCGAAAAACTACTTCTCTCTAGTTGAAAATCATTTAAAAGGGCAAATCAGTAAGCCCAACAAGAGAGGCTTACCAATAAAATGGTCCAAGCCTATGATGGGTCACTCTTGGACAAGGGACTAGGCTTGACAAGTTTTATTGCATACACCCAAGATAACTCACTAAAGATGGTCATCGTTCTAATATTCCTTTTTTAATTTTTAAAATCTAACTTGTAATTTTTTTTTGTTTAAAATTATATAATAATGACATGTGTAGGAATTTTCTACATCTAAAGTATTATTAGAGGGATATAATCCATAGCTAAGATTATTTTGATAATTTGACATTATATTAAGTTTTGCAACGAAGGTAGATTAAATCAACATCACTAAATGAACATGAATTCAAAACGGCCATCCAACTTAGTTTTTTTCGCATTCAAAATTCTAACGATAGTTTTGTCAGTATCAAACTCCTTCACAGTTGCATCGAATCACATTCGTTCGTTAGCTAGACCTTTAGTTAAATTGTAATTTTTTTTCCTTTAACCTACCTTTCTCTTTTCAAGGTCTCGACTAACTTAACTTTCTTAACCATTTTAAGCCATCATGCCTTTGATCATAGACTTTTTGTTGTTTATTATACATTTCATGATCAGATTCACTCATCCCATCGGATTCACCTTGATTTGTGGTAAATTATTTATCAACAAATTTAGATTCCTCTGATTTATTCCCACCTGCACTTGACTTATCATCACTTGATTTTGATAATATTTTATTATCAAATTTAAAAAATTATCTTAAAGATATATTACTTAAAAAATTACTGCGAATAAATGATTACTATGTTTAATAAAATTTGATAGGTATAAATAATTATTATATTTGATTATATATAATAAAAGAATGCTAATATGTTATTTTACTTAAATATCTTATGTATAATTATTCTAACCTAATGCAATAATGTTAGGTTCATTATTCTAACCTAGTTTTTGTTAGAATTTTTTGTTAGGATCAACCAATAATGTTAAAAAAAATTATATTTTTATCCCAATTCCCCCCAAGTTTTGAAAAGTGAGACTTAAAACTTTTTTAATTTTAAAAAATGGCTTTTCCCATCTAAATCCTTAGAGTTTCTATCTTTCATCTTCGACCAGTATATTCGATGACAACAATCATTGAATAGGAGAGGAAGAGATGATGACTATCTTCTGACAGACAAGATTCATTGTCGATGAAGAGACGACAACATCTCTTTGTTGATGAAGACGAAGACAAAGAGACGTCTTCATCCACGAAGAATCTTTTCTACCAAGAGATGGTCGCCTTCTCTTCCTCTCTTGTTTGATGGTTGTCGTCTTGGAGATGGAAGATAGAAACATTAGGGATTTAAGGGGGGAAAACCATTTTTTAAAACTAGAAAAGTTGTAGGTTGGGGTGAAATTGTCACTTTTCAAAACCAGGAGAGAAAAAAATATGATAAAATTATAATTATTTTAGCATTACTTGTAAAATAACAGTTTTATCTTTGACTCTAACAAAAGTTGGGTGATAGATGAGACTTCGAGTTTTTAAAAATTGACAGGTAAAAGTTTAGATTTTCACTAAACCTTGGGTGAGAATAAATCTTTTGGCGTATTCTAAAATATTTTTATCTTAGTGGTTATATTAATAAAAAATGAAATTATTTTTGACCCAAAAAGCTAATAAATAAGAATATAATTATAATAAAATTAAATTATTATAATAATATTTTAATACTTAAAATGAATATATTAATAAGATTTTCAGGTATATTCCTTACTATATTACCATTTGTAGCAAACGTGGGAATATGTTTCTTGGCCAAATCATTTGATTAAATTTGGGGTGGGAAAGTTATTCTGCCTAAAAATAATTAATATTCTCTAGCTGACCCAACCGCATCTCAGAAAGTCGCCGCCTAGATTGCCCTGCCCTAGCGAGGTGGGTCTCCCCGTGTTAAACAATTGTATTAATTAATTAATGATAAATATTTACTGGAAGACTGCCTTTCTTGTACTCCAATTATTCCTATTTCTGCCGTTCTTTCTCCTCTCTTTTGGTTCTCAACTACAGCTCTATTCTCTTTCTGGGTACGCAATAACTCTGTTACTTTTTTGGTTTGTATACTTCTATTTAATCCATCGCTCAAATTCCTGATTATTATTTTGCTGTGTAATTTGTTATTTTTCTTTTGTGGCAGAAATTTGAAGATGGCCAAAAGTTCTTTTAAACTAGAGCACCCCCTTGGTCAGTATGCATATATTTTTGATAGTTTTTTGTTTATGGGTTTTGTTATTTAAGTTTTGATTTTTTAATGTGTTCCAAGGGGAACTGACGTTGATTATCAGGAACCCTAACTATGAGATTGTGTGGATTAGTTTATTGAAAGGCTCGAGTATGTTAAATCTAATTAATTTTGTGCTGGTATTGGTTTTTCAATTTTCTCTTTTCCAATAAGTTGATTATGCAAATTGGGTCTATTTGGAATAACTTGCTTAAGGCTGATATGTTAGATTAAGTTATTTATTAATTGCGAATATTTTTATTTATTTATCAGACGGTAGTCATAAAACATTCTGTATCTTATTTGGTCCTGCAAGTTGGTTTCTGTTATCGGCTTGGTTAATTGATGGATTAATTTTTTTTTTTTGGAAGTAATAACCATTAATCAGTGTTAAGTGGGTTACATTCCTATCATTCCAACTTCAAATTTAAACCAAATTGTTAATATAAAGTATACAAATGGGAAACTTTCTCCTGTTATCTGTGTTAAAGTTGGTCTTACTTTCCAGAAAGGAGGCAGGCTGAAGCTGCTCGAATCAGGGACAAGTATCCGGATAGAATTCCGGTATGAATGTTCCACACTCTTTGTTTTTATGCATGTTTCTTGTTTCATTAATACAAAGTCTATGGTTGTTGAATAGGTGATTGTGGAGAGGGCTGAAAAGAGTGATGTACCTGATATTGACAAGAAGAAGTAAGTTATTCTTAAATTGACATCTTAATTGTTGGTGATCAGGACATCTGCTTTGTGCAACATGCATTTGACAAAAAAATTTCTATGATTCTTGTGGCTGTTTATTGATGTGTAAGAGTTCTTTTTATATTGATATATATCTGCTCATGCTATGATTAATGTTGTTAAATGTTTTTTTGTTGCTCTGGATGCCAAATTTTATGCTTTTGTGTTTTCGGTTTGGTGGTTGAAACCAATTTGCACTTTGTGTTATTGCAGATATTTGGTTCCTGCTGATCTGACTGTAGGTCAGTTTGTGTATGTGGTACGAAAGAGGATCAAGCTCAATCCTGAGAAAGCTATCTTCATTTTCGTCAAAAATGTTCTGCCACCCACTGGTGAGACAGAACCTCAATATAGTGTACTGTTCAATCAAAATCATATTAGATATATAATACAGAGTATTTTCTTTCTTGTTGCAGCGGCACTGATGTCTGCCATATTCGAGGAACATAAGGATGAAGATGGCTTCCTTTATATGACCTACAGTGGTGAGAACACATTTGGAGTCTTGTGAAAAATGATCAACTTACTTGGATGTGAATAAGGGCTTGCAAAAATCTAGGAGAAAAAGGAGTTTACAGAGTTCAGATAATTTGTAAATGCTCTGGGGCTCCATTAGTTTGATGTTTTCTTTTAAGTTAATGCACATCGGGTGACATCTTTTATAAAATTTGGATAATAAATATTTATATTAACATAATACTGTGTCTGCACAATTTCAATTCTGTAACTATGCTCAATGCCTATCAGTTAGTGATTAAGAAAATATTGCTATTTTGAGGAGTGGTTGGGATTATTAAGATACCTGCAACCCAAGTTAAGTACCTCTAAAAGAATTTACCTCTTGAGAAATATTCTCCTCTTGGGTATTTTATGATGCAGCTTTCTTTCTGTGCTAGATATGAGACTGCCACTTAAGAGATTTAGAGGTGTTGGGTTTGTTAAATCTAAAAAATTTTGATAAAAATTCATTAAAACGGTTTTATTTTGATTAATATATATTAAAATAATATTATTTTAAGTGATTTAAGTTTATGATTTGAATTTGAATTTAAGTTCAATTTGAGTTTGAAATAATTACGGTAAATTCAAGGTTAATTTTACTCAAACTGTGTTGAGTTTAAGTATGGTTAAATTCCGTTCAAATTCATCCTTATCTAAAAGAGTAATCAGATAAGGATGTAAACTTCAAATGAGACGCTAATTATAATGGCTACTAATTAATAAAATTTGCACAGTATTTCGAGCAGCTTCTTTCAAACAATACTTATCCAAGGGGTTGAAGTCAAAGCAAAATCATCTTAGAAAAGAATTTAAGGGATCGGTAAAAAATTTTTTGTTTAAACATTTAGGTTAACAAATAACGGTTTTATTTTTATAAACAAATTTAGTTTTAATTTTAAAAGTATCTTCTCCCAATTTATTAGATGACCTTCATGTTTAATTACATTAGACATGAAACTTTTTTTCAATAAGCTTTTAGCATCATCTATTTGTTATATTATGATTCGAAGATTTAAAAACTTATTTGAAATATCAATTATCAATTGAATCGAAAATATTAACATAAGTGAAAAGCTGGGTGAAGAAGGGTGCACAAAATGCATAAGGTGTGTAAGGTGCGTAGGTGCATATGGGTGTAATTTAAGTGCAATTTAAGTGTGTAGGGTTATTCAACGCCATTTTTGACTCACCTAAGTTGCATAACAAAAACACAAACAGCCCACCCATCTGCTATTCTATTATCTTTTCATTCACATTGACATTACGGACGTCAACAAACACTTCTGCAATATTGTCTGATTCGTCTGAGGTACATATGTCTGAGAATCTTGGATGCCATTGTTAAGACTGAAACTGTGATTAAGATGGTTGCCTTAGGGTTAGGTTTATGTAGGATGTTTTTAGTTTAGAGTTTTGTAGGTTTGCATTGTACTGTATATTTTTGTCGGATTTGAATTTGTTTGTGTTGCTGGTGACGGAGAGGAAATGGTCTGGCTCATTTCGCACACATATACACATACACACCCATGCACCTTATACGCACCCTTGAAGCACCCACGCACCCTATGCGCACCCAATCACGCTTTATGCACCCATGCACCCTTTACTCACCCTATGCCCCTTTTACGCACCTTTTACACACCGTATGCACCATTTACGCATTATATACACTCTGTACGCACCATATATGCACCTTATGTAGGTCGGTTCGCACTCACCATTCTCCTCACCTATGTTATTTTTTTGTTATTATCTTTATTTGAAACCTTAAACAAAAATTTATCAATTTTCAAGTATGTCTTTAATTCTTAAAACATGACTTAGTGAGAGTTTGAATAAAAAATTATTAAATCTCATAAAAAAAATTTACGCGGCCGAGTATGATGTAAATAGCCAATTCTCCTCACCTATGTTATTTTTTTGTTATTATCTTTATTTGATACCTTAAACAAAAATTTATCAATTTTCAAGTATGTCTTTCATCCTTAAAACATGATTTAGTGAGAGTTTGAATAAAAAATTATTAAATCTTGTAAAAAAAAAATTACGCGGCCAAGTATGATGTAAATAGCCAAAAGTGGCGTCACTAGTTGAGCAGGTATTTTTGAAATTAATACTAAATTTGTTTATAAAAATAAAACTGTTATATATTTACCTACAAAAATTTAAGAAAAAAGGTTTTACTGAATTTAATTAATATCCTAAAATTTAATTATTAATGTAAATTTCTTCTGGCACTGTTTTTTTAATCCATTTGATACCCATTAAGGCGTTGTCTAATCCTGCTAAAGTTGCCGCCTGTTTGTGTCACATTGGTGAGCTCAGCTTAGCGCCTTTGCTTCCCACTGTTAATGGCAGATGATTATAGGAGTGAGCTAATCAGTGGAGCTGGTGATTACAGTGGGCCAAACGACTATGTCACACCTTATTTTTTTATGAATTATTTGTTTATAAAATTAAAACTGTTATATATTTACTTAAAAAAGTTTTAAAAAAAAAGTTTTATCGATTTTAATTAATAACTTAAAATTTAATTATTAATATAAATTTTTTCTGGCACTGTTTTTTTAATCCATTTGATACCCATTAAGGCATTGTCTAATCCTGCCAAAGCTGTCGCCTGTCTGTCACACTGGTGAGCCCATCTTGGCGCCTTTGCTTCCTACTGTCAATGGCAGATGATTACAAGAGTATGTTAATCAGTGGAGTTGGTGATTACAATTGGCCAAACGACTATGTCCCACCTCAATTTTTCTATGAATCGACAAATTTTCATTTTTTAATGTAAAAAGTCTAATTTTCTATTGGTTATTCACATTCACTAGTGAAAAGACTTTATTACTTTAAAAAGTAATTAAAAATATTTTAAATTTAACTAGTACAATGCTGATGTGTGAAAGGATAAAAACCATTACAAAAAATGAAAAGATTTATGCGATTAAACTCAACAACATTTCTTTTTCTTCACCTAACCAAACATTATATATGATTTCAGAGCAAATTTGATGCCAATTTCAATTAATCACATGTAATAAAACATCTCAATTATGTAACATAAAAATATTTAATAGTTTCCGAAATGCAATACGTAAAAAATTCAAGAAACATCTTAATAAAACAGAAGTATTACAAAATCGATAAAAAAAAAAGAAAAATCAAGAAGATTGTATATACTTTGTAATCTTTTTACTAGTGAAAAATTTGAAGTATGAAAACTTTTTTTTGATGTTGTGGTGTTAGAAATGGTCACAAACATATTTTTATAACGGTAAGAAGTTAAGATGTAATCATTGTGATGGATTTAAGAACTTTGTTCAACATAAAAAGTTGTTTATATCATTTACTATTTTGGTTTCTTATTTAATATTATAATTTTTAATATTTTTAATTGTTTCCTTTTAATTATGCTAAGCAAATTTGGTAAACTATTAGAACAATTCAATTGTTTCATGATACTCATTGAAGTATCAAGAAAGGGTGGGTTAATGATGAAGCTAGAATGCTACATGTAAATTATGTTTTTGTTCATTTTTTTGTTGAATAAATAACCTTATTATGAGACCATATGATATGAATGTATGTTTAAAAGAATATAAAGATTTAACTATATAGTTAATAGTTAATCTAAAATTAAATTATTTATATGTTATTGAAAGAAATGACTATTAATTGTGTATATTCTCTTATGTTAGGAAAAAAAATGCTTGAATTGCAAGAAAAATCTATAGCTATGAGATTTGAAAGAAGTGATGAACAAATTTTTGAGGAAATTCTTAGGAAAACATTTGGATTTAATAAAAATTTTGCATATTGTCTATCTCAACATCATGCTTCAGATGTTACTTTAAAATAAACAATGGAGTTGAGATGTAAAGATGAAGAATAAGAAGAAAAAAAAAATTAAAGAATTAGAGGGGCAAAAAAAAGTTCTTGAACAATAAGAGCAAAATATAAAAAATAAAAAAACTTAAAGAACAACAAAACAACATGATGAATTTGTTGAAAAACTTGACATCGGGTAGAGCACATTCATCTCAATCTCATTACTCTCCATAACAATTGGCTCAAGCTAGCTATTGCTCGAGCTCAAGTTCGAGTTCAAGCCAGAGAGTTAAAAATTTTCAAGCTCAAGCTTGAGCTTCAGTTTGAGCCTTAGGGGATCAATACATATCAAAACGACATCATTGTATTCATTTTTAGTTTAGCTATAATATTAAATTGAGCTCAAAGCTTGATTTGAGTTCAAAATCAAGTCAAACTTGAGCTTGACTTCTCTTTAACGAATCGAGCTCAAATACTTTTGAAATGAGATCAACGAGTTTAAGCTTAGACAAGCTTGAGCTTGACTCAGCTTGGCTAAATTCTAACTTTACCAAAACCATCAAAGATGTTGGAGCCTCTGAGTATTCTCGAATGAAAATGGGAATACATCTCAATGGACTTCATGATTGGTTTATTGAGCGTGTAGAACAGAATTAATGTGTTATAGGTTATAGTAAACTAGTTGATTAAGTCAACATATTTTATCCCAAATAAAGATACCATAAGTATGGATCAATTTGGGATTGTAAAACTTCATGGTGTACCTAAGACTATTGTATTGAATAGATACACAAGATTTTTATAAGCCTTCAAAAGGAGTCTGTAGAAGTCTTTGGGTATGAGTTTGGCTTTTAGCAATGCTTATCATCCCTAAAGAGATCAATTGACTAAGCGAACTAATCAAGTGATGGAGAGGATGTCAAGAGTATGTTGTTTAGATCACAAAGTGAAGTAAGTTGATTTGATATCCTTAATAGAGTTCACTTATAGTAATAGCTACCAGACAATAATAAGGATGGCTTTATAGAAGGCATTTTTGGAAAAAATGCAAATCACCTTTACATTGGGATAAGGCTGGCAAAGGGATACTTTAACACAATCATTGGGATTTAAGATGATCCAGAGTATGATAGATGATATTAGATTGATCTAAGAGAGGATAAGACATGCTTAGGATTGGTAGAATATTTATGCAAACTAGAATAGATGAGACATGAAGTTCATTGTGGGTGACAAGGTGTTTACCAAGGTTGCTCCCTATCGATATGTGATAAGGTTTGATAGAAAAGGAAAGCTAGCTCTGAGATTTATTGGACTATATGAGATTTAAGAAAGAGTAGGTAGGGCAGCTCACAAACTTGCATTATTGTGAACATAGATTGCATCTATAACATGTTCAATGTGTTAAGTCAAAGGACAATTTGGTGTATGAGAAACACTTGACACAAATTTTAGACAAATGATGTGTTACAGAATAAGCAAATACCCTTTGTCAAGGTTTTTTGGAAGAATCATAAAGTCAAAAAGACAACATGTGAGGTCAAATAGGACATGAGATAAAGATTCTTGAAGTTGTTTGAACGAATTTCAAGGATAAAATTTAAATAAGGGGGAAAAATGTAACACCTACAAGTATGTTCTGAGGGCATTCTAGTCATTTCATTTTATTTAATTTAATTATATTTGAAAATTGGAGTAATGAATGGTCGTGCATGGCCTTTGTGCGCTTGTTTATATGCAGTAATCGTTCCTGAAATGTGAATAATTGTTAAATGGGTAGTTTTGTATATTGAACATGATGAATGATTGTGCATAGGTGGTGCAAAACTGTTCATATGCAACGATTATGGATAAATCATGTCTTTGAGAGTTAGATTGCACGATCCAGACAATTGTAAATGCTTAGATGACTATGCATAGGAAATGCATGACTGTTTGTGGTGGTTTATTCAACACTAATTATCTTATTCATCTTACTCATAATATGTTTGTGGGTTAAATTTTCAACCTTGGCTTTGACCAAACATTTTCCTTTTGAGTTGTGATGTGTCAAATCTTCTGACAAACAAAATCATTGGGAAAAAAACGAAGAACTGTTGCCTTTTTTAAACTCATTTTTTTACACATTCTACAATCCTAAGTGTGGTTGCTTAATTTCATGCTACCTTTTCTCCATTGCAACTTTGGCATTGTTTTCTTAGTCATTCATTAGTTTCTAGTATTTAAACTTTAGTTTCCCGTGGATCTGGCAATGCTAGTGAGTATATATGGGCATCTTTTTGGCAAATCCTTAGAACTCATGGAACTCTTCCTCATAACACTTGTCTAGATACATCTCAACAAAATGGATAGACTGAGTGAAAACATCATCATTTGTTGGATAAAATTTGCATGTTATTCTTCTTTACTTAAAGTTCTAAAACATTTTGGAGAGAATCCGCTCACAGATCCATTTATACCATTAATAGAGTCCCTTCATATTTGATTCAAAATCAAATTGCTTATGAACACTTATTTGGGTGTCCTCCAAATTATAATGAATTTATAATTTTGGTCTATGTTTGTGTTTGTTTTATTCATCTTATACCTGACAAGCATAACAAATTGGAACCTCGTGCCCACATTTTTGCTTCAACATAAAGGCTATCGTTATTATAATCTTATCTTTCAAAGTTTTTGTATCTCTTATCATGTCACCATTTTGGAGCATAAAAAATTTCTAAGTTATCTTCTTTTAGTTTTTACCCAATAAATTTTAATATTTTGTTTACAGATCTTTCTGTTCTCTAATGATAATTTTGATGACCTGATGGACTAGACATATGATTCTTCCAACATTACTCCTAATAGTATTACACTACCTGAGGCTACTTCACCTCTATCTAAGCCTTCTTTCTCACTTGACTTTCCAGGTAAGTCTCTTTCATCTCATTCTTAATCTAGCTCACTAGGTTGTACTTCTTATGTTCTTTTTCCTTGGGAACGTTTTGTTTATAGATCTTTCTGTTCTCTAATGATAATTTTGATGATCTGATGGACTAGACATATGATTCTTCCAACATTACTCCTAATAGTATTGCACTACCTGAGGCTACTTCACCTCTATCTAAGCCTTCTTTCTCACTTGACTTTCCAGGTAAGTCTCTTTCATCTCATTCTTAATCTAGCTCACCAGGTTGTACTTCTTATGTTCTTTTTCCTTGGGAACGTTGTAATTCTTTTTACATCAATGATTATTGTGTTGATCTACCTTGTTCTTTTGTTGCCTCTGATTTATCTTTGCAAGAGCCTCACAAATTTTGTGAGGCCACAATTAACCTTTTATGTTAGAAAACTATGGTTGAGGAACTTAGTGCCCTTGATAAATCTCACACTTAGGAGTTAGTGGATTTGCCTCTTGGTAGAACATTAGTGGATTGCAAGTTAATTTATAAAATTAAGACTTGTTCTAATGGTTCAGTTGAACATTATAAATCACATTTGGTCTCTTGAGGATTTACTCAAGAATATGGTAATGATTATGAGAAGACATTTGCTCTAATTACTCAAAGCAAGATTATTCATTTACTTATAGTCGTGGTTGCTATTCACCAATGGCCATTAATGGTGACTTAGGAAAAGAATTCTACACAAAGCATCTTCCTAGTTATGAACACTTCCCTAATAAAGTAAATAATCTTGCAAAGACTTTTTATGGTTTGAAATAGTCACCACGAGCTTGGTTAGCAATGTTCAGCTATACTATTGCACCATTTGGCTTTGTCTCATGTCCATATAATTATGTTGTCTTTATAAAATAGACTAATCAAGGTGTCATCATTCTTCTTTTTTATTTTTGTAATATGATTATTACTAAGGATAATACTGTAGAGGTATCCGATCATAAACATTTTTTTAATGCTTAATTTGAAATAATGAATTTGAGCTCTCTTTATTACTTTTTGAGACTTGAAGTTATGTGTGATCCAATTGACTATTTTCTCACCCAATTTAAGTATGCTTCGGATATTCTCTCTCATGCTCCTACATTGGATTGGATGTAAATGTCAAGCTTCAAAAACTAGAAGGGGAAACTTTTCATTATCACATTTTATATCATCAACTCAATCGTAGTCTAGGTTATTTGATGGTTACTCAATTTGACATCTCCTTTATTGTTAGCCTAGTTAGACAGTTCATGTCTACTTCATATGCAATGTCCTTCAATTTTCATTCACCTCTTTTCTTCATTTACGTGTTTCTTTAGATGCTAATTAGGCCGAGGATTGTAATCAACGTTATTCCACCACATGTTATATTATATCTTTGTTGGAGATTTATTGTTGCCGTTATAGAAGCAAAATGTTATTTTATCCTATAATTTTGAATCATAGTACATGACCTTCCTTGACATCACTTTTGAACTCATGTGCCTTTGATGATTGCTTTAGGTTTTTGGAGATTCACTTGATGGTAGTATTACACTTTATTGCAATAAAAGTGTCATAAATATTGCTTACAATGAAGTCTTCCATAAACACATCAAACACATTAAGGTTGATTGTCACTTTATTTGTAATCATATTTGAAAGGCCACCATACATCTACTTAAGATTGAATCATTAGATCATACTGCTAACATTTTCACGAAGCCTTTTTAATTTCTATGGTTTCTTCACCTTGTCTCCAAACTCAAATGATAGTATGAATTCAGATTTGAGTTTGAATTCATACTACCATTTTAGTTTGAAGGCATGGTTAAGTTATAACTTTTAAATAGCTGATTAAATGTTCTTGTATTCTTTAGTTGATTTAGTTTTCTTATATACATTATTTAATTTTTTTAATATATATTTTACTATTTAATATATACTTATGTGACACAGCACTATATACATACAACTATTTCCTTGCAATATCCTACCATCTCCCACCATCACATAATTAATCAATTTGCTCAGAAAAGTCTTCGGTGGATAACAATTTGATTGAACTTTTCCACCAGCCTGGTCCAACCATAAGGCTTGGACGTGTTGCAGATAGTTTGATGGGACATTCCAACAACCGTGGCTTCAAGATTAGAATTGTTTATTTGAAAATAATTCAGTGCTACTTTTTATAGTTAATCCACTAATTATTTGGGTCCATCAATTTACCCAAGTTGCAATTAGTGGTCGTTGATTCGTTGGCTGGTAAAGGTTAGTAAAATTCCCATTTCAAGAAAAAATCAGCAATCTTCATCTGTACTTGATTTTTTTTTGTCTAGATCTGATAGGACAGCTGTGGTTTCTTACTGTTGATAATATTTAAAGCCACTTCCAAAAGCATTCTACTAGCACAACACGAACAGCACAGACTAATATCTAAAGCCATATCTGGAAGACAAAAGCAATGGACAGCCAGGACAAGGTAGAAGAAACAATTGAAAGCAGAGAATGGTACTTGGCATCCTATGTACCAGAAGGCGTTCCAACTTCTGATCACCTTAAACTCCGGACTTCCAGTATATCTCTGGCCCAGATCCCTGACAGCCACGTTGTCGTTAAGGCCCTCTACATCTCCATTGATCCATATCTACGCGACATTATGACTGGTATTGACGACGGTCTGTACCTTCCCCAGTTTCAGATTAACCAGGTCCAAATCCTCTACTTCTACTTTTTATAAAATTAGTTACAAAGGATTTGTCGATTTGCTTGGGTTTTATTTATCGTAAAAAAAATACAGGTGATAAAAGCATATGGTATTGGAAGAGTGATTCGGTCAAAGGAAAGTAATTTTTCAGAGGGTGATTTTGTGCTGAGTTATGCTTTTCCAGTAGCTGAGTATTCAGTTGTGCAGCCATCTCATTTACTTTTAAGGAAGATTGATCCAGCATCAGAAATTTCATTCGCAGATTATCTTAGCACTTTGGGTAATCTCATATTTTCTGTTCTCTGATATATGCGTCTTCTGGGTTCCGGAGATATAGATGTTGTGTGTTTGAAAAATGAAGATTTTTAATTGGTATTGTTAATTTGCATATGAAGAAAGGAATGTTATGTGCAGGACCAGCTGGGTTTGCAGCATGGGTGGCAATCGAGGCGATAGGGAACCCAAAGCAAGGCTCAAATGTGTTTATATCGGCGGCTGCCGGAGGTGTGGGTATACATGCCGGACAGTTGGCTAAGCTCAAAGGTTGTCATGTTATTGGAAGCACTGGATCAGATGAAAAGGTATGTCATTTTAATTGGCCCCAGAGCCGATGACTTGTTTCGCACTCCCTCTTTAAAATCATTGTCGTGGTGGGTCTCTACTCTCCGTTATGTCATTTTAATCGCTTCTGAAGCTGATGACTTGTTTAGCGCTTCCTCTTTACAATCGTTGTCGTGGTGGGTCTCTACTCACGGTCTCTACTCACCGTGAGTCTGGGGTACTTGATAGTGTTTCTCCTAAATAATGTAAGGGGGCCCAATTTTCATTCGACCGGCCTGCATGGATAGACTATTTTGTTTTTAGGGTTATTAAATTAAGGCCAAATGAATTATTCCCACCTAAATTTCTATACATTTTCAAAATTTTATTTACAAAATTTAAAAAATCTAAAATTTTATTTATAAATTATTACTGTTAAAATTTTTTATTAGAAATAGAGATAAAATCGTTATTTTACTATAATATAAAAAAATATAAAATTCATTATGTTTTCCTCAAAAATTTTAAAAATTAATAACTTCATTTCTGCGTAAATTTTTCTAATTTTAAAAAATAAAAATTTTCCTCCCAAAACTTATGGTTTATTTTTCAAATGTTTTTCGATCACCATCTTTGACTGATGATGACACTTCAATCCACCATCTCCAGCCATTAGATTTTTACTCTCTAACGTAAAAAAGGTGACAAAGACCAATGTCTTTGTCGATTCTTCTAGATCGATGAAAAGAATTGATGAAGATGCTTGTCTTCGTTGATTCGTCTAGAATCGATGAAAACTTCATCTAGAATCGACAAAAATGAGTCTTCTTTGCATCTTCTGAAAGCATCAGAGAGATGAAGGGTGGTTAGAGATTCTTCGATTGAAGCATCGTCTCTAGTGGTCAGAAAACGTTTGGAAAATAAACCCTAGGTTTTGAGAGGAGAAATGTTATTTTTAAAAGTTAGAAACTTTAGACAAGGATGAAGTTGTTATTTTTTAAAACTTTAGGAGAAAAATTTTTTATATATTTTTTAATATTATTAATAAAATAACAATTTTACCCCTACCTTTTATATAAAATTTTAACAACAATTAGCTCATAAATAAATTTTTAGATTTTTTAAATCTTATAGATGTGATTTTAGGAATACATCAAAATTTGAGTGGAAATAAGTCCTTTGGCCTTAAATTAAATGCCTCAATGTATCCAAAACTAATAAAATTGTCTAAAATTTCTCATATAAAGCAAAAATACCCTAATAACATAAAAATACCAAAATACCCTTTTATTTGATTTAGTGAATACTGTTCACCTCACGTGAGCAGTACTTTCTCGCGATTCGCAAAAATCAGCATTGACAGGCACACGAAGGTACTGTTCTCCACGTACTCTTGCGATTCGCAAAACACAACCTAGCCGTAATCGCGAATCACTGTTCACCTTCACGGACTCAACATGAAACAGTGTTTCGTGTTTACTGTTCACTTCGTCCAAAAATTAGATTTCATAAATTAACTGGTAGAAAATAGTATGTCCAAAATAACAACAATCAAATTTATGTTTATTTTAATTTAAAACTTTCGATAAATTCATTTAAAATATTAAAAAATTAATTCATATAATTAATAATACAAATTCAAAAATCTTAACTTAAATAATGTCGGACATTTTTGGTTTTATACATGTGAATTTAGATTTTTAATGTAACTTTCTTATATAAATATACGAATTTGATTTAATAAATAAATTAAGTTTTGAATTAAGATTTATATAAATATCTTGTTATTATGAACATATTTTTTTATTCGAACTTAAAAATATAATTTTTTTCTTTTGAATGAATTTACAGCATCAAATATTAAGTTAAAATGAATGTAAGGGTAAAAGTTTGAATGGTATAAGAAAGATATATGAATAAAGTTTATATAGAAATAGTGAAGAGTATTATTAACATTTAAAAAAAAAGAGCAATACTATGTGTACCCACTTTGGGTACATAAATGTATACACACTCATATGTGTCATCATATGATTGGTTATTATTTTATTCTTAATTCAAAATCATTCAATCACATGATGACACATATAAATGTGTATATATTTGTGTACCCAAAATGGATACACATAGTTTTATTGAAAAAAAAATATCAAGTACTTTTATTTGAGACTTCAAAAAGAAAATATTTTTACTTAAAAATTGAAAAAAAAAGTATTTTTACTTAAACCAATATAGAAAGGGGAATTTAATTTAATTTCCCCTGTTTTTATGTCACTACAACATTTATTGTGGTTGAAAAATTTTATCCTTTTATATATAAAAAATTTCAGTCCCCAATATATCTTTAAACTTTTTTGAATAAATTTATACATATACATAAATGGTATAGAGTAAAGTGATAGTTTATAATTAGATAATATGATTATTTGTTATTTTAAAATTATTCAATTAGATGATATAATATTAGATTGTATGAATAAATTTATATATATCATATTTTTTTTCTAGATATGATATCTATCTTTAGAGGTATTTAAAACTGGTTAACTAAAATGATTTGACAATTTTTTAGATCGAACTAAATTTTTTATTTGAAAAAAAATCATATATCGAAATCAAATCGATTTAAGAATTAACCGATTTTAAACCAAAAAAATAAACTAATTAACCAAACCAAATTTTTGGTTAACCCTTTTTTAACATAATTTCAAAGAATTATTATGTTATATTCTATTATGTCTATATATTTGAAAATAGGTTTAATATTTTATTTAATTTTTAAAAATAGATTTTAAAAATAAACAAATTGATAACCAAATCAAAAATTGATTTTTCTATATTTTTAAATTGTTATCTAAATTGGTTTTTCAAATAACTTATTTTTTAAAATTAAAAATCGATACGATTCAATCATCTGATATTTTTGAACACACTTACCCATATTCATTTACTTTTCCTCCTTTTTAAGTACAATGGCAATTTAATTTCTTCCAAGAGGATACTCGCAATGGCCTATAGATTGGGTTGCCCAATAGATGGTATCAGAGCCATAGTAATATCTCATGACATCCCTAGAGTAAGTACCTTGGAAGAAGGGTTTTATAGTCTTTTAGATCTATATGAAACTAAAAGAATTTCTCTTACAGCTTGCAAAAGTCTTGCTTCCTAATTAGAAACACATATGATGCCCACAAATCCAATTTCTATTGTTTCTCGACATTTCTCGTATAAGATAGATAGTCTTTACTAGATTAAATATTTAGATAATGAGTCTCGTCTTCCTACCACCAATCTCACTTTCCTTTATCCTTATCATAATTATCTTAAACCACTCACGACCTTCAAACGAACCATCAACATTATCATTCACCCATCCTACCACAAATCTCACTTTCATAATTATCTTAAACCACTCAAAACCTTCAAACGAACTATCAACATTATCATTCACCCATCCTCTCTCAAAATCAAGGAGTATGTTTAGAGCAGCTCTTTTAATAGTTATCAACTCACAACTTCAACAATGGAACAAGATGTAACTCTTGATTATCCAGTGCATTTCACTCATGAATGGTTGTCGAAAGGGTACACATATCTCTATTTTGGAGCCATTCGATTTGCTCTTACATTTCATGGAAGAAGAGGTTTTCCTACAACCTCACGAATTACACTCCTTGACACTAGATTCCCAAATTTCAAACATGCCAATCTTGACACTATTTAAACTACTTTAAATGCTGGCACAATCATGGTGACAATGTTTCTCAACTTTTGCATATCTTTACAAGATCCACAACTATATAGTCTTGAAATTTCAAGTCTAAGTTACAGGAGCTATTCCACAAGGACAGAGACAATGATGGTTACTATTCACTATCAAATGGTATAGAGTTCAGAATCATTTCCTATACCTTGCTAAACAAAAGAATACTCATGATGTCATATTTCTCAATGTTGACACTGATCGAAAACCTTATTGCACTATAGTCCTAAAGTAGATGCCCAAGGACAAATTAGAAGACCTAATCCCAAGAAGTGGTATACTGCTTGTGAGCAACTTCAATCCTTTAGTGCTTCAATTTCCATTCTTGTGCAATCAATAGATTTAACCTTTTATCGGTCCTTAAGTAACAAATTATCTATTTTATTTCCATCCTCGCAAGATGCCAGTAGCAGCACAACTCCTTCGTGTTAACCTACTCAGTTTTCATATGAAGGACTTTAGGATGAAGAACAACTAGAGGTGTATAATTTTACTCCTCAAGGGCAAACTATCTATTTGCTCCAAACATATGATCCCAACATTCTTGATTGTAGATGTGTTATTTGTGTTGAACACTCAAATTCTTATCATCCAACAAATTGGTCTCGATTAACCAAACGCCAACAACAACCGACCTCATAACCAAAAAGATCTACCCAAAATATTTTTTGGCAAATGGGTAAAATGTACATTTTAGGATATGATTTACTTGTGATCCTTTTTGAAAATAGAATTTTGTGGTATATTATGGCAAAGGTGATCTTTTAGCTGAGATCCCTGACTTACCAACCTCAGGATGGTCCTCATTAGAAAATTCAAATTTTTCATATTCTAATAATGATTTAGATTTATTCAACAATTATGTTGTTTGCCAACCTTCTAAAAAGCAAATTCTAGTTATAACAACATCTAAGCCAAAACGACAATAATCTGCACCATTCCAATGGAAACCTAAAAGTTGTTTCAATGGTGGTCTAAAAATTTGTTTTGCCTCAAGATACCCAACCAGGGAACATGCCATTATCGAAAATTCAGATATTCGAATTTAGCGATTTTTCTGAAAAAAACTATTGATCCAACTCAGGAAATTACTCAAGCTTGGAAGGTAAAAAATCGGCAAACTGTAAAACCCAATGACAACATCAAACAAGTTAATCTTGTGGAACTTATCCTAAATTGACAATCACAAAATATCGTGGCATAAAATAAAGTTCTCATGGACATCAGCCAGACAACCAAATGAATTGAGCAAAAATTAGATGCTCAAACTCATATGGTCATGAAACCGATTGATGTGTTAAGACTAAAGATACAACAAGTTCATATTGATATCATAACATGTATTTATCAACGAGTTCCATTTCATCTCTAACAACAAGAGATGAATTCACTCAAAGCTCAGTTAGCTTATATAGAAAATATGATCAACGTAGACCCACACATTGCCATGCCACCATTGTTCCCTTATGGTCCTTATAGCTCAACTTCACCTTCTTTGTTACCAAAAGAATAACAACATGTCCATACAAATTGATACCAACAAGGTTTTGAAAAATATAAAGTCTTGTTGGAGATTTTACTCTCATCCATACATATAGGTCAATTTTAGCTTTTGTCTAACTGCCAAAACCACAAGTTTCTCCAAAGGACAAAGGAAAGACTATTATCACATTGGGGTCCGGTTATCACAGTTGAACAATTTGTAAGCGAAGATATTCCAAATGTTCCCTATCAAGCAATGACTGAAAATCGTATTCAAAATTATCTGATGGCCTAGACACAAAATTTATCTTCTAATACCTCTATGGATGACTCTTCAAATCTAGTGTCTACCGCAGACATAAATTTTTCCCAAAGTAAAGAAACTGATCTTTATCCCCAAGTTTTTGCTTACGAACAAGGTCAAACTTCCCAGACCCAATCACTCGATCTTGAATCCACTATGGACCAAGACTCGATTATACTCCTTCTTGCTAACAACCTTCCACTTTTACTCCTTATACTAATGGAAAGTTCCAAACTTTCACTTTTGATGATATTCTTATCCACTAATACAGGAATCGAATTCATAAGATGACAGGTTAGATCAACACAGAATTACAAAGTCAGGTGCTACAATCCATCAAGTCCTGTCAAATTTTGTATCTCACTTGATTGGTGATCTACATGAATGGTGGATTGCCCTTGCTTAGTGCAGACAAATTCAACTATTACAACTTCTATATGTTGATTAGTTCATGTATAACATTTGTGTGGAATTCTTGGGTAGTCCAACTCATCTAGAAGATCAAGCTTGTGAGGAATTCTTTAAGCTCAAATGTTGTTCGTTAAAAAAAATATTTGGAACAACATTTCAAGAAAGTATGACCAAAATTCTACATACTCAAAGGAGTAGATGATCCTAATTTGAAATAAGTTTATCTGAACTAGCTTCTAGAACTATTGGAAAATGAAACTCTTAAATATCTTGAGGTCTAAGGTAGATCTTTGGCACAAACCTCACTTAGAGACTTATACCAAACAGTTTTAGGTCAACTCCAACTGTTATGTAATAAGTCTAAGTTCCTTTCAAATGTGGAACAATTAGGAAAAACTTTGGGAAAGACATATGACTAGCCAAATTGCAAGATTAAATATTCTCACAAGAGTGATCAATGATATTATCACACTTCAAAGAAAAAACACCATAAAAGATTTAATCTAAAATATAGGCGTAAATTTGAATTCTTCAAGGTAAAAAGCCTCGCAAGAGATTTTTCAGGAAAAAGAAAACATTAGTAAAAAATTACCAGTGCTTTATTTACCATAAAAGAGTTTTTTTTCTAAAGATTGTCCAAAAAGAAAAACAAAAAGATTGTCTCACAAATTTCTCATGTTACAAGCTTGCAGAATTGTGATATGGAATCCTTATTCTCAAAAACCGAATCTAAACATTCTGATTTGGATTTTATCATCCAAAACTCTAAAACAGATACCTCAAACGATGAAATCCTTGACTCATGTAATGTTTCAATGATGCTTATTAAACTTTCTAACATTCAACCATTGGTGGAAGTCAAATTGCTCCTCAACAAATATGTCAAACCTCTAAGGATTATTGCTTTTGCTGATATTAGTGCATTTTCTTCTATCCTAAAACCAAATGTCTTACCCTCTTATTTTTGGAAGCCTCATCAACAATACTTTTGAGTAGCAAACAATTAGATTTTCTCCACAAATTTCATTAGCAAAACCATTACCCTGTAACCATTCCCCTCTATTAATATTACCTATAAGTTTTAAATGTTAGAACTTTCTGGCAAAGATGTTATACTTAGGTTTGATATCATACAAAAGCTTTTTGTGAAAAAGGCTTTTATATCTACCCATGGGTTACAACATTATCAACAACTTTTACCTTAGAGTATAACCCCAAATTACTTCACCATTTTACTCTTATCCACTCTTCATAAAAAAATGATAAATCGTTCTTATGCTAATAGCCATTCAAAGTTCCTACTCAAATGTACAAATCCACTTTTGCAAACCCTTGAATTTTTTTATTGCTCTTCCCTTTAAGCACAATGAAGATGTTAATCTTACCAAACCAAGTCACAAAGGTTTGAATCCCAACCATCTCCGTCAAACACAATAAGAACTCATTCAATTGCAGTAAGAAGGACTCATTGAGCCTACACAATCCCAATGGGCATGTGAAGCTTTTTATGTCAATAAAAAAGGAGAACAAGTTCGTGGAAAAATGTGACTCGTTATCAACTATAAACCATTTAATGATTTCCTCCGTGATGACAAGTTTCCCATTCCCAACAAACAATTATTTTTTGCAAACCTGATGAATGCAACAATCCTTTCTAAGTTTGATTTAAAAGCATGTTTCTGGTAATTGGGAATTCATCCATCAGACAGACATAAGACTATCTTTACCATCCTGAGACAATATTTCCAATGGACAATAATGTCATTTGGATTGAAAATAACCCTTTCTTTGTTCCAAAAGGTAATGACTAGAATTTTTTTCTCCTTTGGAAAAATAAGCTCTTATCTACATCAATGATATCTATTTGTTCTCTGAAACAGAAGCAGACCATGTTAAGCTCCTCCAACAATTTCATCAGCTAGTTCAACAATATGAAATTATGCTATCTGAGAAGAAGATGATCATTGAACAAAATTATATTGAATTCCTTGGAATGAGGATTGCAAATGGCACCTATGTCCCACAACCACACATAACCATTCACTTGGCAGAATTTTTCGATAAGGACTTGACAACCAAACAAGTCCAACAATTCATTGGTATTGTCAATTAAGTCTCAGAATTTATTCCTTGCCTTAGCCACATTACCAAGTCTCTTTGTTTAATACTAAAAAAGAAACCACCTATTTGGGCTAAAGCCCAAACCAAAGAAATCCAAACCCTCAACCAAATCGTTCCAACCATGCCACCTTTATCCATCCCATCCAAAGGCATTGTATTTTTCAAACTAATGCCAGTGTTGATTTCTAGTCTATCATTCTTCTTGAAGAACGTGATGAAAAAAGACACATACGTGGTTACAAAAGTGGATAGTTTTCACCTGCAGAAAGCAATTATCATTCTACATTAAAAAAGTTCCCAGCTGTCAAAAAAGGAATTGAAAATTTTGAATTCCATCTAATTGGATACCATTTCATTGTAAAAATCGATATGATTACTTTTTCCACCATGATTATACCTAAAGCCAAAAGACTTCCAAATCTTTAGTTGATAAGGTGGAGCTAATGGTTTTTACAGTATTTCTTTAAAGTTAGATATACTAAAGGATGAGTAGTTATCTCTGACTCATCTTGAGAAGTTGGAGAATTTGAAGGAACAACACCTGATTTTAGTTCAATTTCAGACTTTATAGACTAAGTTACTGCATGACTTAGTAAGTTTGAAATTTGAGGGACATTTTCTAGTGGAACAATAGAAGGAGAAGTAGAAGATGTTAAAGGGACTGAAGGACTTGTGTAAGGATTAAATTCAAATGTGGTGGAGTCATTTTTATCCCAAAAATGATATTCTTCAATTGCCTCACTCTTCCCCTGAATATTAGATTTTGGGTTAAAAAGTTAATTTTCTATGAAGGTAACATCCATTGAAACAAAAATTTAACGTTTTTGAAGAGAATAACACTTATACTCGTTTTGCGTAGAAGAATACCCAAGGAAGATGCATTTTTCAGATTTTAGGTCCAATTTGCTTTGGTGGGGTTGATTTATGTGAACAAAGGCTGAACAGTCAAATACCTTCAAAGGAATGGTAAGGATGAGGTGAGAATTTGGAAGAACTCAAGGACTTGACTTAGTGTTTTTAAATTTAAAACTCATGATGACATTTTGTTTATGAGATATGTAGATGTAAGGATAGGTTCCTTCCAAAAGAATTTTGGAACATTGGAGGTGAACATAAGAGATCTCGTTACTTCCAACAAGTGTCTATTTTTCCATTTTGAGACTCCATTTTGTTGCGGAGTTTCAACACAAGAACTTTGTTGGACAATTCCCTACTTAAGGAGATATTTTTTTAGGTGAAATTTTTTTTTTTTTGGCATTATTAGTTCAAAGGATTTGAATTTTGCTATTAAATTGGGTATTGACCATTATGTTGAAATTTTATAAAAATTTTCCTCCTTTGGATTTATCTCTCATAAGAAATAGCTTTGCAACTTGAGTATGATCAACAATAAATAGAACAAACCATCTAGATCTTTTTATATTTTTTATTTTGGATGAACACCCACATGTTGCTATAAATAAGAGCAAAAGGACGAGATGATTTGTATGAAACACTTTGATATGAATTTCGAATATGTTGAAAAAATATAATATTTCAAAGTTTAATTATAAAAGAAATTATTAGTTTTTTAAACATATGAAAGAAATGGATAACATTTTATTATTTTTAATATTAAATAACAATTTTATCTTTAAAACTTAATTGTTGTCATTAATTTTAACCACCCATATATAAGTATTTGAGTTTTCAATAATTAAGGAGTACCAATTTGGAAATGCAATGAGCTTTGGGTGGGAATAAAATTCTCAATTGGTTCATTGGTCTTAGTGGTTTTCCCAATATTCCTTCAAGGTTCAATGTATAGGGCGTCTTAACCTATCCCTAATTTCCTTACCAGACTTAAACACAAAACCCCAATCATATATCTTTTTCCTTATTTTATCACTGCTTCCACACCCATAATCTTTATGATGCCTTCTTTTCCAAACCTTCCTCTTGAATGTTCTTATCTTTATGCAGCCCATTCTATTCCAGACCAATTTGCAACAACATTTCGCCACCTGATGTTGCAATACCAAGCTAGAATCAATGAAGACACATGACCTCACACCCTTGGTCAACTGGGAATCCATTCTACTTATCCTTTTATAACCCTATTCTCCCTTACCAACATTTACAGGGAATTTACATGGAACTCTTTATGGTTCTTATGGTGTCTTCTCAACCATGGAGTTTCCTGACCCTGATATGATCAATTGGCTTAAAAAAATTGAATTTAGCCCACAAACCCCAAAGTTAATTCCATTCCAAATTTTTCTACAGTGGTTTTATCCTCAACCTTGGTTGTTATCTATGTTCTTTCAATGGCAGTATGAACGTATTCATCTAGAGAACCCCAAGTTCACAGTTTCCAATCCTGTTCTTCACTAGAAAATTCAGGGTCTTTTCTTTTCATCAACAGGTGACATTTTAGGCATATGTTCAAAAATATGTTAATCTCCTATATATTTTGCAAAAATTCTCAAGAATATTGAGATTTTGAAAAAAGAATTTATGGGGTGAATGACATCATCCCAGTTCAGATTTGGCCTTCTTCACAAGATGGAGCCCTACGGGAAAACTTTCCTCAAAAATACCAACACAGTTGATTGAGGTAAAGAACAAGTTCTATAGCAAGATTAATTTGCAGCAATTTCCTCAACCAAGAATTTTCAAAAGTGATGAAGACATCGATGACATGCAAAACTTATCTCTTTCCTCGTGGCTATCACCTTCATCCTCGTCCACGATATCAACATATTCTACTCAAAAGTGCCTATAACTCCATAATTTTTTCCCTAACGTACAAGATCCCCATGGTGATTCACAGTTGCAAAGATTTCTTATAGAACTCAAACAAAGAAAATCTCCATGCAGACATGAACACAGGATCAAATGTCTCATCTCCAATCTCGCTCTAATATGCTGCTACCTGTCCAACACTTTGTTTATGTTTACCATGTTCCCCCTTATATTCTCTGTTTTATTTTTTTGCTTTTGTGAATTCAATCAATGTCTGCAAGGTTAAGAAAGGGGGATAGTATCTAATTATTACCAATTAAATTACAAGTTAGTATTAGGAGTCCTTTGAATTACAATTGAATAAAATTTAGGTTTTAGGTGATGAGAAAGGAACTTTTTTTTTTCGAATCTAATTTCTAATTTAATGTTGTATTCCGAGAGGTGGAGTATCACTAGAGTCACTTGACAAAGTGCCAAAGATTTTATACTTATAATTGTAATCTATATCTTTTCCACCAATAAATATTTGTTAAATTGAGTACTAAAATTGATATTTTTAATTTATAATTCTGGGTTTACAACATTGAGCAAAACAAATGGTTATGTGAATGTGTCTTGTCTCATCTGTTCAGCGATACTCATTTGAAATACCCAAAGAAAAATGCTAATATCAGAGTTATGTAAAATAGAAGATAATGGACGCTTGTAGTCTGTAATATACATGATAATTGATTTTCCTGGTTTTTTTAAGCATAAAATTTAATGATTTCTTGTATCCATTTAATGTTTTTGCCACTGTAAATAAGCAATTAAGAAGTTTATTTGCAATAATTCATTATTTTAATTTCTTGTATGTTAATCTCAGGTAAAGCTCTTGAAGGAGTTTGGATATGATGATGCATTCAACTATAATTCATCAGAATCATATGATGCTGCTTTAAGCAAGTAATACTTTTATGATCATTTTTCCTCTTTTACCACATATATCTCAGTTTAATGACAAGCACTTACAAAAACCTGAATGTTACAGGTACTTTCCTAATGGCATTGATTTTTACCTTGACAATGTTGGGGGTAAGATGCTTGAGGCTGTTCTCAACCACGTCAACCGCAAGGCACATATCGTCCTCTGCGGAATGATATCTCAGTATAATAAGGTGCACCAATATCACATCTCTACTAAATGTATATATCTTCCATCCAAATGCATCCTAGTTTATATGTAAACATGTATATTGTTTGTTGTAGGTTTGGACGGAGAGAGATGGCATAAGGAATCTGTTGAACATGATTGGTAAAGAGGTAAAAATGGAAGGGTATATGGTAGGTTCATTTGTGCATCGATTCGGTGATTTTGCAAAGGAGATGGAGACTTACAAAAAACAAGGCAAAATTAGTTCAAAACACGTGCTCTACAATGGAATTGAGAGCTTCCTGGACGGCTTAGGATCTGTTTTCTCAAGCTCTAATATGGGGAAGGTTATAATTCAATTTAATTCCAAGGCCTAATACTTTCCACCTGTTTTCCTTCAGAATTCAGACTGCATAACTCATATATGCATCTCTTATAGTCATGTTTCCAAGTAATGTTGTTCGATGTGGATTTCAAATCTATCAAAACACTTCATACAATAATTATAGTTTAAATGTTATCATTAGAACAATTAATCACGATATATTAGTTTATCTTCGGCTGTGAAATTGGGTCTTATTTCAATGTCCGAGCGAGATTCATTTGTAAATAAACACTCCTTTATTGTATGTTATGACTGTAAAAAATGAGTAGTTCGAGAATAATCCTTCAGACACAACAGTTCAAGATATCAAAGATGACAATTAGTGGTGAAGGGAGATGGGGTCAAGGAGGGTCAATTGCCAATTCTCCTCCACCTTTATTTCATATTGTTGTTTGTTTATTCCTTTAGGTATAGTTTCATCCCCTCTTATCACTTTGACTCTTTGATTAGATTGAATTAGGGTTTAGGTTTTATCAGGTTGTTGAAGTTTTGTTTGATTGATTTTTGGACTGTTTGTGCAGCATGTTTGACTATTTGGTTTGTTTTGGGAGTGATTATTTCAAAGAAGACTTGTTTGGGTTATTTTTTTGCTTGTTTGTAAAGTGTTTAAAGAAAATCTTATTTGAAATTTCTGAAGTTTTGTGCTGAAGGTGCTCGTGATATTACCTGTGTGAATTTTGTTGTGCTTGTGATATTACCTGTGTGAAGTTTTGTGCAGAATATGTAGATTTCAACAACGATTATAAGTAATTAGACATACATAAGCTTTGGAGGGAATATTTTACTCAATGCCTTTGTCAACCAAATGTAAATGGTTATTCAATTCTTTTCTTAATATTTATCATATATTAGGATTAAATTATCTTAGTTAAATTTGAGTTTTACTTCATTGTTTCATTAGGACAAATCAATTTTTGTTAGGTCTATAATTTTTTTTATTACATTTTCTTTATTAAGTAATCACATATTGTTGTTTTAAAATAGTATGAAAAGATTTTTCAAAAGAAAGTCAACAATAATCTAATCATCTGAACGAGAAAATAATATTGATTGTTAAAGTAAAAATGTGGGTATCGATTTGCAAAATCTTTCTATGGATTTAGACTTATATGATCTTAGATATTGTAATCTTAATATTTGAGATTAAATTAGAAGAATATATTTAAAAATGAGTCCTTGTCAACCTAAAGACCATGAATTTCTTTTAGAGATTTTAGTAGATTTTCAATATGATTTGTTGTTTCATAGTTTAATGAATTTAATCAATGGTTAGAATATAGCATAGGAAAAGAAGAAGTTTTTTTGTCTTTGTTGCTATCTTTTTAAGTAAAATGTTAGTGACAAAGGGGGTGGTGATAACTTTGTTGTTAAAGGGTCTTTCAAATTGAAAAAAGAAAGAAACATTGAATGTATATTTTGAAAGTGCTAATAGTGATCATAATCAAGTTCGAAAAATGTGTGAATCATTATTAAATAAAAAAAAAACATATTTAGAAAAATTTTTATAAATATTTTCTAAAGTATGAATTGAGTATCAAACTCTTTTAAATGCTATGGTTGATTATGTTTGTTCTCTTCTAAGGCAATGCCTAATATTTTGTGGTCATGATGAATCTTATAATTCAAACAACCGAGGGAATTTTGTCAAACTTCTATAATTTCTTTTTGATTATAATGAAAATATCTATGATGTTATTTTCAAGAATGCTTCTAATAATTTCAAATTAACATCACCTACGATTCAACAAGACATTGTAAATATTGCTTCAAATGAAACTGTATGTGCTATCATTAGAGATTTACGAGATTCTTTATTTTCTATAATCTTGTGATGTCTCTACTAAGGAACAAATGATTATTGTCTTGCGTTGTATTAACAAGAATGGAGTTGTTATGGAGTGTTTTTGAAGTGTTGAACACATTACTAGAACTACAACTCTCTTACTCAAGACAACGCTTAATTTACTTTTTCAAGGCATGTGTTGAGATTTTCTAGAGTGTAAGGACAAAGTTATGATGGAGCTAACAAAATGCAAGGAGATTTCAATGGTTTGAAGGCATTAATTTTGAAAAAGGGTAGATGTGTTTATTATATTAATTGTTTTTCCATCAACTCTAGTTGGTTGTTGTGACTTTTACAAAGAACCAAAATGATGTTAATAATCTTTTTTATATTGTGATGATTATAGTTAATATTGTTGATGTTTCATCAAAACATTATGATATTCTTAAAGGTAAATAAGTTTTATAAAATTATTGAAGCTCTTTCTAATGGTGAACTATCAAGAAAAGGTCGTAATCAAGAGATAAATTTGAAATATGTTGGTGATGTGTGTTAGGACTCATATTATGGTTCATTAATGAGCATATCCTTATTCTTTTCATTAGTTATCAATGTTCTTAAAATTTTGGCAAAAGAATGGAAAAACTTTGAACAAAAATTTCAAACAAAAAACAATATTGAAATTGATGCAATCATATGACTTTGTGTTTAGTCTATTTCTCATGAAAGATGTACTTGATTGTATAAATGAACTTTCTTAAGCATGATAAAGAAATTATCAAAATATTGCAAATGATATGAATTTGGTTGAAGTTTGTAAGCAAGCCTTACAAGTGATGAGAGACTTTACTTAACAAAATTTGTTTTTTTATGTCAATCATGACATTGATGTTCCAAATATAGAAGATACATTTTTATTCAAGGATGATCATAATGTAAGATTCAAGGTATCACAACTGTACATCATTACTGTATTAAAATATTTTATAGTATTCTGGATATACAATTTCAAGAGTTGAATAATTGTTTAAATGAGGTGAACATGAAATTACTTTTTTGTTTGGCATGTTTACGCCTAAATGAAAATGTTCTCGCTTTTGATATATAAAAATTGATGCACCTCTTGTTGAACTTTATCTAGACAATTTTTATGATGTTGAACTTATGGGACTTTATTTTTAACTTTATGTTTACATTTTAGATAAATGTTCTAATGTCAAAATTATGAGATTGAACTAGATTGAGGATCTTGGGAAAATGATGATTGAAACCAAGAAGAATAAAGTGTTTCTATTATTATTATTTTTTTGATAAAATTAACATTGATTTTACTAGTTGCTACTGTTAGTGTAGAGAGAATATTTTCAGTAATAAATTTTGTGAAAAGTATTTGTAAAATAGAATAGGTGATCAATGTTGAATGATAACTTAGTTGTGTATATAGAAAACAATGTATTTAATAATATTGATAATAAAGTCATTATACAATATTTTCAAAAGATGAAATCACGTTGATGACAATTGTAAATATGTTTAGTCCTCTCACTAAAACCCTAATGCTATAGTTTTTTTTTTTTTTTTATTGAAAGTCATCAGCAGAGAAATTTCAAGAACAGATAATCAATCATTGGATACCAATAATTTTCAGACAATTCTCAAGAGCTGTTTAAATTCAAAGGCATGACTTACTAAGGTTTTCTATGACTCTAATTTTGATTATGTATTCATGTTAAGTCTATGATTTGATATTTTATATATTATACATACCTATAATTGATTAGAAATTAAGTTTCGTATCTTCCATGTTTGGTTTTGAGTTGTAACTAAGAAGAAGGTTTTCGTTGCATTTGTTTTTTGTTTTTTTAATTTTTTGTCCATTTGGTGTTGATGAAATGTTTGAGTGTAACGGCATCTAACAATTCTCTTTCCTAAATCACATTTTTTAGGCAAGATTAGGTGATGGAGAGAGATTAAATGGTGGTGGCGGCCAATAAGAAAAATGAGAGAGAAAGAAGATTAGAAAGTTACTTCGATGAAGATATAATTTGTTATATTATCGTATAAATAAATGATATTAATTGTACCATATATAAAAGATAATATGATAAAAATAAATAATATTATATATATTTATAATATATAATTAGATATTAAATAATATATTAATATATAATAAAATATTATTTTATTTTTAATTTAAAATTATTTAATTACGTAATTATATATTAAATATATCATTAATTATAAATTAAAAATTTGTATCCTGGATTAAAAATACACCTTCACCGTCGTCCTTCACTCTAAACAATATAATAAATTGAGCAATTCATCAGGTGTCACGTGGAAATCAACTTGCAGAAAGGAAACCAATGAATGTGCATACGTGGAGAATTAGGTTGGTGGCAATTAGGAGGGGGGCTTTGGTTGACTGAAACGTATAAGAACTCAGAGGACAAGGGGTGGACAATTATCGTGAATAATATAAAGGAAATCCTTATTTTTTGAAAATGACTGTCGATTTGTCTTTACCTGGAATGTAGCCAACTTCCTTCTTAAACTTGTCAACTAAATAAATAATAAATACAAATACGAGTAACGTGCTCAAGTTGGTTAAGGCAATTTGGGAATGGTAGCAAGCTAGCTAGATGTAGACAATGGCTTGTAAACACACACGTGGAATGAGCGCCACCAAATAAGAAGGATTCTATTTAGAGAAAAAGGTTGCAAGGTTTGAAAGAAGAGAAATGAATGGCTTGAAATAAGGTGGTGCGAGAAATGCCTGAGACTTGCAGTGCATGAAATGCATGGAAGAGGAATCATTGCCACTCTTTTTCTCATGCAACACCTGTGTTCCTATTTAAATTAAGAATCTTACACAATCCCATCTGATTTACGTCTTCACTTCCCTTCCATGAGCCGTCTTCTCACTCTTAAATATATTTAATTCATCATCAAAACGAATCTAGTGCATTTCTTTTGAGGATAAAAAGATTAAATGGAGATTTCCAAAAAAAGTAATCTTTAACTTTTCACTCTCAAGTTTAGATATATATACATGCGTTAATACGTGCGTATGTAAATTCCATATTGGAAGTATGGGAGCCTGTGATTGGGAGAATGATGTTATGGAGTATGCAGAAAGGCTGTTTTGGCTCAAAAATAGAAGCGTTTCGAGAACAAAAACTTGTAGCGAGCTCAAAGGTCGTCACAACATTTCTTATAATGGGAGCTACCTGAAATTAAGATGCACTTTAATCTCTCTTCCTTCTTTTGCCACCTCCAAATTAGCATATATGCACTTTATTTAACGAGATTCCGGTGTAAAGCAGTATAGTGATGCCAAGTGGGTTCCTCATGTTTTTACGACCTTTTAAAAACTAATAATGCTAATAATTAAAAGACATAGCCTACAGTTATTACCAACTTTAACCTTCTATAATTTACCAGGATATAATAGAATCTTACAAAAACAGGCATTAAAAAATATCTAGAAAGTTAAAAACTATTTTCTGGATAGACAATCTGTATACACATGATTATAAATTAAACATTACAGTTCATAAGAAGACTGCGATCACACAAATTAGACCTAACAGGAATTTGAATGCTTAGTAAAAAAAAAGTGAAAAAAACGATTGGAACACACTTCTGATTCTAGCTGCTTATATGTTAAATGCTAAGCTTAGCAAATTCTGGGCATGTTGTTCCAGCAGCAGGAACCCAGAGACCACTGGAGATCCGGGGAGGCAGCTGACTGTGGAGCTGTGATGGCTGCAGCATTTTGCTGATTGTTAGTGTCTACATTGTTGCCACCGGTCATGGTGGTTGATGATCCGTTGGAAATGTCGCTGTTTCCGGGGTACCACTCTGGCAGTGGCGTTGATAAGGGGAAGTTGTTGAGCAGGGCCATGAGATCTTCGTCCATGGAATTCATCTCCTCTGATGGGTCCTCACCGGCTTTCATTCCTGCGTTAACCAAAGCATATTTATATATTTTGTTACCCAACATACTATCATCAATAAAGTACAGTTGAAAAATCTAAATGATGCCTTCTAACCCACTGTAAATTGATTAAAGAATTGGTGCACTTACAGAGTTCAGTTCTGTTCAAACATGAAAGAAAATATAGATGAAGTAAAATTGACAAAGATGTATACCAATCAAATCAAGTTTCGAATCTTGAAATTGCAAAATTATCTTTTATCTTCTTTGATTTATGTGAACCTCTCTTTTAAATTGCGTTCCAAAATACAAAGTTGACATATATCTTTGGCTTTAGTCTTATCGGTGCTTATTGTCGTACGTGAGAATAATACTGAGTGCACATCGAGAATAATATTATTAAAATTTAAAGGGAAAATTCAGACAAATTAAGAACCATAGCAATTTATATTGTGAAAGTCCAAGCTATGACTACTTGTAATTGATTCCATCAGGTGCATGAGAAAAGATATGGAATGAATAAAAATAATTGAACTCACCAATTGATGACTGAGAAGAGCTAAAATCATCCCACTGGGTATCAGCATTAGCCTCGTCTCTATTCCTCATCACTGATTCAACACCTTCATTGGCTTCCTCCATATCTTCACAAGGCAGACCGACCAGGCCTTTCCCTTTATCAACTGCAACCGTAAAATTCTCACCTTTGAAATTTTCACACCGAGACAGATTTTGTGACTCCTGCACTAGAGCATCTAACAGGCCACTATTGCTTCTATTCCTTTTTAGGGGAATTATTTTATGGTTACCATTAGTTTTCTTGGCGCAAACACCAGCCGTTGACCCTGATGAAGCTGAAGTCCTCGGCTCTGCCTGTGGTGGTATTTGGTTTGAAGGGAGTTCATTGCCTATCCCAGAAACAAAATGATGAATTGGGTCAACAGAAGCTCCTGCTTCCATTATCGTCGAACTAAAACTCAGATCACCATCAATATTAGTTCCACTATTGAACTTAAAGGATGGTACTTGGAGAGCCTGATATTGGAGGTTTCTATTGAGGAGACTTGTTGCTGATGGTACAAATGAAGAATTAAAGGACAAAGGCAAAGAAAAACCATTAGTGTCATTGTTGTTGTGACAAAAAATCTTGAATTGGGGATTAGGATTAGAGTAAAAAGAAGTCGGCTGATTTTGAAGTGGGTGGTTTGCAGCGGATGAGGTATTTAAGGTATTGAACAAGGAGAGAGAGGGATTGTAAGTGGCGTTTTGTGATGTGAGGAGTGAAGACAGTGAAGCAGATGAGCTATTGTGGGACCTCCTATGGTGGTGGTAGTGGTGGTGATGTTGGAAGTGAAACGCTGCGGCTTTTTCTTGGACTTCTTGAGGGTAAATAGGTAGGCCAGCTCTTTGGCGTCTCTTAATTCTGGTGTTCCAGTAGTTCTTGATTTCATTGTCGGTTCTTCCAGGTAGCTGTAGAGAGATGAAATATCAAATGAGATTACTTGAATATTAAGGAGATAAGAACAAGGACATAAAGACAAGTCAGATAGATAGAGAGATATACAAAATTGAATGGAAACTCAGATAGGAATAGGAAGATAGACCAAAGCAAATGGAAATTATATATATATACATATATGGAAATTATATTTCAAAAATCAAATTGTCTCCGAAATCAACTATCACGATCACATAAGAAAACCAATCAAACAATCGACGAAGAAGCGGAAAAACAAGAGACTTCTGAAAACTAGTTGAATCAGTCAAATTGATCACACACACACACACACAAAAAAAAAATTGAATAAGAAATCAAAACCACAATCTTAGAGAAATAATCTATGCAGTTTATATATGCATTTATTATGTGGGTAATTAAGGATACCTGAGCGGCCATGCGAGCCCATTTGTTGCCCATTTTAGCGTGAAGTTCGATGATGATCCTCTCCTCTTCAGGAGTAAAAGAACCTTTCTTGAGATTAGGCCTCAAATGGTTAGCCCATCGAAGCCTACAACTCTTCCCACATCTCATTAACCCGGTATTCTTCTGCACAGAATTCCAGTTACCTTCACCATGCTTCTTCACGTACTCCATCAAGATTGCATCCTCCGCCGCCGTCCATGGCCCCTTCTTCAAGTTCTGACTGCTTCCTTTTGATCCAGTTACTCCACCGTCGCTCGCTGCTCCGCCGCTGCTCACCATGTCACCCAATTTTCAGATACAACAACGATCAATCCTGGTTGGTTTTAGTATTGGAATAAGTTTTTGTTCGGGCTTAAAAATTGAAGAAATAAAATATTTATTAAAAAAAAAAAAGTGTCAATGGTCATAATACTATTACGTCCTGCTTATATTGTTTGGATGCACTTTTTGTTTAATAAACTTTTGTAAGCTACTGGTTTAAATGAGTTATGGTGATTCGTTTTGTTTGTATGTTTGATTTTTGATTGAAAGTCTCTCCTCTCCCAAGGCGAGTGAACTAGAAAAAAATTAAGAGAGGAGAGAGAGAGAGAAAGAAAGTAGCTCTTCTCTCTTGTGTTAAATAATACAGAAAAGAAAGTGAATATGGAGATATAGAAACAGGAAGAAAAGAGTGGGGCGTCAAGTGTGACAGGCAGAGCCCACAGAGGTGGCTTCGGTGAATATTTATGTTAGAGGTGTGAGCTTTAAAATCGCTCCGTTTTGCATGCGAAGTGCTACGTCCTTGCAGGCTTCTAAGCGGTTTTAAGCATCCACCCTTATTATCTACACTTATTCAATTCTCTCCATCTTTAGTAATTTTCTATTTATTTTCTTTTAGTTATTAATTATTTTTCCTTTGCTTGCTGCACAAAGCCAACTTGACTTACCAACACTAATATACCCATAAAAAAAAATTAATTATTTTCCTTTTTTTAATTACATAAGAAATTAATTTTAAGCCTCTTATAATTTTAAAATGTATAAGATTTTTTTAACTATGTGTATTCCTTATTTATTAAAAATAAATAAGTTTATGGTAATTATGTAAATTGTCCATACTCTTTATATTCATGAGTATTCTTTTGCCAATTGTCGAATTATAACGTATGATTTTTTTCACCCAATAAGTATTATTCCCTATTTTTTTAATATTTACTTTCAATGATTTAAGTAGCTTGTAAAAAAGTCGTATGTGATTTTTACATATTTTATCAAATTTTTCTTATTATTATTATTATTATTATTTTGTTAATAAAGGTGTTTTTGATTGTGTTTTTATCATGTAATTTGTTGGCTTAATAGGATTTTGGATGGTTTTCACTCAATTGATTTTGATAATTACTTTGTTTTTTTGTTTTAAATATTCTTGTCTTTTTCACACCAATTATCATGCTGACTTTTATAATAATTTAATTCTTTTAGTGGATGAATAGAAAATAAAAGGGACAAAACAGACATTAAACATGAACAATATTTCGACTTATTTTTTATATTAAATTTAAAAAAAATATATTATGAAATAAAATTTTCTTACCATTTATTGTCTGACCGACCTAATTTAGTAGAAAATACAATTAGATTGAATGACAGAATTTCACTGCCATAGACTTATCATCGTTTATCGTATTGCCAGCCTCGAAGGCGGCTCCACCTGCAAGATTTCCAGAATTCACAAGGGCCACAACCAAACACCTAAGCTTTTGAATCACGGTTGACCCTTGTGTTACAACTGGTTCCTCTTTAGACACACCTAAGCTTTTGATGCTTTCTCTGTTACCCACCATTACCCTGAACTTCTTCGTTGGAGAAATTCCTAACCCAACTCATTGACGACATCCCATGAAATAAAGTTTTGGGTTGCTCCAGTTATCGATTAGGATTATCACTTGCCAATAACCAATGTCCCCCCTTAAGTGTCTTGAAAGAATCTAGGCCTGTGATGATAGATGACTCAATTTGTGCAACCATAAGCTGATCGAAAAGCGAGATTTGACCTATTGAAACCAACTTAATGTTATGACATTCACACAAACCATTGTTGATGTTACCCTTTCCATGTCTTGGATTCGATTGACTCTGAAATATCTTGCAGTTCAGATAAATCTAGCCGTGAGAGTCATCATTGAAAAAAATAAGTGACATAAATCATCATCATTATCTTTAATTACGGTTTTATTTTTCCTTCTAACAAGATTTTCTATTTAATAGAAATAAATCTAAGTCTAATCTTACTTTTTGAGTGAATCAATCGATTAAATCAATCAAAGAAATAATCGATTGAGCCAATCGATCTTATCCTATTTTAAATTCATTGATTAAAAGTCATGCCTTCCTTCCAGCCTTCACATCTCTTTTCATATCTTCTCTCTCTTTCTTGGCTTTTTCCTCCCCTTTTTCCTTTGCTGCCGCATCTCTCACTACTTTTTTCATGGCCCACTTCACAAACGGTTACGGCTGCCATCATTGGTGCACTGCCACGTTTAGTCTTTGCCTTCCTGTTCCTCACATAGACCTTAATAGGCCTATCAGAGTTCAAAGACATCTAGTGACCAGCTCTGACGTCAAGGACATCTAAATTACTGTTTCTAAAAGAAGGACAAAAAACTCTGAATACTTCGGTTTGATTGCAGGAGAGGAGTTTTAGATCAGAAAAGCCGACGTAGATTTTCTGTTCAGCATTAGGAATCGCAGGCCATTATGTAAGCATTGGCAGATCCGCTAGCATCAAATCATAAATGAACAAAATCTAACTCTGCAATAAATTACTACTCATAAGAAAAAGTTTGGACTAGGAAATAATAATTTGCAGGAAAATTTTCAGTAAAGGATGTCACTTGATTCATAGAGAAAATGACAGCCTCCAGGAACAAATATCTATAATTTCAAAACAATCTGTAAGTCTACAATATGCAAAGATGTTTTCTTGAATGATTAAATTCAATCTCATGGCATCCATGAATACTTGAGATCACTTACAAGCTTATGTTGTGATTACAGAGATCATTATCAAAAGGACATGGGATTGACGTGCACAGACTGTTCCAGTTACGCCAATGTCATCAAAGAAGACATGAAGTTACGCCAATCTATAGTTCACAATACTATGAGGAAGACATGAAGTTGAATGTAGTCAAATGGAAACACGAAGCAACAAGTGCCTGCTAAATAGCATCTTGGCGGAAGCCATAAACAACACCAGTCATCTACAATGAACTCATTCTGTGGCAACCACACTGATCTAACACTAGCTTCCCCAATAATCTGTCCCACCCAAATTGCCTATGCCAAAAAACTAAATTACCATTTTATAAATAAAAATAAAATAAGTGTTTGATGTTAGAACTGTCGACGACTAGACCGTACCAACCTTAGCTTGATTCATTAAGCTGAGGGATTTTGTCGAGTCAAAACCCACTATAATACAAGTTTTGTGGCTAAAGTTGGCCCATAATAAGACATACTTTGTAATTGGTTATGCCATGTGAAGTCCTTAATGAGATGATATACTAAATTATATAATTTATGTTATTTTTTATTTTTAATTATTTTTTATAATATTTTTTAAGCTTTCAAGATATTAATTATTAATGTTGTATGAAAAACACAAAAAAATATTAATAATTAATAAATATTACATTATCAAAATATAAAATATATTAATAATCATTGATACATTTTCTATTCACTGCAAATATAATTTTTTTAATAGTGTCCTTTAGATTCCCAATATATTTATTATTAATAATCCGTGAAAAACCTAAAAATATTAATAATTAATATATATAATATTATAAAAAATATAAAATACATTAATAATCATTAACGTTTTATTGATTTTCTAAATATATATATAATATTAAGTTTTATTTTTTTAAATTAAATAGTATTGTGTCAGATTGAGCCAACCCATAAATCTGGTTAATAGTAATGCCTTTGGGTTTTCTAAATATATAATATTAAGTTTTTTTTTTTTCATGTTAAATACTATTATGTCAAATCGAGCCAACCCATGGGTTTGGCTTCCAAACTTATAGACACGGTCCAGACAATTCGCAGCCTAACATGATATATTATAATAGTTGATCATACCTTACACAGGGCAAGCCTTGGCTCAATCGGAGCCCTCACCATGTCTAGTTTGATGATTCCAAATTTTTTTACTTAAATACAATACCAAAAATATTTTTAATTTTTCCAAGTGTGAAAAAAAAAAATTGAAAATGATATACTAATCAGGAGTCGGTTGATGTGATTTTACTTTCGTTTTTAATTACGTTTCTCCCTTTTTTTTTTTTGGGTTGTGTAAATGACTGGGTTGTGGATTGATCTGGAATCTGTGGGCTTGATAGCTATTGAGCTGGGCTGGGCTGGGCTAGGCTAGCATGGATAATTGCGCTCCATAGTTATGGCCTCCTTACCCTCAGATTAGATAGCGGGCAGTAGGCCTCACCAATATATTTTTGAATGTATGTTCAAATTTAGGTCCAAAATAGGGCTGGACTCGAGCCGAGCCAGCTCGAGCTCGAGCTCGGCTCGGCTTGGTTCGAGCCCTAAACGAGCCGAGCTCGGGTTAACTCGGTAGATTTTTTTTAAAATTTTTTTATACAAAACGACGTCGTTTTGATTCATATATATATACAAAACGATGTCGTTTTGATATGAAAAACGAGTCGAGCCGAGCCATAAACGAGTCGAGCCGAAAACGAGCTGAACTCGAGCCGAGCCGAGTCCGGCTCTAGTCGATCTCGAGCCGAACTTGAGCCGGCCATAAATAAACCGAGCCGAGCCTGAGCTGGCTGCGAGCCGAGCTTGGCTCGGCTCGAATCGAACCCTAGTCCAAAATGTCCGAGCTTCGGACTTACCCATTTTGATGTAAGTCCTAGGTCAGTTTAAGGTCTATTAGGGTCTACCTAGGTTTGAAAATTTTCAAACTATACCCTGTAATCCACTATAGGATTAAAAACCTGTCAAAGGGTGGATTTGGACCAAGTCAAGCTCAAACATTCCTTCACTTGAGTTCAATTCGAATAGAAAATGATCCGATTTGAGTTTGGTTCAAGTTTATTTAGCTGAAATTGAGTCCAGCTTAAGTTCAGTTTGAATAAAAAATGACTTAGCTCGATTCAATTCAATTCGAGTTTGGTTCGATTTCATAACTTGAATCAATGATTTTGAATTTGTAGCTCAGTTTAGCTTGAATTAATAGTTCAAATATATGACTCAAATTCGTTTTACTGAAATAATATTCAAATTTTTTTATTAGAGCCAAACCGAGCCACAAATTCAAATTGTCAATTTTAATTATTGAATTTGAGCTTATTTGAGCCATGATTTTAAACCAAATCGAGCCACAAATTTGAAGTACTAATTCGAGCCTTAAAATTTGAGTTGAATTGAACACTTTTTGGTTGTTCTGCTCGAATTGAAAAACAAATCAAATTCTAGCTCAAGTTCTGTTTGAATTTGAATAAAATGAATTTGAGTTGAGCTAAATCGACTTTCGAGATTGAGCCTACCATTTTAGTTTCTTTATCTTTCTAAAGGCCAAAAGACTTATTCCCACCCAAGTTATAGTGAAATTCTAAAGTAATCCCCTTCAACTTTTGAAAACCCAAACATCGACCTATTTCTGTTAAATTTTTAATTAATGTTAAGGGTAAAATTGTTATTTTAATAATAATATTAAAACATATAAAATTAATTATATTTTCCCCTTAAGTTTTAAAAACTAACATTTTACCTTTGTCTAAAGTTTTCAAACTTTGAAAAGTAGCATTTCCCCCCCTAATCCCTAAGTTTCTTCCCTCCTTCTCTGGCGATTTCCTCCTTTTTTGCTCTTTTCAACCAATCATTCTTCACTGTCGAAATGGTTGGCCGACGCATGGCGGTGCGACAAAGAAATATAAATCTCTTAAGTCTCATTTTCACTATATGACTCACACACCAATTTTAAAATCTAAAATCAAAGAAAAATATTCATTACATCTAAGTATTCATTACATTTAGGTATTTACACTACCTCAAAGTTTCATTTATCTGATGATTAGGTATTATTGTTTAATGTGTTAATTTGATTTTATAAAATTCAAAGTGCATTTCTTAATTAGAAATAATTGAAATTTAGTTTGTGTGACACATTGGGGGCTTAACTAAAATTTTATAGTTTGTAATATGTTGGAGGTAATTTTTTGTTTTACCATGCAGGGCCTAAATTAAAATTTACCATGTGAGTTGTGTAGGAGGTTAAAGGATATTTATACAAGAAATTTATGGTTAGTTAATATTTGATCAAATATTTAGATTTTTTTAATGGAATTTTTATTATTTTTTAAATAATTTATTTATAAAATTATATAATATCATTATAGGATTGATCGACATGTCAAGTTTTGTTATTGTTTTAGTTTGTTACAGAGGAAAATGCACAAGGATAGAGGGTAGTACAATGGAATACATAAGAGGCAAATACAAAATGGTGAAAATTCTAATGAACACGACTTGCGAGAAATTAGTTCAATTAATATGCAAATGTCTTCATATTGATCGTAAACGAAACCATATACATAAACATGAAACCAGAAAATACTAATAGTAGAACGCTTATCAATATTGAGGATATAACACCTCTCTTCAGATATATATCCTTGATGAGAACATAACAAAAGAGACATGCATGACTAAACTATTTAAAAACTTTAATGTATTATCATAATTATAAAGTGTACAAACAAGTGATGTAATAAAAATACTTTATTAATTTATACTCATATGATTCAAAGTATCTAAAATTACTATAAACCATAATAATAATAAAAGCAATTATAATAATGATAAAAAAATATGTGTTTAATAAAACTGAATAACAAAATGCCTTTTTCCTCGTGCAATTGCTAGCTGGACCACTGGATGTCCTATCTGTCTCACTACTCACTCCTACCTGCAAATATACGAAAGGAAATAAGTGAGTAAAACTCAATAAGTGGTGACATTTTGACACCCAAAACAATAATATATAACTGATGGTAAAACTTGCATTCTATTCATAAGCTAAATGTAGTCACACAATGGCATCCTCATGCCTTGATATGGATTGCCTACAAGGATGATAAAGACTCGAGCTAAACTCGGCATGTCCGATGCCCTGGTGAAAGCTACTATTGTGTGTTATACACATGTCAAATAACCTATTGGGCTATTTAACTAGGACACCCTGATCACACGAGAAAATATTTAATAGTAGCTATTTCCTTTACCACATAAGCTAATCGAAACTACTGACTAACCATCCGAAGATAGTCTTTACCTTGGGTACATATGTGGTGCATCTTGCTAATCACATGAGGAATATCTAAAAGTCACATCTTTACCATGCACACCTAAACTAAATTAGGTGGCTATGTGCCTTGATGTTAAGTGGATGATGCATTTTATGGGTATCAAACTCTATTGTCTCCACAATTACCGTCACTTACGTATATAGCTAGTGACTATAGAATTGTGTGAGATTAGCCTTAAGGTTGCTGACTTTCAGCTCTAATTCGACTCAAATATGAGTTTATGTCATCACTCACACAATCAGATACCTCATCTATGTCTTTCTTGAATTTTTTTATTATCTATTAATTTATTATTCTCCTCACATAATTCTCCCCTCTTACACATATAATCTCAGGGTATAATTTTTCTTTTTGTCTTTGTCTAGGGGTACACAATTGTGTGTATCTCAGCTGACGCATGTGTGTCTCCTGAGCTATATAAATGGGCGTGTAACACTCGACACACGATCGTATATAGAGCAGATGCACAAATGAGTTGACTTGGATAGACTCTCGTGCACTTGGATCTACTATATGAACCACGTGTCCTCTGGCGCATATCGTCTCCTTTTGGAAAGCCATATACGGGCATGTGATCTGTACCACATGACCATGTATTTCTCCCCTCAAAACAAGCATAGGATCTTCGAACTTTCAAAATTTCTGGAATGACACACGATGTGTATGGGACCGCAAACGGTTGTGTGTCGAGATCTAGAAATCCCGTCCTAAGGTTTTTATGCTTTTTCGATTACAAGTCCAACAAGATTACTTCTTTTAAGACATACATAGAAGTCTCTACAAACCCTAAACATAATATTCATGCAATTTATTTAATCAAGGTACACATACATGGCTTTTAGGCATAATCAAATCAAAAACCTAAACATTCATACAATCAATGGATTAGGCATGCATATAATTCCATGTTCACATCTTATTATCAATTACATCAACAAAATCATCACTACTTTATTTAAACATCTCTAGATCGTGCATATAATAGAAATATTCCAAAGATCACATGATCAAACAAAGAAAGCTGCTTCACTTACTTGTCTTCCTATGTTTGGTGATGCACCCTCCTCGAAACTTGTGACTTTTGATGATTGGCTACAACTCCTCAAGTGACCAAAAACTCCTCTCTCACCTTTTGAGTGGCTAAAAAACAAAAGAATGTAAGAGAATTAAGGTTGGTCACATTTTTATTTTATTTTCAAGACGTGATACATGGACGTGTATAAGACCATACACGACCATGTGTCCAGTTGTATAATTAAGACAATTTCCTATTTTGTTGCAATCATAATCTGGTCCACTTAATGATCTTTTGTTGATCATACATGGCTTTTTATGCCCCCATACATTGGCACATGCCCTTAAAAAATCATTAAACACTAAATTTTAAAACTAAAAAAAGACTAAAATACCTTTAGACTTACCTGTGGATGCTACAGAAGATGATGATGTTGATGATCTGATAGGCCCTTCTTAATAATTAAGATAACTCGTTCTTATTTAAGTGATAATTACCTCAAAATCGAGAAATGTATCTCTTGAAATCTCTTAATATTGATGTTCAACAACCTTATTATGATATAAAAGTGGATGATAGTTTACAAAAGATAACATGAAGGGTAAATACCCATTGATGAGAATAATATTGTGAATACGCATTATGTTAATATATTGTCAACTACAAAGGATTAGGTATGTGGATGGAAAGAAAACATTCCAACTTGAAGGTGTCTTTGACTGTAGTGACAAAATTAATGATATTCTGATTAATAAACATGTGTTAGAAGAGAAGATAAATATTAGTGATTATACCAAAGGTATGGATAATTTATTGTGCAAATCTAGTTGACTTTCATGTATCACTCGAGGTTGTGACTGCTTGTAATACATTTCATTGGCTACCTTCTTTATCTAACAATCCATTGACATCTACTACCCAAAAAGCAAGAAGTGACACATTTTTTTAAAGCAAATGATATTCTTATGGATAAAGACATTTTGCAAGATGCATTTAGACAATATGCTACATGAACCGTCAATGTAAAGTTTACATATCTACAAGATTTATATAGGAGATAAAATGCCTATATGAATTATTGTTATATAAAAAATGAATAAAAGATGTCAATCAAATCAAAATAAGGATAAATCCATCATCATTGTAGCAAAACCATGAAAAGTCCATACATAGTCCAAAATCAAAATAAAAAGAAATACATAAAACTAAAAATATGATTATAATGCCCTCACATCCCATTCTACACTGACCACCTTGCATCACAACTATCATGATAACCTATTAATTATAATGCATAGAAAATAGAGAGGGTGAGGTGTTAGAGACTTTCTTAACTTTAAATTATTTCTTATTTTACCTTTGTCTTAATCCATCTCAACTCGATCAATAGGAGTACACTTTCAGACTCCATACTTTAATGATGTGAACTCTACTTTACTTAATTACTTTACTTAAGAATACCTTTGGACCCATAAGACTATCTCAAGAGTCTCTAAGGTCCCAGAAGATCATTTATGACACTTTTAAGATCATAATTTTGGATGACTCTAAATTTAAAACTAAGGTGAAAGCACTTAAAACAGATGATTAAGGGGTTCGGGTGCATGCATACAGTTTTCATGAAAGGATATCCTAGATTTTTACATGAAACCATTTTTATGTATACATGTTTTTCTAGATTTAGGGAGTAATGTCATGTTTTGGAACTAATTTTATAGTACACATATGGAACTAAAACTTCATAGTACATGTGTTCTGCTAAAAGAAGAATTTGTCTTGAATCTTTTAGTTTTATTCTCTTATTATACACCAATAGTAGCAACATGAAGATATCTTAATCTTTTTAATCAGGATATTTATGATATTTACGGTATTCTCTTTTAACCCAATTGAAATAGAAACACATCAATTGGAATCTTATTAGAATTTGAAATTTTAATCTTACTAGTTTGCATGTAAAGATTATATGAGGGAGGGCATGCAAAAATAGAGACTAAGTTATCTTAGAAGTTCTTTTGTAAGCTTTATGATACATATAAGGTAATTACTATATCATAACTACAAATATTCTAATTATTAGATCAAATTATACTAAAAATCTAATCATTGCTACCTTAGCATGTAAGATTTAATATGCACGAACAAATATAAAATCATGCAATTATAATTTACAAGATCAACACATAAATTATAAAATACTGAATTAAACTTTAGGATTTTAGGAATACATGAATCATTATACAATTCGAAATCATAAAACTGTTGAAATTACCTACTGAGATCATCTCTCGATATGAGTTGGTCTTCTACTCCAGAAACCTCTCTCAATGACAGCTTTGAATGAGTAAGTTATATTGTAGTTATACTATATTAAGTTTTGGAACAATGACCTAACTAACATATAGTAGATTAATTAACCCTCATCAAAGTCCGATAAACATCAAAACCCACATTTATTTTATTCACCCAAATTATAATATTCAAATGTATTAAACTTATTTTTATTAATTATTCAAACTCAACTATAAGTTAACATTAAAATATTTAATTACTCAATTTTATTAAACTAAAAATATAATTAATGTTAACCCATATAAACAAATTTCAAACATAATAAACTTGTGTAAAACTTGAAATTTCGTAAGTTAGTTGGTTCTAAAAAAAAGTTCATTTTACTGAAAAATCCTCTGAAAAGGAAAAAAGAATTACCCAAATCAAATCGTATCTGGTAAGTGGGTCTCTCGATTTTGATATGTTAAATGCAAAGACAAAAGTGGCAGGGAAGATTGGGAGCTTAATCAAATAAAAAAGACAATAAACAAATAAATTGGATAAATACAACAAATTAGAAAAACAGATGGTCCTCGTCATCACCCACAAAGACCAAATCAAACCAACAGCTCTTCAGATCATAAATCGTAGCCATTAATGGTGCAGGTTTAGCAGTGACGAATTCATGATGCTTTTATGACGTTATTGCCCCGAAAACGGGTAAGACCTTAGCGCACATTATTAATTGAATCTGTTTTTGCAGAACATTATTTAAATTTGCAACTACTGTTTCCATATCACGTCAATCCAGTTTCACTCGCAATCAACCACAAAATTCAAACAAGAAGAGCCATAAACCCTCCCTCAACATTAAGTAGAAAATTAGTACAACTTGAAGTATCATGAATTTTCTTTATATTCAAAATTATGCATTTTAGTTTATATCAGGGCTTGTCTCATTCTATCCTGAAGACTTAATAGATTATACAACTTGTTGAAATTGATATAGCAAATTGGAAATTATTTTGTATTCTTAATGTGAAGGTGGCATATGAACTTTAATTATCGACAAAAAGAAAATTAGTTATTAATTTGTTTGATCTTTTAGGCCTATGTGAGTGGCATTCAAAGTGTGGAAGACTGGCCTAGCAATTAATCTATTACAATTATATGGGAATCGGATTCAAGCATAATTTGTTTAAAGGAATAATGAAGTATATTGAAACTAATTAATATGTTTAAATACCCATATAATTTTCTTAACAATATAAAAAAATTCAACTAACATTAATTTGACTTGGTGAAGAAGCCGCTAGGGTTCTGCCTCAAAATATCACTATCCACAACCATTAATATTTTGTAGTATTGTTTATTTCTAATTATTAGAGATTAAAGAGTCTTATACCAAATAAAAATAATATAAAAAAGTAATATATTAATGTGGTAGATTGAACTTTAACACAATATAATATTAAAACCCAAAACTAAATAGATGAGCCTATTAATGTAGTTTAATATGAGTTTGGTTTCTATACTATATAAAAAAACCCTAGGTAGCTAGTGTTTGTACCATATATCTAATATCATGTACAAAGAGACTTGTTGGACAAACATCATAATTCACAAAGATGAAGTACTAATTGAAGTAGGGCTGAAGAAGGAATCGAATTTAATGCCAACCCAACTGAAAGTAAGGGATCGTAGGTCCCAATAAACTTGCAGTTATGGTTCCGGCCAAACCAGCTAGCTTACGGTGTCTCAGAGGTTGTCGATTCCTTCATTTTCTTTGTCTGTTTCTCCTCTCTCTCACTATCGATAATAAATATCGTAACAGTTGTCTACTATTTTCTTGAGTATTCGTAACGTTTTGTTTCTGTCTTTCCTCTTTACATATGTCTCTATCTTCTATTCGCCGTCAATATAAATCTGCAGAACTGAAGGATCCAAAACAAATCTAAAACAGATGATGTGTGTATACACATATTCTATGTATTAATCAATGGTAATAGCTAATAGCTAGCAGAAATATATGAATTTTTCTGACATACTAAAGAATGGTAACACGCGAAACAGGCACACCGGGATTGTCAAGAAGGCCTTTTCTTATTAAGTTGTTGACATTATACTATTATATAGCTAGAACTGTGCAATCAAATTAAGATGCAGCTTCATTGATGTACCTGCGGTTTGACTAGGTTCCCAAAGCTTGTAGCTTTAAATTAATTTACCATTTGCTTGTTTATAGAATTTATAATCTTAATAAGTTAAGCTTGTTTTTCTGGGTTGATGGTTTTCTATTATCTTCTTTCTTTACAATCAACTTAAGATGATAGAATGAAGTGGAGAGAAAAGCTAAGTAGCACGGAAACTTATAATAGGATATGTTTTCATGTTTCGGAAATGTTTTCATTTTCAAAACTTGTAGAAAACGTTTCGGGTCATTTCAAAATTTTTGAAAAATTTTGAAACACATTTATTTTAGAAAAAAAATTGTAAAATCAATTAAATACATATCTTTTATATTTTCAAACCGAAAATGTCTTTAAATCTCATATTAAATTCATCTTCTCTCTACTTTTTGATATGTTACTCATTTCTTCCCCGACATATGATATAGATTGATGTTTATTGTTGTTTTTTTCTTAAATATCTATATACGTTTGCTTAAAAATAATTTATAATAGATTCTATGATTCTATTTTATAGTATTATTTCTCTTCATTCTTTTTTTATTATTTATTTTTATATTATACAAGTTTATGTATTTTTATTATAAAAAATTAATATTTATAAAAAAACCTTATATTTTTTATATTTATAAGTTTCTCACGTTTCTGTTTCTTATATTTTTAAAAAAATACGTTTCCACGTTTTCGTTTCTGTGTTTTCACGTTTCTCCGTTTCCGTTTCCGTGTTACATAGGAGAAAAGTATATTCGCCTTTCTTACCTACCCTTTAGATGACGAAAGCCAAAATCACGCTCTCATCATATCAATTGTGAGTGCTTCTTATTATTGGGTCTCCTTGAAGACGATTAGAAGAGGACGATTGTGAAGAAAAAAAAAAAAACCGTACAAGGGAGGAGGTAGATAACACAGACCTTACGATTCTTATTCATTATGATAGAATCATATAAGCAACTTTTCCACTTTAAGTACTGTTATGAGATGAAACGACACATGAAAACAGCAAACAGTCAGCCAAAAAAGAGATCAAACAGTTATCGATCAAGAAAAAGGAGCTAGGGGATGGCTTCTCAGTTATTCTCATCTCTCTAGCCAAACACAATTTCTAATCCAGCCCCGGCAATTCACTGAAATTAACATCCTCACATATCTCATGTACTTATGAGTGGCGTAACACAAGTAACTAATAGCTATCTGATAGATGAGAAATATATAAGAAGCGAGCTAGGGTTACATACCTCGAAGCAGAAATTAATTTTCAAGCCCAGAACAGGTGGGAGAGAGGTGCAAAAGGAGATATTGACGCGGCTCAATGAAAATACATGGCTAATAAAACCCTAGCCACGTCTTTACATTGAGCCGTGCCAATACCTTCATCTTCATTTACAACTCTCCCCAATCTTTCTGATACAACCTCCAATTTCTTCATCTTTAACAAGAGCCTTTCTTCGTCTTTACGCAGAGACCTACAACATACACAGAAAGAAAGAAAGAAAGGAGGAAATTGAGAGATGAGCGGTTTCTTCTTGGCGATGATTCGTCTTTTCCTAGAGGTATCTTCAGGTTGCCTTAAATATATAGAAAAAAAAACAAAGGCTTTTGTTCTCTTCACATCATTTGCTACATCAAGGGAAGCAAAATAGATTGATTTATAGAATTACTTGTTTATGCACGTTTGTAAATTTGACTATCAATCCGTTTTCTAATGCGTGTACCACCACCGCTCCGCGTAAGCATCAACTAATATTATTGCGCCACGTAACAACTAGTCATGATACACCTTGGTTGACCTGACTATTATTTCATCTACCTGCTCGCCAAGTGTCCTTCTTCATCTAGTAGTAACTAAGTTAACAACGCCTATACCAATTAGGTGTAGATTCAAATTGAAATAATTCGAATTTAAATAAAAGTTTAATTTAAGTAAATTTGGAATTTAAATTTGAGAATTTTATATTTTTTAGTTTAAATTTGCGCTTAAGTTTGATGGTTGTTCGACTTGTTAAGTTTACAAATTTAAAAAAATTTCATACTAACAACTAAAACAATATTATTTTAATCAATACGTATCAAAACGATATTATTTTAGTTATTTTTTTGATAATAATACTGAATCAAACTTAAAATTTGATTCAACTTAACATTATAGTTGAACTAGAGTTCAACTCCCCTCAAACAAGCCGAACTTGAATAACTTGAGACAAGTTTGGCAAACTCAAGTTTAGTTTCACTCAAAGCGAGTTGACTTCGAACTTAACTTGATTCGAATCCAACCCTAATGCGTTTCATGAAGTCTTGTTTTTTTTTTGGTTAATTTTAATTTCGTTTGAAGTCTTATTTTATTTAGCTACTCGGGTGCGACGAATTTACTTGAATTTTGAATTTGCCCAAATAAATATTGATCTGCCTATTGCGGTAACATATTTTTGGCTTAGACTTCGAATCAACATCCAATATAGATTTGTGGTATTCATTCACTTGACTCTGCTTAGATCATGCTTTTGTTAACGTGATTTAATAAGTCCAACCAGTTACGACAATTTGGCTCAATTATATCTGCACTTTCGCCCCTACAATAATATATATGTAAAGCCTTTTCATTTATTTTCAAATTAATAAATATTTAAATTGAATAGTTGACAAATAATGACAGGGTTTGGTAACATGTTCTCCAATGTTGATGCTAGGTTTAGAAATCAGCCACTAGGGTGATCCAGAATCACCAAATTGGTCAAAAAGCATTGACAAACGAGAAAGATATTGCTGTATATTGACCACATAGAAGCTCCTTTCTATGGTACTTTGGCTCCCACGGACCACGGGGCTCAATTATAAGTCGTAAAGCTATTTCAAAGTATTGAAGAAAACTTAAAGAGTTAGGTTAAGTGGGTGTACTCCAACCTTTTCACAAATAAATATAATTTGTAGAATGAATGCATAGTTTATAAAATATTGAATTAATTTAGTTTAAAGTTATAAAAATATTTGATATGTTATATTTTCTAGATGTGCAGATTTCCTAAAACTTACTTGCATTATAGTGACTAATCTTTCTCTCTTGAAACCTTCTTGAGTAAAAATTTTTCTAAGGAAGCTAATAACTATAACACCCATTCAAAAAATAGTCCCCTCCAAAACAATGTCATGTTGGACATCCACAATGATGTCAATTTAGTCAATTTAGAGTGAAACACAAAATGAAATCCATGGCTTCACTATTCTTCTTCATTTCACTTCATTTTTCAAAATCTTATCACAGATCCTAAACCAATTTTCTCAACCTCTTACCAAATCTGAAGCCATTCTCACTAGATTTGAGGAAAGATTAACACCATTAGTATTCAGTGATAAACCTTGTCCAAACTCCTATACTTCTGGTAAGTATAGGAGTTGTTTTCTTCATTACTTTCATCCTTTTTAGAGTTTTTTGTTTAGGTTTTCGAATCTCAAAACATGGTGTTGTAAAGCAAATATTAGATCTTTCAAATCACAAATCAGTGGTAATATGTGCTAAATTGAATATTAATACATGATAATTTGTTTAAGTTTGTTATATTTGTAACTTAACAGGGGTGAGAATCATGTAGCTGGATGGTTTCTTGCTGTTCTAAGTTTAAGTTTGAGTTCTTTTATGGCTTGGAGTTTTGTTCTAAATTTTGCTTAGAAGCACTTACCAAAACCTTTATCAATGTTCATATTTACAATAATCTGGTAGTTGCATTAGCCTTGCACATATTGTTATCACTGATATCTAGTTTGAAGGATCTATTTGTGGTAGTATTGAGAGGCTCTTATAATGGTTCTTTTTTGTTCAGATCCTTTCAAGTATCTGTATTGTAGAGCTCAGTGTTGTTGATTTGGAAGAAATTCCCTTCTTGCTAGTTTCCAGAGCAATATGGGAAACAGGTTAAGTCTTGAAGGACAACATTTTGCATTGTCACTACCAAGTAATTTGATTCGAAACAGGACAATAAAACGAGAAATGAAATCATATGAAGACAAAGATAATCACGAACTTAGGCTTCTGTTGCTGATATAAGAAGATCCCGTAAGGGCGGCTCTATCCTCGATGGGGGCGGCTCTTGTCACTACTAGTTCTGGCTGCTTATCTTTGAAACAAGTACGGTCATTTCTTCGCCAGTAATATGCATGACCCTGCCGATTATGCATCAACTGATAAAAATATTTAGCAAGACATATTTATGTTGAAAGATGACTAATTCAGAAACCAGAACCTTCAATTTGATTGGACAACATTAACTCTTAAGCAAGTGTAAAAAAATTGCTTCATGCACCAAAGACAGAAACTCTCCATGCTTTACCTCTATAAATATTGACCGCACAATATTTAGTCAAATACACAATTAGACAAGGTACTTGGTTATGTCGGACTGGCTTCGACATGGCCTATCATACATATGGGTCGTGCTGAGCTCAGGACTTACATAATCACGAGCCTTTGTGTTAGACTAGCCAGCAAAAATATACAGACTCACAATATGACCCATGTTACAATAAATTGTGTTATGTTGGATCTTTAATTGACCGACCAAAGAGCTTTTGGTGAGCTGCCCTGGCAATTATATACTTTTTTATTTTTTTCAATTTTTTTATTATCTTTTGTTAAGTCTTTTGGATTTTTTGTACTAATTTTTTAGTTTTTCTCACAAAAATAATGACAAATAATTAAATAATTTACATTCCCAATATTATCTTTTGGTTTTTCCATAAAATTAATAATAAATTTATTATTATCTTTTAATTATCCATAACATTAATAAATATTTTTTGATATCTCATGTAAATTATTTGGATTTCCTCTGTAAGAATTAAGTTTTTAAAATAATTAATAAATTTTTTAAAACATTGTGCACAGTATTATGTTGGATCGAGCTAGTCCACAACACAACCACACCATGGGTTGCTACTATGCATGCCAACCCCTACTAGTCATGCTAAAAAAGGGGGCTTGGGTCAGGCCTCAAGCCAACCCAACCCCCTTAACATGTCTATACACAATCGATAAGTTTAATTTAGAATATTCAAAAAAATATTATAAATAAAAATATTTATTTAAAAGCTCAGCACAAATATATTTATTTTGCTATAACATGAGACAATTACAATGTGAGAGATCTATCACTGTTTGGATGACAACATTTGTGTGACAGAGAATAATGACTTTTTCTTTTTCTATTGAAAAAAATTAAACTTTATGTTATTTTTTATTAAATAAATCAAAATTTTATATTTTTAAACGAATTGACTAAACTTTCTTATTTCCTATTAAATAGACCAAATTTTCATTATTTTCTAAATATCTAAGTAATTATCTTGCTTCCGAAAACAAGATAATAATCTTTATTGTGTTTGTTCAATATTTTGAATAAAAATTTTATCTTAAATAAGAAACTTTGAAAATGTTATATTTTTAATAAAAAAAGGCTTAATGTTTAATCTCTTTGATATAAAAGAATAAAATTAAGTTTTTTTAATAAAAAATAATGATAAATATTTTTAGATGTTATTATTTCACTCACTATGTCTTTTAACTAAAAACTAATCACAATCTCTTAATAAGATGATATGATTTATTCGTAGTATTCTAATTCTAAGATTTAAAAAACCTAGAGCCTTCAAAAAAAAAAGATCTAAATAAATGTGCATTGATAAAAGGCAAATCTAATGTAAATATAACAACAATTTACTCTAATTCTAGGCGAAAAATAAGCCTACGAAACAAGGATACAAATCTTATGAGTTAATATCCTATTTAGAAAAAGATTCCTAATTCTCACATGAAAAAATTGTTTGTTTCTATGGTGAACCATTCTTTAGAAGATGGCACTAGATCGTACCAAGTTCGACCAGTTTTAGCATAATTTATTATGTCTATAAGTCATATTGAACTAACGCTTGCACAAGAATAGGTCTTATAAGTGGGACGACCGACAAAAATATTAAAACCTATAATATACCCTACTCTTTGAGGTGTTGATTTGTGTCAAGCCAACCCGTGGGTTTTTAGCTGATTACCCATTAATTTTAATGAAAACTAATTTTTTCATAAAAACTTTTTTTAAATATGTTAAGAAATTGAATTGTAATTAGAAAAAGACAAATTTATTTATAATGGGTTAATTGAATTTTAGTAATCAATTTTACCTATGTTAGAAAACCAAAACTTAAATTTGGTTGAAATTTGATATTTAATATTTATATATAATGAGTGAAAGAAGATGTTAGATTATATTATTCATATGTGGCGAGTTTTTGGAGTTTGTATTTTTACAAAAGTGACATATATCTAAAAAATACACTCCAATAATATTTTTTACCTATCATAAATGTAAGTTTAAATATCAAATTCTAATCAAATTTAAGTTTCGATTTTTTCATATAGATAAGATTAATATAAAGAACTTAACTCATTTCTTATAGATCTTGTTTTTTTTCATTTCTTATAAAAAGTTTTCGCTTTATTTGCGGCAGTAATGTATTATGCCAAGTCAGCCCTGATTTTCAGGGTTAACCATGTTACACCCAATCATATTCTACCAACTCAACTTGCAAATGAACTTCTCCGATTTAGCTTTATTAAAGGCCAAAGCACTGTCCCACCCAAAATTAGGTGTAATTTCAAAGTCATACTAATAGGATTTGAAAAACTTGAAATTTCACCTATTGATCAATTGGAGTTAAAATTTTCAGTTAAATATATATATAAAATTGTTATTTTATTAATAATATTAAAAACTATAAAATTTATTACATTTTTCTCTTCTAAGTTTTAAAAACTAATATTTCACCCTTCTAAGAGTTTTTAAACTTTGAAAAATCACATCTTTCCTCCCCAATAAAACCTTTGAATTTTTTTCTTCCCCTCTGGTCACTTTCTCCAACCATCTAGAAAGGATGACAAAGAAGCTTGTTCACCGATGAAGAGATCTAGATCTTTTCATCGATAAAGAACGAAGAGATCTGGGTGAAGAGATTCGAAATCTCTTCGTCGACAAAGAGATCTGGAACTCTTCGTCGATGAGGAGATTTGGACGCTTCATCATCTCGACGAAGAGTCCAAATCTCTTTGCCCAGATCTCATCGATCTCTTCGTCTTTGACAAAGAGATCTATTCCAAATTTTTTTTTATGCATTAACTAATGGTTTAGGGTGAAGAGTGGAAGTCGTCGACGCTTGAGATGCGAAGAAAAAATTTTAGAGAAAAATATAACTTTTCAAAGTTAGAAAACTTTAATTAGGGATGAAATTATTAGTTTTTATATTATTAATAAAATTGCAATTTCATACCTCCTTCTAATTGAGAATTTTAATAATAACAATGTCATGGGTGGAACTTTGAATTTTTCAAACTTTGGACTTTGAAATCAAACTTAAACTTGGGTGGGAAATAGCCCTGTGGCCTTTATTAAATCATGATAGTTCATCTTGGGTGAGTAAGATTTATCGAGTGAGGGGTGAGGGAGAGAGAAATTGTTGATTTTGGAAGGGCTCGCTGGCGATGCAGACATTGCTGAGCGGGCAATTTCTTGTTTTGGCCTTCATTATGAATTTTGATTGTCTACTAAATAACCACAAGTGTTTCAGAGAACTGAAGGAATGATATAAACGGAGGATCCATACACTGGATGTGGATCATATTAATAGAACAACAGGATGTGGAGCTCCGACTTGGTGATAAAGCTGTTCTTCCAATTGAGACTTCATTTGGTGGAAGCATCCATTGCAACTATGATTTATTCCGCCTTCGGCTTCACATTGTTGGTGAAGTTCAGTTGTTTGCTAACCTCTGCTTGCTAGTTCTGCCATGCATCCACAGGTTAGGTTTTTACTTTTTCTTTCTTCTTTGTCGTTTCTTCTAGGAAGAGAGGGTTGAGACTCATCTTGTGTTTTTGCATACCCTGGATGGTTTGGAATTAGATGGCTGAACTGTCATAAAATTGGGTAATTTATCATTTTTCCAAGAAAAACTATGTGTTAAAATCAGCTTCTACTGTTTTTATCCAGCAGGACGTTAACTGATTCGGTAATTACTATGAGTTCCTCAGTGGGAATTGATGTATTTTTCTTTGTTGTTGTGAAGGTAAATTTAATATATAACTTCCCTAAACTTGGACCTGCGCAACCCAACATTTATTCAATGTTTGAACTTCAGAATTGGTTTACACTGTTGCCTTAAAAGCAAAAGAATTTTGCAGGAGTTGGTGGTCTAGACTCTAGGTAAATTTTGGCCAGAAAAAGACTAAACTAATCACATTTAGCATGATCATGAGAGTTGTTTGCTTTAGTTTTTTCACTTCTTTTGATAGGAATTTTAAATATTTCAGACTGTTGTTGCGGTCTTAAAAGTTGAAGATTTTTGTTTGCAGTACTTGACACTAGTGATGTTTTCCTAAGTTAGGATTGCCATAGAAAACGTTGATGATACAGCTGGTGCTGCTAAAAAAATTTATAGATAACCTTTAGCAATGTATTTTAACTTTTTCGTATATCAGACAAGTAATTTTCCTTTTTATGTTATTCATGAATTTGGTTTAGTAGTTAGCATCAATTGGCCTGAGAGATGCTGGTGTTATTGCAAGAGATCGGGCTGCAGAAATATATGGGCTTAATATACCGGCAAATAAAACCCGGGTAAATTTTGCTTCAGTTTCCTATTTGTTTTAAGTCTCTAATATATTTGACTCTGAAGATGTAGGACTAAAGGAAGGAAAAAAAAAATAAAAGAGAGACATTTTTAATATTACACTGTAATTCTTTCTTAAAATGCAGAATGAAATGCTTGAAATCAACCCTAGCCTCTGAAATCTATACAACTGCTTTCATAAACTTGTGATATTACACTGTTATACAGTGGACCGTTAGTCTGGTTGATAAACTACCCACTTTACAATAATATTCAAACCGCCATATCCTTTGTTGAAGCATTTGTTCCTGATAGATGACTTAAACTAGCAAAGTGCAGTCCACTTTTACATCTCCTCAACCTTCACCTCTTCCTTCTCCCAAACCAAAAGAATAGTAAAATGGAAAAGAAAAGATGTTAAAATACAATTAAATTTGTTCCATTATGCTTGTTGTTTTTCTTTCATAAATATTGAAACTGATTAAGATTTATTAGTATGAAATTAAGAATAACTTTTCTTGAATGCTACTTGTAAAAACGACTGTTTCTCTTAAATTATATAGCTTTTGCAGGATGACCAGATACTGTTACTTGTGTCCTTGTACTTGCAAGGGGTCCAATAGTAACAAGGACCCATAAGCCCAATCAGCCTTTCAGGTAAGCTTTTTGTTTACCATTATCATTATATTCTGTTTCCTCAGGATCAAAAAGTTTAATATCATTGCCCTCACTTCTAAACCAGCATCGTGTTTGCTCTAGAAGAAGGCCCTAGAGTGTTGTTTAAGCCTTGGCAGTGTTTACATTGATGGACATAAGTTTAACAAAGGTAATTAGGATTAAGAGTTCAATTTGATTAATTCCTAAAATTTTATAGATGTGCAGGAAATCATTTCTTCTTTAGTCAAATCTCTCCTCAATATCAGATTGAAAGTCAACCACAAAGAAAGCGATAATTGAGACTAGTTGATGACTCTAATAATGGAATTGCCAAGTGGGGGTTTTTTTTAAGCTGTTTGAATCAGCTAAATTCTTTTATTTAAATCATTTATAAAGTTGTAATTTGAATGATTTGCAAAAGATGCATTGCATTTGATAGAGAACTGACACCTTGGCAACCCAGATACACCAACAGAGCCAATCTTTCAGATATATTATACTGTTGGCACTAAGACACTACTTTGTGCAATTCTGCAAACTATTATACTGATGCAGAGGAAATTGTTTTCCTGGAGTCCTATATGGCTAATATATAAAATTATATTAGATTTTTGATGTTCAGTGTCGCAGCCAGAACTCCAATGTTTATTGGGAAAAAAAAACTTCCACCCTCATTGTATAACATTAATGTTCACTCACATAAGTGTAAATAACTAAATAGCGTATAGGCAAAAATTCTTTGAGATTTGTGATAACATCGTTGCTGTTCTGATGGGTACATCAGCTACCGTTTTCCTTATTGATTTTGGGGCTTCAATGGCTGAGACCCATGCACAAAGTTCTTTAGGACGTGTACAGGTTTGTTCTTCATTTTGTTACTACATGAATTTTGCCTTATGATAGGGACGTTAATCTATAACTCTGAAGTCCCTTATTACCACTAGTAAAAATCTTAAGGGTATTGCTAAGGCATCTATTGCATTTTGTATGCAGAGGTTTTAAAGCAGAATGTTCTTTCAAGCTGACATTATGCCGCTGTTTGGTTTTAAATGAGAAATCATGATCTTGTTTAAGGTCTCTTACGACTTTATGCTTGTTTAGTTGCCAAACTCTGCCAATGGCAGGTAGAACTCGTGCTTGTGGAGCACAATCTTTCACATCACCAAGTTCAAATGGCCCATGATGAAGTTTCTTACATATTTCAGTTAAAGATTTTGGCAGTTAAATAAAGAACTATTAGTAAATTATAAAGAAATAATACTGCATGGTTTGCAAGATTAAATGTCTTATGATTATTGGTTAAATTCATTGCTGTGTAACAACTGCTCGGTTTAGTATTTTTATTGATCTCATGCAGGGGGGTTACTATGATCATTACACCAACCTTCTCTCATTCTTCTAGTAACTTTTTATAATGATAGCTGTTTCTGATGACAAGCAATTCTATCCATATGGGAAATGACAATGTATTAAGGCATTCCTATTTTCTCTGCAGGAATTTGCAAGCTTTCTTCTTCTGCTTGAATGTTATCCAATGGGTACAGCTTTGAAACTGCATTATCCTTTGTAGTTCATCTCATTACATTTTCCATAGTGTAAATCAAAAGCTTAGTAATAGTATTGGTGAAATTACGCCAAATCATGAATAGACTGTTTCAAGCCATTGGAATTCTGAGGAAGGGAAGAATAGTGATTATATTGCGAATAAGGCACAACTTAAAGGAGTAGTTGTAATCTATGGGTTTATTTCCATGATTAAAATTTCCATCGTAGCTTGCAAGCTTTAGGATGATGTATTGTAAAGCACTGAGTCTTACTCAGAGAGAATAATAACTTATGTTACTTTTACTTGATCTTTATTCTAAATTTTGTAAATTGTTCATGTAGCTTAAAGCCACTGGAAAACTGCATTTGTTAGGCTGCCTGTAATTTCCAAGTACTAAGCCCATGGTTTTTGAATCCTTGATCAAAATTTTGACTTGAAAGTGAGATATCCGTGGACTAATTGGAAAATGAAGTTGGTGTGGTAGAATAAGTGTCAATAAAGATTGCTATTTTGTTTGTGCAGACTTTAAAAAAGTGGACAATCAGCTGGCCCCCTTGCCTATAATGTCACCATCTTTGAACTCCTATGGCTACTTTAAGCTCTGTCACATGGGTAAATTATAATATATATATATATATAGCTAAAGCTTTGTACTTGAAAGAAAGAAGATTAATTTATTTACAAGTTCACAGATCTTAGAACAACAAGATGAGTTTTTGTTTTAACACGCAATGAGTGTAAAATCTTATCACATCAAAACATCGCCCACAGAATATTCAACCGAACTTTATTCTCACTCATAAGTATCATCACCAAGGCCGAAAGCCAATGCACCAATTGATCTTGACCATCCACTTCATTGATCGTGACCTTTCACTTGTAAACAAGAAAATGCAAAACAAGCCTTCAAAGGCAAATGGGGATCATCATTCCTCAAAAGAGTGTCCACATGCTGTTGCAAATGACAGACTGACCAGGTTCATTGAACCTGGAATCCAACGCTTTCTCCAGAGTCATTATTTAACGTACGTTCATGGCCATACTTACAACATACCACCAAGAAAGAAGAGGCAACAGTTCTAATAAAGATGCTGATAATCTGAGCCCTCATCTACGCCTAATATTCGTTCCAGAAATGTGAGGTAAATATATTCACATTTATGAATTTTAGCTATTGTTATATTTTCCAGTACTTGAGAATACAAGGTAAAGGATTTTGATTGTACTTCATTGTTTCTCCCAGAAATCATGGGTAAAACATAGGGGAAATGTTTGGAAATGATATTCTCATACTTTCAGTTACTTTTATGTCTTTCTTTTTTCTATGTATATTCATCTCCAAGTTTGTGGAGCTCATTTATGGTTAAGGAGTTGTGTTTGGTGGGGATAACGTTGGTAATTGAATTGGAGAACAAGTTTTGTAGAATGTCTTGAAAAGAGAAAAGAAAAGACTAGATTTTGTTTCAATAAGAAGGGTAAGTAGGTGGTGGGTAATCAACAGTTAAATTAGGTTTGTCATTTTATCAACAAATTTTTGTGAGCCTTGGCGACTAGATCAGATCAATGACAATTGTTATTGCTGTCCATTCAGAAAAAATTTTCTCGGTAAAATTTTCAATCAATTGTCATTAAATAATATAAATCAGAAAATTGTTAAAATATCGGCCCTCGAGAACTTTCCGATTGTCTTCCCCAGATAATTTTTTCCTCCTACAAATTATAATATACGGTCAGGTGAATCGTATAAAAAATTTTACCGATTAAATTATGATATCTTTATAAAATCTCTGAGCAATTCCTTGAAATTATAGTAAAAGATCATGGTAAAGTCAGCTACCAGTCCCCCTAATCAGCATGTTTGTTTCTTGCAGTAGAGCTGAGGATGTGGTTGCAATAGAATATGCGTGGCTAAGCTGTTGTCTCATCAGAATGTTTAGCCTGGAAAGTGGAAGTGTGAACTCAAAGACTTCCAAGTTTTTTAATTATACATTCCCAAATGTGCTTGATTTATATCTGGTAAGCCACCGTTCCTTCTCCTTCTGGAAAGATTGGCTCTCTGCGTGGATACCTGGCCAAAGAAAAGCTCTCTCCCCACGTACCAGATTTAACCTTCTGGGTAGTCAAATAGACCATACGTTTGAAGGAATGGATGGTGGCATTGGCAGCCATGATATATGTAATTTCCCTCAGGCCATGAATGTGGGTTTTAATTGGTTGTTTTCTCAGTTATCTGTCTCAACTGATCGCATGCCAAGCATGATACACTGGTGCTTGCAAGCAGTAGTTGCAGCTGGGACCTTCCCCAGGCTTGCATTTCTCTAGTGTTGGCTGATGACACTCCTTATTGCAGAGAACTGTGATGAATGAGCGAAAAAACATAGGTGAGAAGAGAGAAGTGAAGAGTTCCCCTTAAACACTTCAGATTGCGATATTTTCGTGATATTAAAGGCAATATGAGAGTGTCCTTGATAGAACTTTATGTTCATAACGACAAGAGTTCTCCCTTAAACTTCAAATTTCTTTTTATTTTGAAATATATATGTCTACCTTTGCCTTTTTTTTGTTTTTTGGAATATCCTTACTAGGGATGATTGTATTCATAAAGAGAAGAGTTCTCTCCTAAAACTTCAATTTTCTCAGTTTATGATTGTATATGGTCACAAGAATTCTGACATAATAATGTATTTCTTGTTTGGAATAATTCAGATTATCACACATTCATATGGTTTCCCCTTTTGATCACTTAATCACCATAAGACATCAACTCGAAATATTTTCAGGTTATGAGTCACTGAAGCCTTTGGATTGGTTCCTATCTAAAATTAAGTTGATTATGCAATACAATAAGTTATCAATTCAATAAAATTAATTATTGATTATTTAAAAATTCAGTTAGGGGATATGAGGTTACCCAAGCCCACCAATTTCTATTACAAAATTCAATGGCCACCCACATCCAAATTCCTATAGGGTGGGGTAAACCGAGCTTACCCTACACTTGAACTAAGGTAAAAGCAGGTCCCTAAATGAAGCAGCAGGGCGCTCCTAACCTTGAAAATCACTCTAATCAATTATTAAAGTAATCCAGCTATTGGTGATCTGGTCCATGCTAATAGACAGGAACTACAAAAGATTCTAAAGGGTGATTCCAATGTGAGAAAGCTGCCTTACAAAGTTGGCCCTCAAACGCTCTGAGAATGTGCCTATGATATAATATAATGGAAGTGTAAGATCTCTCGTCTGAAAATTGAACCTTCTTAGATATAGGTTTTCAAATTCAACTATCATGAAAGTTCGTGTATTCCTTATGTATAGGCATTCGTAGTAGTTAACTCAAATAATGTTTTCTTCTCTTTAGGAAGCTTAATTTTTTGATGACTTCTACAAGTGATCAAGTGTCCCTCTTATATGCACAAATTTTCATGGTATTGAATTACCACTCTTGTCATTAAGCGATCGTTCATAATATCTTGTAGACACGGAATGAATAATCATTTATCAATATTTAAATACAATTTAAATAAATATAAACAACGCAAAATAATTAAAATACCCTTGAAATGTATACGTAGATATTATGATATAAGGGTAAGTTTTGCATCTACTTAATCCAAAATTATTATTTTGAACCCTAATTGTATATTTCCGTACCACAAACCATATAAATCACACATAAATGGAAATGTAGGTTATTTGGAGTTAAATAACTAACATTCGCAATAATAAACATAAATAACTCTCTGATAAAGTGTATTAAAATCACTCCAATGAATTGACTGTTTTAAGATTTTAGGAAAATACAAAACATTAGAAGTTTTAAGAAAAAACTAACATGAGAAAGTAGCCATCATCAAATTTTTTGCAGAAAATCCAAACTAGACAAGAAATAATCCCCAACGTTCAAAGTACCCCTATAGTATGTGTCATCAATCTCACAACACACATTAAACATGTTGATCAAGACTTCTAGGTGTTGTAAATCGTCATGATTGTAACATGAAGCGAATAGATTATGCATTGAACACAACATATGGACATTGTTATTACGATGTTTCATAACCTACCCTAAATTTTCATGTGTCTTTTTTGTACAAAAAATCCAAGAGTTTCCAAAATTTACTTACACTCTAGAAACAAAGAAGAAAATGTTATATGTTTAAACTCCTTCTTGACTAAACTTACAAGAATGACACTTATGGTGCAACTAATCAATAACATTATCAGATATGTCATCTATCTACCAATCATTGAACATAGGTGAAAGTGTTACCACTCTGAGACAATAAGAACTTCATATGGTCATATATCTCATCAACATCTATAATATTCCTTCCTCTGTTATATCATGTGTCTATTGGAGAAAGCAATCATCTTCTATCAAATCAAGATTAAGTTATCAATGTAATTATTTCATTTTTGTACAATATGAATAAATTTATAGATTCATATATGAATTAGGAACATTTAGATATAATATTTGTATGTAATTCCATCTTTTCATCCTATAAAATATAAAGGTCACCACAAAGTTAGAAAGAGGATGAAAAGATATAGGAAAGTCATCTAAGAGAAGATCCAAGAGGAATTTTTTTCACCTTACTAAAGATTCTAGATATACTTATAATCACCATACAAACTCTATCGGAATACTTTACTCACATATCAAGAACATAATTGTGAAGATAGGTTTTTGAAAAACAAGTCAGATCACGCTAAAAATATTTTTTGTTTTTATTACTCACCCTCACACCTTCAATTACATTTAAACATCCAAATAGTAGATAACAAGGTTATTTACTTAACTTTAATTGTTATTATCATTGTCTATCTTATATAAAGCTAATAATTGCGTACTTTTAATTGGTAATGAGAAATCTCATCACCAAGAGTATGCTACATATGCATAACAATGTGTAAAAATATTTATATGTTATCTTTTGATTAAATGTTATTTTATTTTTAATTTAAAGTCATTCAATTATATGATAATATATTAACGTTAATTTACAAATATGGGTATATCCATTGTTATTGCATAAAATATTTTTGGTAGAAATGGTTGACACTCGAGAAACAATTACTAACATTAAACTGAATTCTCTACCAACTTATTCCAATTAATTAGTAAAAATATTCAAGTCATTTCACAAACCTGAGATTAGCTTGACCTCAAATTTTTTTAATTGCCCAAGTATGAATACTTTTAAGATTGTAGTGAATGATAAACGAGAGAAACTTTAATAATAAGGCCGAAAGACTTATTCCCATCCAATGCTTCAATTTTCAAAAATCCAAACATTCGTCCATAATTAATTTTTTATTAAAAATCTAAGTTAGGATTTACTGTAAAACCATCATTTATTAAAAAAGTAAAGTTTTACCACATTTTCCTCTTCAGGTTTAAAAAATTTATAATTTCCTCACAACCCAAAGTTTTGAAAACTAACAAATACCTCATAAGATTTGTTCCTCTTCTCTCCAGAGGTTAACCGTCCTCCCTCCCCCTTATCTCTCCCTCCGATTACTCTCTTTTCTCTCTTCAGTCATCTTTAGTCAAGACAAAGACTCAGCCAAAGATGATCGAAAAGGAAAGGGAGAGATAAAGCGGGAGGGAGAATGACCAACCGTAAAAAACAATGAATCGGTGTTGAAGAGAAGAGGAATAAACCTTAAGGAGGTATTTATCAGTTTTCAAACTTTGGGTTGGAGGATAAATTATAAGATTTCTAAACCTGGGGAAGAAATATCATAAAACTTTAATTTTTAAAATTTTTTAATAAATAAAAATTTTATCTATAATTTTAATTGAGATTTTTAACAAAAATTTAATTATGGATAAGTATTTAAGTTTTTGAAAGTTAGAGAGCGAAAATTTGGGATTTCACTATACTTTGATTGGGAATAAGTCTTTTGGCCTGATAATAATAGTTGGTGTGAAAATAATACACTAATGAGGACTAGTGGAGTACGTTGAACATGAAGACCGGAGTATAAGAATATAAACAAATGCAATAATAAAAGAAGGAGACAAACAATTTTTTAAGTGGTTCGCCCATAAATACTAATGACCATGCCTATATTATTATTATTGATTGGATGAAATAAGATTACAACACAAGCAAAAAGTAAGCAAATGTTAAATATATAATAAAATTATTTGTATATATTTTTTTTTATATAATATAGATATATAAATAATGTGTTATTATATGATTAAATGATTTTATATTAAAAATAAATTAATACCCAAACATATAATAATACAACATCTATATACTTAAAATATATATATAAAAAAGAGTAATACTATGTGTATCCATTTTGGGTACATAAATATATAAACACTCATATGTGTCATCATATAATTGATTATTGTTTTATTCTTAATTCAAAATCATCCAATCACATGATGACACATATAAATGTGTACACATTTATGTACCCAAAATGGGTATACATAGTTTTATTGTATAAAAAATATATACACATAATATTACACTTAAATATATGTAGCTAGTCTCTAACCATCCTTTCTCCCTACACATTGTTTGCATTTAAAATGGTTGGGTTATATAATTTGTAAGTCATCTGCAACTGCTAATTTTAACAAAGATAATTCCTTGATAAAAGGAGATATTCATTTAATAAGGGGTGATTGCCACAATAATGAGAAAAGTGATCCTTGTTTTTTGCTTTGAGACTTCTTAGAAGAGAAGACTTAACTTCTCAAGACTTGGTTTTGCAGATTGTAATATGAGACGATGCTTGTTTCCTAACTGTAAGTTATTTGTCAAAACTTTTATTATAATAATAATAATAATATATTTATTTATGAAGTTTTTCTAATCATGGCTCCTCGGGATCTCCTATGTTACAGAAGTAGGAACGATTAACTAAAGAACTAAAGCAGGGTAAATTGTTAACTTACAACAATGGGACAAATCCAGCAAACTTAGAACTCCTCATGTGATCTGCCAATTGTTCATGTAGGTCCATTGAGAGGAACTGGCCAGGTCCAGGTTTAAAGCCGGCCTTGTGTAATCATAAAGGGCAAGAAATAAACCATGGGCTTTTCGGACCCCGAAACTTTATGGGAAGAATAAAATAGAGTTCGGTATTACCAGTATATTCAGTACTCGGTCAGCCAGTAGCTGTCCTCCATATTCATATGGTCGAACAAACCACTAGCCCCTCTTTTTCTGCTGCACAATGGCGTCATAATCAGGATTCAAAATGGGTGAAGCCCAATCCTTTTTAACCAATTTCCTCTTGCGATGGGGCAATGTAGCATCCAGTGCCCCCGAAGTAGATTGTTGCACTACAAAAACTGATGCATGTGCTGTACGTTTGGATGACACCAATACCTCTCCCATTGCTCCTAGCTCCGGATTGTCACCCACTTCTTTTAGTCCTTTTATCAATGGTGATTTTACTCCTAACCCTCGCCCAACTATATAAAGATCAAAGCTATTGTACTGTTCTCTGATGGTCGTCTCAAGTTCTTCGCTATTTTGAACTAGTTTTTCATGATAACTTATTGACTTATCCAACACTGACTCAAACCTGAACTCGTTGATGTATTCATCATCAGACCAATGCAGAGTCTTCTCCCCTTCTGCCACTTTATCTACATCTGGATCTTTTGCTAATTGAAACCGCACCACAGTTAAGGTAACGCGCATTGTCCCTGCCATTCTCCAAGCATAACTTAAGGCCTCCTGGTCGTCAGCTCCACCGATAAAGATTACGGCGACTCGGAGCTCCCGCCTGCCGCTGGATGCGTTTGAGCCTATGTGAAATGTAAGTCCACGATCAACGAGTATGCCCACAGAACATGGTGCCTTTTCTAGCAATTTTCTGTGCACATCCCTTATTGGATGGTGGTCATCACGCAGTTCACCGTCTGCTGTTAGTTGCTTGTGAAATGGGATTAAAATGATTGTGACATCCTTATCCTTGGTAAGCGTGACGATGTCCTCGTGCATTGTGGGGTAAGGCGATACGGCGGTAAGTGGATAAACGAAGACTGCTTCGTTCCTGTCTTCATAGTCTTTTAAGGCAGTAATTATATGGTCTAACTCTGTGTTTCCTCTACGAGATTTGTTGTGAGATGTATACTCAGGTGTATTGTGCACAATCAGCAATGGGGTAGCTCTACTGAGCTCGACTAGGTGGACTGCAAAAACGGAAATTGGGGATCTCTCTGTGGAATTGGAGACTTGGAGGAGGTTGATGATACCTTGAAATTTGGGATTGCATGAATGCAAGCGAGGACTCGAAGTTCTTCGTCTGGACTACTTCCCTGTATGGTCCTTCTATTGTTTTGGGTCTGACTCTTTCCGGCTCGGTTGATTAAGAAGACCATTGGCCCTACCAAACTCTTCCTGAACAGAATTGTTAACACCATTACACCCATTGACATGTTGTCCAAAGCCTGCAATCAGAAGCGCAATAATGTGTTTAAAAAAAACCTGAGATGGATGCTGATGTGACTGAAAAATAAATTGGTGGAAGTATACAATTATTTACCGGCAAGCTCCGGCCTTCATTTAGAACGATGAGTGTAAAAAACCCTTTCGTATTCATAACACCCCCAAGAATCAAACTATCCCTAGAAGACATGCCACAACACAAAGCAACACAGAAAGTACTCACAATCTTTGCAGACGTAGCAAAAGTTATAATGAAAATCAAAGTTCCCCATTTAGGTTGAATTCCTATATCGTCAAGGCTGGTTCTAAGCCCACTACTGATAAGAAAGCTTGGCAACATAATTCCAGTCACAAACTTTTCACTTCTTTCCATGACATTAATGGCGAGCTCTCCTCTTGGGACAATGAGTCCAAATAGATAACCACCGACCAGGGAATGCGACCAACATGCATCTGCAACGCATCCAAATATAACTACGCCAATGAGAATGAAGTATATATGCATATCGCAGTATCTGCCTCCTTTCTTTTTGGTCCGTTTTATGAACCAAGCAATACTTGGACGCAATACAAACAAGCAGATTACAACGAAGGCAACTAAGGGAATTGTCCCTCTGGCCACTTCGTAGCCAATACCTCTAGATGTGATTATTGTTCCAACAAAAAGGACCCAAGTACTGATATCGTTAATGATAGTAGAACTTAAGTCAATTTTGCCAATTTCCGTGTGGAGAAGTTTGAAATCCGAAAGGATCCTGGCCAGGTCTGGGAAGCTTGTCATAGTTAACGTTATAGCCCAGAACAAAGCACCAAGTGGAGCTAAGATTACATCCTTGCCTTGAAGTGTAGGTAAATAGTATAAGCTTGCACCAAAAAAAAATGGGAAAATGGATCCTATAATGGCAATGTTCCATGACTTCTTATCCATGTGCCTTATCGTGGACAAGTCCATCTCTAACCCCACCAAGAACATGTAGTAAGTGAGTCCTAAGGTGGAAAATGACTCTAATAACAAGCTGTTCTCGAAAGGGTAGAGCGACGTGAAAACTTGGGACTCCAATTCCGGAACATTAAAAAACCCAATTATAGTCGGTCCGAGGAGAATGCTAGCCTGTATAATAAAAGAAAAGAAATTTAAGCATATAGCAGAAAGAGGTTTTGAATTAAAGTTGAGGTGTTGAACTTACAGCAACTTCAGCCACAAAACGAGGCTGACGAAGAGGTTTGAGGACAATGAAGAACATGCGCATCACGAGTATGGCAACACCAAGTTGCATTGAAAGAACAGGGAGTTTTCGGATTAAGGGATCTTGAATTGCCAGGAGGTGTTATAAGGAGGAAAGTAATCATACTTCTGGAAACATATTCTGGTAAAGTAGACTGAAGAATTTGTTATATTATAATATCCGCTGTTAACGTAGTGCGGCATTGTTCCTCAGCTGATGCCTCTTCTCTTCCCTTCTCTCTCGTGTTGGTGAATGTTAATGTAGAGAGTATTTGGAGGAGAATCATTAATTACTTAAGTAGAATCAATTACCGAGAATAGGGTACAATAGTTGGGAGGACAACTCCGATGGTTAAAACTACAAATGAAATTGTAATAAAATTATTAAAATAATATTATTTTATAAATAAAAAATAAATTTGAATTATAAATTTAATATATCAATTCAAATCATGAATTTAAACTAAACTCGAATTGAAGTTAACCATTATTTATTTAAATCAAACTCAAATTATTCTTAATTTTGGTTCAACAAACTCGAGTCAAATACAAATTGACTTATTTTTTATTCAACTTAAACTCGAGTTAGAGGATTTTTAAGTTTGGTTCAGTTTGTATCCACACCTATAAACAACTAAGTTATGATTCAACCATTAATCAAATTCATTAAACCATCAAATGATATATTAAGTCTTTTTTTTGATATTTTGTTGGAATATCACGACATGTTTTTATAAATATATTTTTCTTTCTTCATCCAAAACTTGACATGATTTCATATTTAAGGCATATTGTAAGAGTTGTTCGATTGGAATCTCTGACAAAAGTGTATTAAAATTTTTAACGCTCAACACTAATAGAAATAAAGAGGAGAGGAGTGGCTAATAACAATTTTCATTTTGAATGGAAAAAGTGATGGAGTAAAACACTTTTTTTCAAAATGGAAAGGACATGATATATTAAAAATTAAATCAAATATGAGGGGTGAGATAGAGATTTTATCTAAACTTGTAGAATTTTGGAAGTAAAGGAGGGTCAAGTGACACTCCTTAACCCAACCTCCCTCCGCCCCTAATCATAGCTCCTGTATTCATATTCACATAACCATTAAATTTAGGTTTGATTTTAACTCTTCAAAATGAAAAAGAAGTATAGTTGTAACTGTATCTTAGCTGCACTGTACAAATTCCATGCTAACTAAGCCTTGAACTTCCCTCTTGAATCAAGCTCTTCTTCAAACCAGTTGACTACTTTATAAATCATGATCCTTTGCTCAGATACTACTTATTAGGTATAAACCCTGTAGTAATGTAAGGAAAACTTATATAATTCTTTCTTTCTATATAGTTTATTTTATTTAACTTTTTTGGTTAAACGTGACAAATATTCTTATTCCATTAAATTATATTGGCTCATTTAATGAATTCTTGATTCTGTTCTTCATGGATCACAATTTTGTTTCTTGTATTTATCAAATTGCGAGTTTTATTGGAGATATTTGAGGGAAAAGAATCTACATAAATATATAATATACTTTGAACAATTTCAAGATATGTATTAACACAATAGAAGACTGATAAATTCTCCTATTAATATTGTTCAACATGTCAATGTCAGATTTAAGGCATTTTATATTTGAGGTTTTTGGTTTTGTTCGAAGGTTAAAGATTAGGATAAAAATTGAATTGAATTAAATTAATTGATTAAATTTGTATAGGATTAAGGTTATTGGTTATTTTTTATAAACACCTTATTTTACTTAGGATAAATTATATTTTTCACCCAAGGTTTGGCTTAAAAACACTTTTCCATTTCTAGGCATAGATAACACTTTTCTACCCAAAAATAAACTTTATTATTTCAAAAAAAATATATTTGGAAGTAAAATTATCATTTTATCTTAACTATTTCATTTTTTAAAATTATCGTGTAACCTTAACTTCACAAAAATTTTAAAAAAAAAACTAAGGTATTTTCCTTTTCTTTTATCCTCACTTCCTTCTTACTCTTTTCCTGATTTCAAATAAAAAATGATAATAAGTGATAATAACATTTGTACTAGTAAAAGTATAAATAAGGGTGTCAATGATGTATAATCGTATATTTAGGAGAAAACTACAATTTTTTAAACTATTGGGGATGTTAAAAAAATTTTGCATGGGGGTTTTGGAAATTTAAAAATGTTTTAGGGGTTTTTTTAATTTTTAAAATTTTAATATATCTTTCAATAGTTTAAAAAATTATAGTTACACTCTCAAATAATTGAATAGAACACAATAAAAATATAAATACCATATTAAAAACTATTAGGGTCACTATATAATTTCAAAATATAGGGAATGAAAATGTATTTTAGAGGGTTTTTAGAAATTCAAAAAAAAGTATATGGTGTTTTAATATACCCCTCAATAGTTTAAAAAATTATAGTTATACCCTTAAAGACTTAACATAATTTAGTAAATTAAGAGTATAAATGTCATATTACAAACTATAATGGTTATAATATAAATTTCAAAATATATCGCGGTAAATATAATAATTTTAGGGGTTTTTAAATATTGAAAAAGGTTCAAGAGTGTTTTTAAAACTTTAGTGTACTCCTTGATAGTTTAAAAAATAATAGTCAATTACATTCTTAAAGAACCAAACAAAATATAACAAATTAGATGTGTAAATATCGTATTGCAAACAATTGTTATCATAATTGTATTTTTGTAAAGTATATAAAAGTAAATAAGATAATTTTCAAAAGAACAATATTACGGTTAAAGTTTCCGAAAGATTTTAAAGATTGATTTGTGAGTTTTTAAACTCTTTTAAAAGTTATATTATCATATTTAAAACAATGGGTTTGATCTAAAAGAGTTAACTTTTTAATTTTCTTTAACATTATTGAATGACAAAATTATTATTTTTTCTTTATACTATTAGTTTTTCTTTTGGAGAAAGTTTGACCTTTTGTGGGAAAATGTTATTTATGTTAAAGAAATAGAACAGTGTTTTCAGGCCAAACTTTGGGTGAAAAAATTGTATTTACTCTTTTAATTAATATCCGGATTATAAAATAAACTCTTGAAAAGAAATTTATTTTGAGAAAGTTATTCATGTTGGAAGGGTTGGACCCGATAGCTCTATATTCGTCCGTGTGGCCAACGATCCTAGGTGAATATGGACAGCGAAGCTCTTCAAGAGCTCCTCATATTTAGGATATTGTTTCGAAAACTTAAATTCCCATGTATTGAAATGATTTTAACGACAATGTCGTTTGTATCCGTTACTGCTGACAAATGAAATAATCAACGCTTCTAGCGTAAATACAAATAAACAATAAATTCCTGTACATCCTCGTGCTTGATGTCTAAATCTCAAACAGTCAGAATCAGCTTTTGATTGATTCATTTACAATGGCTTCGTATTCAGGATTTAAAACGGGTGAAGCCCATTTCCTCTGTTCAAACTTGCTCTTTGAGCGCTGCAAACTAACATCACTTGCAAAAGGAGACTGTTGCACCACAAGAAGTGATGCATGAGCTGTATATCTGCATGAAACCAGTGTATCCCCAATCGGTCCCAGCGTAGGAGAGTCTCCCCAATCAATCAGTCCCCTTGTCAATGGAGATTTTACTTCTAAACCACGTCCAACCATGTACAAATCAAAGTTATTATACTGCTCGCCTATGGTTTTCTCAAGCTCCTCACTGTTATTTACCACTTTCTCATGATAAATTATGGATGGGTCGCACATTGATTTGAATCTGAATTCGTTTATATAATCATCGTCTAGTTCTGTTTTGGCTGTAAATTTATCAGCATCTACGGAGTCATCATTTTCATTATTGTCTTTGTTTTCTTGTATGATTTGTGCCTGCTGCTGCCGAAACCGTACCACCGTTAAGGTGACGCTTTGTTTCCCTGTCAGTCTCCACGCATAACTTAAAGCTTCATGGTCATCAGGTCCGCCAAGGAAGATCATGGCTAATCGGAGCCCTTGTGATTTGCCTCCAAATACTGGCTTGCCTAGTTTCGAAGATCCAAGTCCACGATCAACGAGAATGCCCACAGAACATGGTGACTTAGCCAACAAATTTCTATTGACTTCCTTTATTGAAAGGTTCTCACATTGAAAGCCCCCATCAGCAGTGGGTTGCTTGTGAAATGGGATCAAAATCAGGGTTGTAGCCCTATCCTCCGCAAGCTTAGCGATGTCCTCGTGCATGGTGGTGTAAGGTGACAGAACCGTGAGTTGATGCACAAAGGATGAATCGTTCCCCATCTTGTAATTTTGAAAAGCGCCGAAGATATGGTCTGAATGTAGCTTTTCGGCACTTTTTGTGCGAGTTAGGGTGTTGGTCTTGAGTTTATCATGAACAACCAAGATCGCTGAGGCACGTTCAGTGAGTTCAACAAGGTGAACAGCGTAGACACATAAAGGGAATTTTTCATTGCCATTGGAAATTTCAAGGACACGGATGATGCCAGAGAGATTCTGAATTGAATGAATGCAGGTCAGTATTCGGAATTCGGAGTTTACACTAGTTGCCTTAATTGTCTTTAGCCTGATTTGGCTTGAAGGTTTTCCCGTTTTGTTGATTAACACTACCATTGGCCCAACCAAACATGTCATTAATAAAATTGATAACACCATTGTAACCATATATACCACATCCAAACCCTGAGATAAAAATAAAATTATAAGCTCCAAGTGAAATGAAGTTATCACATTTAACAATTTAACATTAGTAAAAGAAATATACCCTGATGTTTCGGCCTTCATTAAGAACGATGAGTGCAAAAACACCCTTGGAGTTCATAAGAAAACCAAGAATCAGACCTTCTTTTAATGGCATGCCAAAGATTGAAGAGACGAAAACAGTGCTCACAAACTTCGCGGTTGATGCTATAATTGCAATCATCAGTACATAAGGCCATTTAGTTTTTAGTATTAGATAAAGAAAATTGGTTCTAAGCCCACTAGTGATAACGAAGGTTGGCAACATAATTCCAGTCACAGCCTCTTCAGTTCTTTCCATAATTTCAATGGCGAGCTCTCCTTTTGGTATGATAAGTCCAAACAAGAAACCACCAACAAGGGAATGCGAGCCACAGGCGTCTGTCATAAGCCCACAAAGAAGCACGCCCGTGAGAATGAAATACACTTGCCGGTCGTTTACTCTGCCTTGTTTGTTTTTAGTACGCTGTATCATCCAGACAATGGCTGGACGCAAAGCAAAGTAGCAGAAGAGTCCAAAGCTGATAAGTGGAATTGTTGTGAAAATTATGCTTTGACGGCTTTCACCAAGAAGGGTTATCGCCATTGCAAGAAGAACCCATGTACAGATGTCAGTGATGATGGCAGAAGTCAAGGCAGTTCTCCCAAGCTCTGTGTGGAGCAGCTTCACATCTGAAAGGGTTCTTGCCAGGTCGGGGAAACTTGTGATTGTCAGAGTTATAGCCCAAAACACAGCACCCACAGGACTTGGCTTTCGTTTAATATCTTTAAGCATAGGTACAAAGTATAATAAACCCCCAGCACAGAATGGAATCAAAATTCCAGCAATTGCAATGCTCCATGATTTCTTTCCAGTGTTCTTTAAATTAGATAGATCCATCTCCAGCCCCACCAAGAACATATAGTAGGTAACCCCCAAATTGCCGAAGGTTTCCAATAACATATTATGATCGAAGGGAAAAAGATTCATCCATTTAAGAGCCTCAATTTTCCAAAAAGTGAATCCCCCAAGTGCAGATGGACCAATCAGAATACTAGCCTATAGGCATGCCATGAAAAAAATGAAAAAAAAAATCAATTAATCGTTAATTAATCTTCATCATATAATTTAGAATTCTGGGTATATATTCAATGGATATTGCAGAAAATCAGAGCACTTACAATGAGTTCAGCAGAAAAACGAGACTGGTGAAGAGGTTTGAGAACAATCATGAGAAAGCGCAAGATGAATACAACAACAGCAAGCTGCGTAGAAAGGACAGGAACATGTTCGACCAAAGAATTATTAATAGTCCAAGGGGTGTCATCTAAGGCAACATATTTGACGGAACACACTTGGACTGCATGGCCGGTGCCGTTTAGTTTGTAATTGCTCATGCTGTATATAATAATTCTCCTGTTTTAGAAATTATGTTCCACGGCGGCCGGAGGCGTCTATATTGGACTATATAGCTCTTGAAGATAAATTGCCTCAGGAAAGACGGTTAATATTAACTTAATAGAAGGTTTGTTAAAACTTAAGAATTGTTGTGTGGGCATACGCAGTCTTTGCGCTTTTTGCTGCTCCCGTCGTTGCTACGGTTTTGCTTGCGGTTTCGACCATCGTTTTGTTGCATAGACTTGTTAGTCGTTATTGTTATTATTTGTTCAGAATTGCATATCAGAAACCCGGACGCCAGGTGGCTAAAACTGTTGGCAACAAGGCACAATGTAGCAATCAATAGTTAAAACACACCTCCCCGTGTTAAGGCCAAAAGGCTATATGAAGAGGTGAAGTCAATTTTCATAGTTATGGTTTCACATAAAATATTAATTTAAAAAAAAAAGAGTGAGATAAAATTATATATTTTTTAATATTATTATTAAAATAATAATTTTATTATTATATTTAATAATAATTTTAATTAAAATTTGAAGATGAGTAAATATATAATTTTTAAATTGTTATAAGTAAAAATTTGAAGATGAGTAAATATATAATTTTTAAATTGTTATAAGTATATTTTTATTATTAGACTAAAATCTGGATAGGACGTTGTCCTTTTGGCCTTGTCTTAACATTGAAGTGGTTGTCTAACGGTTTCCCTAACACATTGTTACTATTTAATTAAATTTCATTCTACTTGCTCCCTCTCTCATTTGACTTTTGAATATAGTGTTTAAATTAAGGATAACAATAATAAAGGTTGGAAGGAAATTTCAATCTCATTCCTATCCCCTTAAGGGATATCAATCTCTATCTCTGACCTATTTCTATTTATAAGGATAAAAATAATTTTCTGTCTTCTTCCCGCGAAAAAAATTCTCTCTCCATCCTCTCACCGTTCCTGCAGGGAAAAATCTCCCATGAACCCGTAAGGAAAAATCTCTTTTTCATACCTTCTAAATATAATATAAATATATTAAATAATAAAATTAAGTAAAATTAAAATTAACTCACTATTTCAAATATCACAAATATAACATATTAACCATTTTAATATGCATAACAAAAACCTAAATAAATTTAAAAAATATAAATAATCTAAAACGATAAAAATATGTTAGTATTTTAAATAAATATATTAATATAAAAGGAGTGGGATCGAGGAGGGGTGAGGAAGAGGTCGGACGAGGAAAAGACACATGTATCACTGTCCCCAGCATATCCCCGATTGTGGAGGTTTTTTTCATCTCTCTCTATCCTTTTCCCTATTTTTATCGAAAAATCGTCTTTCTCATTAGGGTCGAGGAGAGTCAATTGTTATTTCTAATTTAAATATATATAATTTACTAACTTATTGTATTGCTGTGACTTAAATTCTCGGAGAATACCCAACAGAATCTTGCAGCCTAACACTGGATAAAACTCTATTGTAATATGTATTAAAATTTGTAAAATAATATTATTCTTATGCAAACTAACCTTATATAAAACTTTACAAATGATCTAAGATGAGTGCAGCCAGGGACAACAAAATTCGTCATCTCTAACAATAATTTCACAACTTTAAGGATGAAATTGTTATTTTTCAAATTTTGGATGTGAGAAAATTGTTATATTTTTAAACTGAAGGAAAAAATGTGATAAAACTTTAGTTTTTAAAATTTTTTTGTTAGATAATAATTTTACTCTTAATTTTAACTGAGAATTTTAACAGAATTTCACTTATGAATGAGACTTTAGATTTTAAAAAATAAGAGTTTGGAATTACACTTAACCTTGGGTGAGAACAAGTCTTTAGGCCTATTTATTAAACCTGACTTGAACACGAGCTGAAGCTCATAATGGAAAAGGTCAAAAAATATTCAGACCTATGTCGAATCCCCGATTGATTGATCTACTGACCTTTAAGATTATAACCCAAAGGAAAGCAGCTACACCGGATTTGTGTTTTTAAACATATAAATGCGCCTGCAATAAGAATTCTTCTATGCCAATGCTCTGCATCAATTCTCTCCCATTCTTCCATGTGCTCACGGTGCAAAAGTCTATCCCTAGCGTCCTCGCACAAACATTTAGTTATTGAGCCCCAAATAAGCAAAGGTCGCTCTATTTTCCGATAGGGTAAAGCGAATTGAACTACTGGAACTCCATATTCCCAATATTTAATATCAGGCCAGCGAGAATGGCAGCCTATAAGACAGTTATATTGAAAATAAGTTGACTTTTAGCAAAAAGATATACAGAATGAATATCACTTCACCTTTGACTTGTAATGCTATTGGGCCTTCAACCCTGAAGCGAGAGCCTAGAGGAAGAAATGGGGCTTCGATGACATAACTATGACTGCATCATTCATTAGCCTGATACACTGACAGTCCACGTTTGGATAGCTGAAGGGTAGTAAATACTATTTGCAGTGATATTAGAACATGAACCACCCACATTTAATTTTTTATATCACATTAAATTGCCATGAAATATATATATATATATATATATATATATATATATATATATATATATATATATATTGGACCTGATCGGATGTGAATCCAATTGGACCATATTGGATTCTTAAATTGGTCTTGATTCTTGTCAACCCTCCACCTCTGTATACAACTGTTCATTGTCAATTATTTCATGCTGCGATCCCACCTAACCTCATCTTTTCATCATGGGCCAAAGGCAAATTTCCATTCATGCTCTTAAAATCATATTATTATTAGTATTAAAAAATCTAGACACTTACTTTGAGTTTAACTGTTGTTAAATTTTTTTATTAAAAATAAAAATAAAAATATTATTTATATTAAAAAATATATAATTTATTATATTTTTTCTCAATGAGTTTAAAAATTAACAATTTTATTTTAACCTATTTTTTAATTTTAAAAAATAATATTTCTCCCCTCATAAAACCTAGGATTTATTTTCAATGACTCTTCATTGACCATCTTTGGCCACCGATGACTCCTCTTTAAACCCAAAGTCATCGTCGTCCCTCCCAAGTGCATCATTTTGTCTGGAATCGTCTAGATTGGATGAATTCAAACAATGTCTTTGTCATCCAACTCCAAATTGTCATCTCCAACTTCACATTGTCTAGATCAACAACGCTTCTCGATGAGCATTGTTCGAGATCAATGACACTTCGTCATTGAGAAGCGTCATCAATTTGGAGACAACGAAGCGCCATCCAAACACCATCCTACTATTGTTCTAGCCACTATCTGTTCATCGGATTAGTTGATTAAAATTATTTTCAAATCCTTAGAGGGGGAATGATAACTTTTTAAAGTTTAATTATGTAAAAGAATTATAGAAACAAAATGAAATAGATTTTTATAATTTTAAGGTTTAATTGTAAAATAATAATTTTATTATTATCTTTAATAAAAAAAATTCTAATAAAAGTTAATCTACAAAAGAGTATTCGAATTTTTTAATTATCATAAATATAATTTTAAGATTAAACTAAAATTTGTACCAAAAAAATGGTGCTTTGGCCTTGTACCATGCATGAGATATCATGGATTTGGGCACTCTAGTTTATTTGACGAAATTAGCACCCCAAAAAAAAAGTAAAAGAATATTAAATATTCGCTTGATTAAGTAAAAGAATATTAAATATTCGCTTGCTAAGAGAATCAAGAAGCCTGAAACACGACATCAAATGTAAAAAACCATATCAACATCTCTACGTACCATGAGACATGCGCAGAGACACAGTACGGAGTAAAATATGATAGGATTACGGTTAAAATAATCATAAAATATAAAAAGGCAAAGAGAATAATAATAAAATATAGAAGTTCAAAATAAAATCCTAAAGGGGATCGAAGAGGGCTAGATTAGAATTGAATTAAGTTCGAAGTTTTTTAAGTTTTAGTTTAATTTGATTTATATATAATAGAGTTTGAGCTCAATGAGCTCATTATAATTAAACTCAAATTCAGTTTAAATTTAATTCAATTCATTTTAAGTTTGAATTTTTAACTATTTTGTTATTAAAATGATATTATTTTAATATATATTAGTCAAAATAACATCATTTTGTATTAAAATTTTTAATTCAAAAATTTAACGAACAGTTCAAACTCGAGCTCGTTTGATCTTGTATAAGGTTAATTTATTTCAAACTTGTTTAAATTGTGTTTAAATTTAAACTTAAATAAATTCGATTCTAATGTAACCCTATCAAGATATCTTACTTTATTCCTTTCACGGTGCATCGACGTCTGGGTAAATAATAAAAGAAAATAAAGTGGAAATTTAAATTTTGTGGGTGTTTCTTTTCTTTTGGAGAGATCAAATTTGGATCTTGTTATAATCTTTTATGGTATTCTTCCTGACGTAATTCAAGTTAAAAAAAAATAGACGACAATATCATGGTCTACTGCCTCTGCCTTAATGTCCGCTGTGGTCTGATTTTTAATTGAAAGGCCAAAAAGACTTATTCCATCCAAAGTTTAGCAGTGTCAATTCGATCTCATATCTGATAATTTTTAAAAATTGAAAAATTCAGTTATTTATTAAATTTTATTATTATTATTAAAAAATAATTATTTAAATTTTTTTTAAACTCATATTTTAATATTGTCTCTAAATTTTTAAATTTTTATTTCTATTCTCTAAACTCATATTTTTTAAATTTAAAATCTGATTTTCCCTCTCCCTTTAGTCAAGGATTACAAAACTCTATCTTTTTGTCATATACACCCACCACTCAGATTTCTAAAAAATTTTAGTTGCATCCCTATTCTTCCTTTCTCTTTATCTCTGGCAACGATTTATCTAGGGGTGTTCAAAATTATCCGGTAACTAAATCGAATCGATTTTTAAACCAAAAACCGAACCGAAAAATAGGTTATTTGAAAAATCGGTTCGGATACCGGTTCAAAAATATATATAAACCGAATTTTCGGTTCGGTTACTGGTTTGCCTAATTTTGAAAACCGGTTAACCGGACCGAACCGATTTTTAAAAAATTGAATAAAATATTAATAAAATATTGAATATATTTGCAAAAAATTAGAAAAAAAATAATAAAATATGATAATTTTTTGAAATTCGGTTCAAAAATCGGTTAACCGAAATTTCGGTTCGGTTAATTGATATTTTCGGTTTGGTTTAAAATCGGTTAATCTTTAAATCGATTCGATTTCAATTCATGATTTTTTCCAAACCGAAAATTCAGTTCAGTTCAAAATATTGGCAAAGCGGCTCGATTAACCGGTTTTGAACACCCCTAGATTTATCGCCATTGACCATTAGTCTCTCCTTCCTACTTTCCCAATCGCTCTCCCTTGCCTCTCTAGTTGTCTTTATTGGAGACGAAAACGATTTCATCTTTATCGAACCAATCTTCATCTGACAGTAACTTGATGATGACTCTTCGTCTCAGATGAAGACCCTTCAATAAAGATAGTCAAAGAGACAAGGGCGAGCAATTAGGAAGGTGAGAGGGAGAGACTAATGATCAGTGACGATGAATCGTTGCTAGAGAGAAAGAGAAAGGAAGAATAGAGGGCAATTGAAATTTTTTAAAAATATGTTGCAACCCTAAATTTGAGAGAGGGGGAAAATCAGTTTTTAAACCTAAAAAATATGAGTTTATAGGATAGAAATAAAAATTTGAAAATTTAGAAATAATCCTAAAATATGAGTTTAAAGAAAATTTTTGAATGACCATATTATCTTTAATATCTCTAATAGTAACAACAAAATTTAATAGACAAATGCGTATTTTGATTTTTTAACATTAGCAGGTACGAGTAAGGCTGGATTCGAATCGAGTCGAGCTTGAGCTCGACTCGGTTTATATATAGTAGAGCTTGAGTTCAAGCTTCTAGAAGTCAAGCTCGAACTTGACTCTAATTCGGTTCAACTCATTTCGAATTCAAATTTTTAATTATTTTATTATTAAAACGACGTCGTTTTAATACATATTGATAAAAAATAACATCGTTTTGTATCAAAATTTTTAATTAAAAATTTTGACGAGTAGCTTGAACTTGACCAAACTCGTATAAAGTTGACTTGTTTCAGACTCGTTCAAGTCGAGCTCAAGCTCGAGCTCGAATGGGCTCAGTTTGAGTTAAGCCCTAGGTATGAGTTTGAGTTTGCACTAAACCTTAGATAGGAATAAGTCTTTTGGCCTAATTGAAATAAGAAAAACAGAGTTGGTGTTTGACAAATTGCGACGGACCTTGCACATCACTAAAGATTCTTTTTGTTACTTTTGTAAGGCTAAAAAGACTTATTCCCACCTAAGGTATAATAAAATCTCAAACTTATACCTGTTAATTTTTAAAAAGCTAAACATCTACCCATCACCTAATTTTTGTTAAGATTAAAGATAAAACTGTCATTTTATCAATACTATTAAAAAATATAATTTTATCTTATTTTCTCTCAAGTTTTGAAAACTTATAATTTCATCTCATCCTCAACTTTTCAATTTTAAAAAGTAACTTTTCTTTCTCAAATCCCTTAGTTTCTTTTCCCTCTCTTCGATGACAATCTGACAACATGACCATCTAAAGATGAAAAGAAGTGATGCCTCTCATCTACAATAAATATTTCTTTGTCTCCTTCAACGAAGAAATATCTATCATAAATAAGAAATGTCTCTTTATCTCATCTTTATATTACTATTGTTACCGAATAGTTGTTAGAGAAAGAGGGGATAAGAACTTAGGGATTTTGAAGGAAAAAAGTGATTTTTCAAAATTAAAAAAGTTGAAATTGAGATGAAATTGTAAGTTTTGAAAACCTAAGGAGGACAATAGAATAAAATTATAATTTTTTATATTATTAATAAAATAATAATTTTACTTTTAATCCTAATAAAAATTAAATAATGAATGAATGTTTAAATTTTTAAAAATTAATAAATATAAATTTAAGTTTTTACTATATTTTAAGTAAGGATAAATCTTTTCGCCTTTTTATAATTTTGAAAGTAAAATGACATATGGTCAGATTTTATCTTCTAATATCACATAAAAAATAAATATAATATAATATAAAATATTTCAATTTCAATATAAGATAAAAATTAAACCAGTTCAAGAACCCGATCTTGGGACCAACATGTCAGGTCTCTACACAGACCCCGAACTAGGGACCGATCTGAACCCTCCATAGAGAAACGGGGCCATGGTTCCGGACCAGGGTTCATTTGTCCAATATATTTTTTTTAAACCGAAAAATCTAATTCAGACTGGATAAACCGATAAATTTTGGGCGTAATAATCGAACTCCCACCCCGAATAAGTTAAATTGGAACTCAGATTTTGTCCTCTAAAATTTTAGTCCATTTGCCCACCTTTAATAAAATAAATAAATAAATAAATAATTTTCGGCGAGTTGTCAGATGACGCAAGGCTCAGCTCACTTCCCTTCCCTTCCCTTTAATCTAGTAACGCGGTGTGGATTTAAATACAACTTGGATTTGATATTTACATACAATGGTTACAGCTCATAAACCATTGGCTTCTCTGCACCTGCTCATTACTCTCAAATGTTTTTAAGAATCCTCTGATTCCCATTCTTCTCTTCACCGACACTCATGTCTTAAATCTTAACCCACTAAAGCAAAAGAGAAAAAGAAAAAAAAAAAAAAACAAAAGTAGGCATAGTGAGAGAGACTTTACAGGCACAAACAGATAGAATGTGTTCTCTCTAACACGCATTCTTTCCTCTATATTTTTGCCCGTTTCCTCATTCTTGTAGTGTTTGATAAAGATAAAGAGTTGAAAGAGATGGAAGATTATAGAAGTTTATGTTCTATCTTGGTTGTGTTCTTGCTACTGAACTGCACTAGAGGGGAAAGCCCCTACAGATTTTATACATGGAATGTTACTTATGGCGACATTTACCCACTTGGAGTGAAACAACAGGTGCTTGTTTTTTCAGTTGTCTGCATTTTCTTCTCCTTCTATGTTATAGTTTTCCTTGATTTGTTTGACAGCTAGTCTGGAATTCTGATAAAATGTGCAGGGGATACTAATAAACCGGAAATTCCCGGGGCCTCAAGTGGAAGCTGTGACCAATGACAACTTAATCATCAGTGTTTTCAACAGCCTGGATGAACCATTTCTGATATCTTGGTTAGTACACCTTTCTTGTTTTATGTTTTTTTGAGTCTATTAACAGAAACAAAAGTTTAAACAGGGCATTGTGGAATATTTATCACTTGGATGAGTAGATGTGTGTGCTGATTCAAGATCCACCAGTTCCTTGTATTTTAACAAAAGAATGAAGATTAACCGTGTGTTTAGATCGTATACCTTAATATTCTATATTGGTTTGGCTGCCTCAAATTTAAACAGTGAGCCTTTTCCAATTTTTTAGTAAGTATAGATTGGGACCTGTAATATGGTGAATCTAAACTTTCTTCGTCGTTAAGATGATCAACTGTTGGGACCGACAGCGTCAGACTCCACATTCTACAGGGGGAAAATATTAAGAGTGAACTTTCTTGACTATGTGGTGTCCATGTCACATTATTGAGAGTAACGATGAAAATGATGAAAATGATGTATACCTAAATTAAACACATGGGGTAGAAGTCATACTTTGGCCTACTCATAGACTCAATGTATCATAGGACATATTTAAAAAAATAATAATAATATAATAATAAAATTTTAAGCACCACATTATTATCTTGGCAAATAGCACAAATAACTTTTAAAATTCTAAATTTTTCAAATACATCTTTGCTATGTCTTTACTCTTCTAAAAAAATATATTAATTCATATCGATAATGTATATCATATCATATGATATATCGATTGTATCGTATCAATTTTTTATACACCGTAAGGTATGTATTGTTTTCTTCTTATATTAGTCCTATGTTATAAAATATATATATATGGTAAGATACTAATAACCGTGATCAAATGACTTAGGATAACTAGATTGCAATCTTATTGGGATTTGCTTTAGAATAGATTGTAAGACTTACATAATGTTATGTTATTCCTATGTAGGAATGGTGTACAACAGAGAAGGAACTCTTGGCAAGATGGAGTTTATGGCACTAACTGCCCTATCCCACCAGGCCAGAACTTCACATATGTTCTTCAAGTAAAGGATCAAATTGGTAGCTACTTCTATTTCCCGTCTCTTGCTTTCCACAAGGCTGCAGGTGGGTATGGTGGCATCACAATTGCCAGCCGCTCTGTTATTCCTGTGCCGTTTGATCCCCCTGCTGGAGATTACACCGTCCTGGCTGGTGATTGGTTCAATAAAAATCACACTGTTAGTAACTTACCAGGAAAAATTGCTATATTCTGATGCATATTTTACCTTAGCATGGAGCATCAAACATGATGAAGTGTGTATGTAGTGATAAGCTTTGCTTGAATCCTGCAGGATTTGAAAGCGATATTAGATGCTGGAAGTGATCTTCCCTTCCCTGATGGACTACTTATCAATGGTCGTGGATCAAATGGGTACACATTCACAGTTGATCAGGGTCAGTGATTGCTTTCTATAGACTTGCCTTGTGTACACATTTTGATTTATTGGTTTTTATGTAACATGAGCTTGTGCTTTACTTGCTATCCAGGCAAGACTTACAGATTCCGGATATCAAATGTGGGGCTTACAACTTCCATCAATTTCAGAATTCAGGGTCACAAAATGCTTTTGGTGGAGGTGGAAGGAACCCACACACTTCAGAACACATATGATTCCCTTGATATCCATTTGGGACAGTCCTATTCAGTGTTGGTGACAGCTGATCAACCAGCACAGGATTACTACATTGTTGTCTCATCTCGCTTCACCTCTCAAGTTCTCTCTGCTACCTCAATTCTTCATTACAGTAACTCAGCAGGTAGTGTTTCTGGTCCTCCTCCTGGTGGCCCAACAACTCAAGTCGATTGGTCTCTTGAACAAGCTCGTTCGATCAGGTATTTGTCAAATCCTCCGTTATATGTCTAGCATTTGGCTCTGCATTTTGTAATTGTAATTTAGCAGTGTTTTATCTGTACTTTCTACTTCAAACATGACTACTTGAACAAATTCAACTCAATTTGATCACTGTACCCAATATGCAAAAAGTTCATGCATAATTAGATAACTGGCCCATTAGATTGTTCTCGTTTCAATAAGTTTCTCCTTTAAAGTTCCATATATTCTTTTTTCAACCACCACGAGAATTGCTAAGATTAATTTCACAAACCAGGCGGAATCTAACAGCTAGTGGACCAAGACCTAATCCCCAAGGTTCATACCACTACGGATTGATCAACACTACTCGTACTGTTAGACTTGAAAATTCTGCTCCAATTATCAATGGCAAGCAGAGATATGCTGTCAACAGCGTATCGTTCATCCCAGCTGACACGCCTCTTAAGCTTGCTGACTACTTCAAAATTTCTGGAGTATTCAGCCTAGGAAGCATCCCAGATAACCCCACTGGCGGTGGTGCTTATACCCAGACTTCTGTCATGGCTGCAGATTTCCGGGGTTATGCCGAGGTTATTTTCCAGAATCCTGAAGATACTGAGCAGTCATGGCATATTGATGGCCATAATTTCTTTGTTGTGGGGTAAGTCTATCTGTTTCAATAATTATGAGTCAGTTAAAATTGGCCATTGCTCATAATTGCAGCAAGAATTAGCTCTTTCTATCTACTTTATAATGAAATTGTGATAATTTTTTGTGAGTAGGATGGATGGAGGGGAGTGGACTCCTGCAAGCAGGTTAACTTACAATTTGAGAGACACAGTTTCTCGTTGCACTGTTCAGGTAGGACATTTTTTTTAACACTTCAGAATACTCTGCACATAAGAAATTCCTCCCGTTACTTTTTTCTTCGCCATTAAAACTTTGTACTCTTTAAAAAATATTTGGAAATGCCATTTGATCTTTCACTGCAGTTCAAGAAGGCTCTCTAACATAACATTCAGATTCAGATTGAACGAACAAAGAAATGCCCTTTGAACGTTGCTGTGTTTAATGCAAATGCAGGTGTATCCAAAATCATGGAGTGCGGTTTACATGCCTTTGGATAACGTGGGAATGTGGAATGTAAGGTCTGAAAATTGGGCTCGCCAGTACCTAGGCCAACAATTCTATCTTCGCGTGTATTCACCTGCAAATTCATGGAGGGATGAATATCCGATCCCATCCAATTCTCTTCTTTGCGGCAGGGCAGTGGGGCATCGAACTCAACCTCTGTGAAACACTGCAATGCATTACAAGTGGGTGACGATCTTGGAAAGGAGTTCTAGTTTTTTTGCAGGCTTAACTCAAGCCATTTTAATTCTGCTCTGAATAGTAGTGAGTTCTGTGTTTATTAATTAGTACATACATTTCCTGATGCAAGAATGATTTTCCTGATGTTGTGTAATTTAGGCTAGTTTTATTAGATCCAATTGGGAACTTGGAATATTTATGACTTCAAGGGTTAACAAAATTGGTGGAGTATTAGAATTTTTAAAATAAAAGTTTAGGTTCAAGTTTTTCTTACGTTTATAAAATTTTAACTTATCAAATACAATGATTGTGGGTTTGCTCATTATCTGCATAGGAAGAAAATAAAAATTTTTATGGTAAGTCCAATTAAAATATATGATATGTTTATTCGTGATAGGAAGAGTACTTCATTTACGGGCCAAAAGACTAATTTAAACGTAAGGTTGGATGAACTGACATATTTTTGTTTGTAAGTTTGAAAAAACTATTCTCTTATTATTAAATTTAAAAAAAATCTATTTTATTTTATATAAATATTATGTTATATAAAACTGTTAAAAAGATTTTAAATTAAATATTACTTTGCCTCAAAATTTTTTTACAAATAATTTATATTAATTTCAAAAAAAATTATAAAAATTTTATTAGTACAAATATAAGTGGGTGTGTCAATAACATATAATTATATGTTGGAGAATGAATTGTAATTTTTAATATTTTTATGGGTTTCAGGGAAATTTTAAAAAAGTTAGTGATTTTTTAAAAATTTGTAAATTTTTAATAAGTCTTTTAATAGTTTCAAAAATAACAATTATACTAAAAAAATTAGAAAATATACAATAAATTAATAGTATAAATAAAATATTAAAAATTATTAGAGATACAAAATAATTTTTAAAATATATAAGATAAATATGATAAATTTAAAAAATATATATTTTATCCTTAATATATTTAAAAAATAATATTTACCTTTATAATTGCTTATAATTCAACTTCACAAGAGTGTTATTATTGTTGCATGTCTGGTGGATTTTCCACCACATGCCACAAATTTGGAAAATTTTGTGGGAAGGCAATAAGTATGGAAGCTTGAAAATTGTTGGGAATACATTAAATATGGGCCTGGTAGAATAATATTTTCCCTATAAATACAACCCTCCCTTTTGTAATTTGATTGATCCGGATTATATAAAATCTCGTCTTCTCCTCTCAATTATTCACCTTTCTTTCAATTCTTTCTTTCACTTCAATTATCTTTCATATTGTTTAATTAGATTTATAACAATTATAATATAATAAATTTCAAAGACAAATGGTGCAGATAATTAAAATATAATTAAACAATATGAAAGATAATTGAAGTGAAAGAAAGAATTATCTTAAACAACCTCTGTCAATTTAAAACTAGAATTAGCAACCAAATGTTAATTAAAAATGATGCAATGTGAATTTGCTGTGTTGTCACTTCCTTAATGGTGCAGTTTTTCCATATCATGTAATAAAAGTTTACTCTAGTTTGAGTAAGAAATGAAGTTCAAGGGCGTGATTGCCTATCGGAATTGAATTGAAATGTGCATGGCATGGGCAGTGCTTCTATAATAGAGAGCAGATCTACATGATAGGATGATCTCCATAACAAGCCATTATTGCAAGAATCTTTTAAATATAAGACAAGAGAAATGCTTATATGAGAAAAATTGCATAAAAGATATCTTACAGATTCTAATACATTAAACCAAGTTATCTAAAAGAAAATGGGCGATCATGTTATGAAATAGAAAATAATACTATCACAATTGGTATATTTATCAAAGATAAGTACAAAACATCATCTAGTGAGGGATATTAATTAAAATAAACATCAATTTTTATGCATAAATTGTTTTAAGTAAACTTGCGATGAATTTACTTTTTTAAACAAATTTAATTTTGTTTCTAATAATATCTTTCTCAACTAATTATGTCAGATTTCTTTGAACATACTATGTTTGATAAATTATGATTTAAAAAATCAAAAAATTATTAAAAAACTAATCAATTTTTATTTTAATATAAATCGAAACGAAAAAATAAATATAAGTATAAAGAATAGTGCAAGTGCGAGCGAGTGTATGTGGGTGTATTTGAGTGTGCATGGGTGTATGTGGATACATGCGAATACGTTAATGGGTGCGAAGAAGTGTGCACGGGTGCGTACACTATTCGCACTTTTGTTTTATATATATATAATATTTTAAAAATATATTTTATATATATAAAGTGTGTGTGGGTGTGCACACTTTTTCGCACCTGCACGTACCTTTGCGCATCCGCACGATCCCTTACACATCTGCGAGCACCCACGTGCATCCGAACGCACCCGCTCACACTCGTACCACTCATTGCACTTATATTCATTTTTTCATTCTAATCTCTATTAGAACAAAAATTGGTCAGTTTCTAAAAAAGTTTTTGCTTCTTTGAATCATAACTTACCAAACATAGTATATTCAAAAGTTATTGAAAAAAACTATATCAAATTACACATAATTAACTGAGGGGGTGACGTAATTAGTCAAAAGGGGTATTATTGAAAATAAAATAAAATTTACTTAGAAAAATAAAATAACTATAAGTTTGTCGAAAAAAGTTTATGCAAAAAAATTAATTTCTATTTTAATTAATATCTTAATGATTTATGGTTGGAGAATGAATTTGACATATAAAAGAGACTAAGGGATATGACTAATAATGTTAAGTTTTACTTTTCCCGTTATTTTCATATGAAAGGGCTAAAAGTACTTACGGCCTCAAAAGCATGCTTGAGAGGGCCAAAAAAAAAAAAAAATTTTAAATTAACAAAATGCATAATTAACACAATTAAACCATAAACATGTTTATGAACCATTTTTTACCGAAATTGGTGACTCCTTCATCTTTATGAACGTCAAAATGATAAAGAATCACTTCCAATCCAAAAGTATGACAATACCTCGATATCTACATAGAACACAAATTGTGAGAGGCTACCAACAAACACTATATCATTTACTAAGACCTTTGTGAGCAGACATGAATGACAATGAACCAGTGTGAGTATACTGTTTGGGTACAAGTTGTTTATGTTGAAAATTTGTCTTCTTTTATAGAAGACAATGCATAACTATTCATCTTATGCACAATTGTGACTTGATATCATCCAAATTTGCAAATACATGATAAGATCGTTGAATAAAGTCAACTTGAAATAACGCATGAAAGTGAATTCGACCATGCATGGTCATGCTTTTGATCTGGCACTTATCCATTTTTCAACCCAACCTTATCCAATTGTTGGATGAAGTCAACACTTTACAATGTCATTTAAACTCATTCATCTTTAGATTATTTCACTTAGGTTGTCAAAGCATTATATGTAATACTCATTTTCAGATACATACTTTTAGATGAAATATAGGTCTGAAGAAACGTGTATACTTAAAGCTTTTACTTAACATACAACAAAATTTGAAACATGATAAACACATAACAATAAATTGCGTGCAAAAAGGTTAATAACAACAATCATATTACTTAATAGTCAATAATCCATATATGAACTATCTGAAATCGAAACATACATAATGTCTGATAAACTGAAATCATAAATGATAATGTGTATAAATAGAATACAAAGTCTCCACTGTCAAATAAACACAATAACTTGACACAACATCTAAATGACATAAATGCCCTTTTTCATGCAAGCTCTACAAACTATATTACTAGCTCCCCACATATTTCACTACTTTCGTCATATACTTGTAAAACCACAAACAAAAGATAGTGTGAGTATTACAATATTTAATAAGTAGATGACTTTTCGACACCATAAACACAGAACAACTGAATTAGTGCTCTTAAGATGAACTAAAACTTATGTTATGTGATTTACTCACAGATATATTCAACATCCCAAATGTATATGTAAGTAATCTATGGCATACTCATGCCTTATATCCATAGATATCGTCATCCCAAATGACAATTCTTAAGCTCACAGTGTCACTTGAATACCAACTCATAGTCACGATATCTTTGATATCATGTGAAAGTATACTAAACGATATTTCAAATGTCTTACAACACTCTATCTTAAAAGTCATATTCTTCAAAGTAAAGGGATATTAAATCTAGGTCATGCATGTTCATCAACATCAATACATACTAAGTATTCTAAATAAACATGCACAAATTTCAATAAACTAAATATCATCAAGTCTTATTATTAACGATAATGTCTTACCATTAGTTTAATCCCCAAGCATTATAATAGAAATTTGAAATAATCAAACTCATCAAATGTATACTAACAAAATTTATAATCATAATCATATCATAATCTTAGTATGAAATATAATCCATCAAATCCTATGAGTCCATTAGTTGCATGTTGCTCCATCATTGACCTGTCGTCTCCCTATCATCATCTCCATGGCTCTCACTTACAAAATCAAAAGGAATGGAGTAAGTGAAAAACATTTAGTAAATATGAATGGTTTATCATGCAATCCAACAATAAAATCTATCTATTTCTTTCTACCTAGGTTTATTCTCTATTCTATTATAAGGCTATTTGGAACTCTACTGAATGAAAGGAATCTTTGTAACCCCTATGTTGACCAATCTCTAAGGCTCTCTAGTCTTGTTTGTCGTATCTCTTTGTTAATAAAAAAACTTGCAGTCTGGACATATCAATCTCTAGACTCCAATCAACAGAGTATTGAAGTCATAGTAAGTTCTAAGCCAACTAACAAACACACGGTCCTGACAACTCTTTATCTATTTAAGGAAACCAATAACGAAATGTACCCTGTCTATGGGTATGCCTAAATCATAGGTACTCCCTCAGGTCAACCTATATTCCATATGTATTGTCTTATCTCAATTCTCTTAGGATCATCAAATTCTTATCCATACCTAATCACTCAAAATTCTTTCAAACATCAATCTAGTCTATTCTATCTTTACCTGAGTTTACCATTCATCTTTATGTGTTATTAATTTAGTTATGTCTATATTAATGACCAAATGGTATTGGATTGAGTAATGACTTAATCCTTTTATGGAACAGATTCATATGCTTATAAGAGATATTAGTGATAAATCATCTGTTGATCCATCATAGCATTTGTACATCACTTAATATGGGTAATCACCATAATTTTGGTAATCCTTCCTCAAGGACTACATTGGATTAGCATTAAACCACTTTGATCCTCATTTAAGATTTTCAGTGATCTCAAATTGAATGATCACATGTATCACTATTTGTTAGAAGTAATGCATCCATGTGAAATTTTCTTGGTAGGTTAGGTGGATACGTCTATACAATGTACATCTATGTGTTACACCAAATCATATTCATACAACTTTGATATGTGAGATCTGTTACCATTTTTCAGTAGTGTCATTCAAAACTATGATAGTCATTACCATATTACTTATGTCTTTAGTCAAAATTATATTGAGATTATAGATGTTTTTAGAATAATAATCTCATGTGAACATAGAATTTTTACGATCAGTTGACATGCATTGATCTCTTTGTCATAGTTACCATTTTAAGGACATTCATTTACTTTTAAATACAAGGTTTACGATAAAGGATAAAACCATTTTATTGATTAAACCGTGATTACAAGTGTGATTACACAAATATGACAATTGACGATTGGCCTAAATTTAGATGTTGTGACTAATCGTCATATACAATTTGTTTAGCTAGTTATCTCTATAGATGTCATTTTCGTGAGTTTTACTAAGGAGGAAGATGACCACACAACAACTGTCCCTGTTTTTTAAAGTGTGAGTATGACTTAATAATCTATTCTTTTTCTACACATGAACAATATGTGGATGCTTAAGTCTTTTACTTCATAGTATGTTATGATGATGATGTCTGCACCTTAAATTTAATGCATTACATCACGTGTTGTATGCTTTTTGTGATGATTCAAATTTCAAGGATTTCTTATTAGAAACTATTTGTGTGCCTTGCTAGATTGAGGACACATGTCACCAACTTAACTTAGACAATTAAGATCACTTCCTTTTTAATCATAAATCGTCTATAAAAACGCCTTGAACCTATGTTTTCGCTTGTTCTTTATGTTAAAGTTTTTAAGCATTCAATTTTTTAACAAACCCTAGAGCCTTCAAGTTTCTAGAATTAAACACTTGAATTCTCAAACTTTCACAATGTCTTTTTCAATTCTTCTAATCAAACAACATTGATTCACTATTTCCCAAATGAACATATTACCAAAGTGTTTCTAGTGTCGATTATTCCAAAGATGGGTTTTGTTGGTGATGGTAAAAGTCGCATTTTTGGATTCTTTAGTTTGTGTGTTTTAAGTTGTTTGAATATAGCTTTCAGGGTATGACATCGGAATGTAGTCTTTATGTAGATTTCGTGTTTGAGGTTAGGGTATAAACTCGCTACTAAGGTTTTTGTGTTGAGTTTTTGGCTAAATATTGTACCAAAAAAACTTGTAAATAGTCTTTTATAAGTTGTTATTCTTTCAGACTGATTCTTTATCATATTGGTTGACTCTAATTACTTTCACAGATATTATACGAGGTCATCAACTCCTCACATCCTTTAGTTGAATAAAATAACGAGAATTGAGAAACCGTAGTTAGGGTCTTGCCTTGAGCAAACCACCTTTTTGGGCAATACTTCTATATGCCCTCTGTGCTAGATCCACATCAAGTAAGAGAGAATAAGTCTCTAATCACAATGTAGATACAGAAAAAAGAACAATGGACCTATAGAGAGAGTAGCTCACGTTTGGACAGTTCTCCTCTATAGTTATTGAAGGTAGTTTCATAGCTTACTTACACCTCAAATAGGACACATGCTTCTCCCAATTCTTCTTGATCTTAGAGGGTTAAATAGGTAGACAAATCATACAAGACGTCAGCTTGGTAACCTCAACATGAATGAGTTTGATTGCACAACTTTCATGTTGTAAATGCCTAAATATATAATATTCAACTTATAAAATCAATTATCATTTTTTTGATAATATTACAATCAAATTTATAACTTTTTATGATATATTAAAATAAAATATTATCACAAAAATATATTATTTAATAGATTATTAAGTATAAAGTATTATTATTTTTGATAAAAATAATAAATAAAAATAATTATTATATTTAGTTTGTTGTAATAAAATATTATCAGATTTTATTTTATTTAAATATTATTAAACATAATTATTTTAAAATATATTTTATGTTAACTATTTTATTAATTATAAATAAAAATATTTTTATCATAAAATTTGTAAATAAAAATTAAAAACTAATTAAATTAAATATTATCATAATAATTTTTTAATTCTTATAATAAAAAATAAACAGTAAAAATTAGTAGCGAGGATTTAGGCGACACTCTCCCGCCTCCCTTGTCCAATCGTCACTCACTCATCAGCGTACATTCACACACTAGTCGTGTCCATTCTTTGACTAACCTTCGAAACGCTTCCTTTCCTCTCTCTAATTTTTTTAAAAAAGCAAAGAAAAAATCCACTAATTCCCAACCCTAACTCTCCCATGGAGCTTCGTTCTCGTCGACGAATTGGTGAATCATCTTCCCGCGGTAACTTTTCTATCTTTTCTTCTCTTGTATTTTTTTTTTTGTTTTGTTTCCTGAAAGAATGTGCGGGAAGAGAACGATTTAGTTTTTGAACCTCAGTTTTCGAATTCTTGGAACGCAAGAACTCCTAGGTTTTTTTCTTTGTTTTTGTTTTCATTCTGAGAATCAGCGCTGTTTGTTCGCTGTTATTGTAGGTTGCTTGGCGCGCTAGAAATTTTTATTTTGATTGGTTCTTCAAAAATGTGAAATTACGATTGAATCTTTTGCATTTAAATGGTTATTGAACTTTTTTAGTTGAATTCTGTTTTCTGAATAGGGCGGAAAGTTGTAGGAACAGAATGCTTGTGATTTAGTGGTTTTTGTGAATCAAACATGGTTTGTATCTGTGTATTTGATAGTAGTATCATGACATGGGATCCAATGCATCTTATTAATAAATCTTCATAAGTGTCTTTAGTTTATATGTACTGCTTTTTCGGGCCTCTGTTGGCTGTTATATACAGATTATACAGGTTTTTATTTATTTATTTTTAAGATCTGGCACGCCTGCAGTTGACACCTGTTCCGCCATTGTAATTTTTCATTCTCATTTTCGATATACAAATGGTTTTCAATATACTAATGATTTCCAATAAACTAAAAAGAAGAGAAATAAAAGTTTATGGCATGGTACTGCTTGGTACTATTATTGGGTCAGCTTCGGCATGTGACTGGTATCAATCACTTATTCCTTCTCACCATTTTTACATTGTGTACCCAACTGGTGATGTTGATCACTATCTATGTGAGACTCATACAAATCTAATGTTCCACATTAATGAGTTTTGTTGTCTCCTGCAACATTACAAGATTGTGTGATAAAGTGATTCTCCTGTTTATAACAATCTTCAATTATGATGTAGGAAATAAGCAAGACCAGGAAGATGGTAAAAAAGGGGTAGGAACTGAGACTGTAGAGGAAAATTTAACCATTTCCCAAAATAGAGCCAATTGTGAGTCAGATGCCATATTCATGGAAGCAAGGGATCAGAACATAGTTGCAACAGAAGGTGATGTTGGTGCACCTGCCGAATTGGAGGAAAAGAGGCCTTTCTTTTCCCCTGTGCATGGTAAGGAGGATATTGAATTTGATATGAAGATAGAACAGCCTCTCAAGAAGAGATCCAATCGTGAGATGATTCCAGGTTTTCATTTGAGATCTATAGTGCGTGTACATTATGGAGTTATTTGCTAATTGTTTGTGTTATTAGCATAGATTAATTATTATTATTTTTTATTTATTGTTGTTGTTGTTAGTACTCCTACTAACACTTGATAATTATAGAATTTGGCTGTGTATATTTTTTCTTCAGTTGTGCTATGGTATAAATACCATAAGTACATTTGTTGAATATTTTGGTTAAATTCTGTTTGGTTTATGGATAAGAAATGAATGGTAATGGAATGTGCTTGATTTGTTTAACCCAAAGAGGTTTTTGGTTCCAGTATCCATTAATATTGATCTCTAATGATGAAGCAGGTGGTTGGCAAGTAAAGAATCATAAGAAAGATTACCTGACTAAGCCACATGCTTTTTATGATGATGAGCTTTACGTGCCTTCTTCAGATTCTGATCTTAGCAAGTCCAGCGATGAAAGTAAGTTTTTTTCTGCTATCCTTTCATTTGTTGTTAGTAAAATATTTCACTGTTATAGTTGGAATGTTAGTTGCATGATTTCAGTACAACTGCCTATGTTTTATGGTAAATGTTGGATGGACTGTATTTACTGTATTCAATAGAATATTTATGAAGTGGAATAAGAGTGCAATAATTTGGGAATGCTTATCAAGGGGTTATTATGCATGTAAACAAATGTGGCATGTTGAAAAAGATGTTATAGTTGATTCTGGATGTAAATTGTATTGTAACCAACTTTGGGATATGCATTTAGGTGAAGGATTAGAGTTTTTGGACTATGTTCAAAGACAAAACTGTGCTGTCTTATCAGAGAGTAGTGAGGAGGTTGAATATTCGAAGCAAGGGAATAATAAACTACAAGAAATTCAAGGGGATGGAAATGGTTTCAATCGGAAGAAGAAAACTACAGGAAGGGGGAAAAAGCAGAAGAAACATCCAACTTTGTTGTGGGAAATTTGGGAAGAAGAGCATGAAAGATGGATTGACGAGCATCAAATGAATGATGTTGATTTGGATCAGCAGAATACAATAATAAGTGAGACTGCTGATGAGCCACCGGATTTGGTCAAGCCACTGCTGAGGTATCAGAAGGAATGGTTGGCCTGGGCTTTAAAACAGGAAGAATCTGTTGTCAGGGGGGGAATCCTTGCAGATGAGATGGGAATGGGGAAGACTGTTCAAGCAATAGCCCTTGTCCTTGCCAAGCGAAAATTTTCCCTGACAATGGGTGAACCTGAAGGACTGTCTGGTTCATCAACCATTCTTCCTGGAGTTAAATGCACCCTTGTAATTTGTCCCGTTGTTGCTGTGAGACAGTGGGAATCTGAGATCAATAAGTTTACATCAATAGGAAGCACCAAAGTGCTGGTCTATCATGGATCCAACAGAGAGAAGAGTGCTAAGCAATTTCTGGATTATGATTTTGTCATAACAACATACAATACCGTTGAAGCTGAGTACAGGAAGTACATGATGCCACCCAAGCAGAAATGCCCATATTGCAGGAAGCCTTTTTATCAGAAGAAGCTTGTTATTCATCTGAAATATTTTTGTGGGCCCAATGCTGTGAGAACTGCTAAGCAATCTAAACAAGAGAAGAAAAAGACGAAAGCTTCAAAATTTATGTTGAATCAATGTATGGAATCTGCTGAAGGAAAGAGCACGCCAGATGAGGCCTGTATGGATAAGAGACATGGCAAGAGAAAATCATTTGAAATGGGTTCTTCATCAGCAGGTGTAAATAACTTGTCCAGAGGGAGATCCCTTTTGCACTCTGTGAAGTGGGTGCGAATTATTTTGGATGAGGTGAGTTCACATGAGCATTTGTTTAGTACAAACTTGCATGAATTAATATAATTTTCTTAATTCAAACAAGACTTACTTTGCTATATGCCACTGTGTGTTTTCTTGGCATGCTCTGTCACTCTATCTCCTCTCAAGTATAAATCTTACTGTTTAATTTACTTCCAGTACACCATTAAATTAAAAGAATTATGAATGAAGTCTTTATTACTTTAAGGCTCCTTTTTTATCTTTTACACCTCATTGCTTAAGTTTTCTTGTCTTTTTGTGTTGTCAAAGTATGGTGACTATTGATCTTTTCAATAATATTTATAGTTTCATCCCAAATTTAGGCTCATTATATAAAAGATAGACGCAGTAATACTGCAAAGGCTGTTCTTGCTTTAGAGTCTTCATACAAATGGGCTTTAAGTGGCACTCCTCTTCAGAACCGTGTTGGGGAACTTTACTCTTTGGTAAGATTGCTTTGTAAATTAAAAACCAGTAAAATTGATAACACAACTCATTCCTCAAGCTAAAAGCTTGTAATTGCATTTCCAACAGGTTCGCTTCTTACAAATAATTCCATACTCATATTACTTGTGCAAGGATTGTGACTGCAGGGTTCTTGATTACAGGTTGGTTTCCATTTCAAGATTTTAAATATCTGTGTGCTTTTTCTGATGACCTTCCTGCTTACCATTGTTAGTTTGTATTATGTGAATTGGATGTAAAATTGTAAATGACTTATTTGTGCTATGCTCCTTCCTTCTAGGAATTTTGGAGATTTGATTATAATTTCTTCCACTAGATTTGTTTTCTTCTTTACAAGCAATGCACTACAATAACTTTTCCATGAGGTGACAGCTCATCTTTGGGACAGATTCTGGCTTTTTAAAGTTCTTTATGGAGTCCATAAATTGCTTATTAACCTTATTTTAATCTTCTTGTATTGTAATCTTTGTAACATGGGAATTTCTGAAAGCAGTTTTACCTCTGTCTGACCTCTGTATTTTATTTTGCATTTGGATTAACTATTCTTTTTCTCGAGTATGCTATCCTGAAATCCTATTCAAAATACAAGTTTTCTTTATTTGCCTGTGTATTGGCCAGCAAGGAAACGGTTGAATGTGCTGGCTACATTTTGTAGTTTGTTTATATAATTGTTGATAAATCTAGTTGATTCTATATTCAATCCACTGTTCAAGTTCAATTTCATTTTTCATTGCTTCTCCATGTCTCCCCATCTCAACTTTTTGTATGTTGGACAAAGTGATGTATTTCAGAAGTAATGGTTGTTCAGTTTGTTGCCTGTCTCTGGCCAATTTGCTGACCGCAACCATATTTTGTTTTATTTTTCTCCAATGGTTCCTCTCTTCTTTCACTTTTTTTTTTTTTTTTGCAATTTTATCTGGACTAGTTTTTGGCTGGAATCTTTTAATAGCTTCCTGGATGGTTGTTTACATCATTTGATGCTGATGACTTTTACAGTTCAACGGAATGCCCAAACTGCCCTCATAGTTCTGTGAGGCATTTTTGTTGGTGGAATCGAGTGAGTTTTAAGAGTTCTTCCTTGATTTGGTTTATTGTTATAGTTTTAAGAATGTTTTTTGGGGTAAATATTTTTTCATGTATAATCCTTGCCAGTATGTGGCCACTCCAGTGCAAGCACACGGAAATCTTGACAAAGGAAAAAGAGCTATGATATTGCTGAAGCATAAAATTTTGAAAAACATAGTTCTAAGACGAACTAAAAAAGGCAGAGCTGCTGATCTTGCTCTTCCTCCTAGAGTTGTAAGTTCTCCTTCCTGATCATTTGATATTATTTCTTTTACCCTATTCTAAATGTTTTGACATTCTACTTTACTTTCAATGTCTGTGTCTTGCAGATTTCATTGAGGCGGGATAGCCTGGATATTAGAGAAGCAGACTATTATGAGTCGTTATATAGCGAAAGCCAGGCACAATTTAACACGTATGCTATACCCACATTGTTCTTTTCTAAACTGTATTTTGTTGATTGACAATTGGCAACCTTCTGGAACTGTTTCGAATTAACTGAACTTTGTCAATTTTAATTTTTGACAAATTACTTTCAATTTTCATAAGATTTTAATAAGTTTAAGTATATGCTTTTCCTATTCAGATATGTCCAAGCAGGTACAGTGATGAATAACTATGCTCATATATTTGATCTCCTCACACGATTGCGGCAGGTGAATGATTCCTTTTCATAGATTTTTACCTTCTGATTTGTTTAAATTCTCTTTCCCTTGATTGAAGATTATGTAGTAAAGAAATTATTGATTGAATTTGAATGCAACCAATTTATTCTGGCCCTGGCTGAGAACTTTATGAAATTAGTTATATATTTTATGGAAATTCTCAGGTAGGAATTTTAAGATAATACAGTTATTTTTTTTCTATAAGTTAACATAAATTTGTTATATTATATACACTTGTGCATTTGTGAGGATGTTTGTTATGTCTTTATGTGTAAAACTGTAGGCAGTTGATCATCCTTACCTAGTGGTATATTCTCAAACTGCTGCACTAAAAGGTGGAAGCGGGGCTGATGCTGAACCTGTTAAAAAAATATGTGGTGTTTGCCATGACTTAGCTGATGATCCTGTGGTGAGTTATCATTCTCTAATTATAGCTTACTTCAACCTATTATTTTTCTCCAATGTCTGCTTTTTTCGGATTCTTATCTCATTTTGCATAGGTTTGCACTAAAGGTGTCATTACTAACATTTATCCTTTTAGCCCTGATGGAAAATTAAGTTAATTGAAGAGATGTGCTTATTTTTGTCATTATAAGGTCAAATGTACTTGCAAGTGACTAGGAATCATCCTATTCATATATTATCTTGGCTTTATAGCATATAAATTTACTGTCATACTACCTCTGTGTTGTTTGGTACATTTTACAACTATAATAATACACTTGAGTTTTCAAATGCTAAATGAACTTGCCTTTAGGGAGTCCTTGACTTTGTTTCCTTTAAATCTGAGCTGTTCTGTGCATAGTCTTCATTTGACTTTTCCAAACTTTTTATCTTATTGTGCAGGTTACCACTTGTGCACATGCCTTTTGTAAAGCTTGTTTGTTGGATTCTTCTGCTTTAAAGTTCAGAACAAAGTGCCCTACATGTTTAATTCCACTTACTGTTGATTTTATTACCCATGAGAGTGCCAGAGATTGTACTGGTAAAACAACAATTAAGGGGTTTAAGTCGTCAAGTATTCTAAACAGAATTCAACTTGACGAATTTCAGACAAGCACAAAAATAGAGGCTTTGGTAAGTGTTACTGGAAACTGAGTTCTCTCACTGTTTTTCCACTTCATATAAATATGTTTTAAAAAAGCAAGCTGTTTGATGTTCAATTGTGAAGTGGCATCCTTTAGCACATCAACTGTAAATGTAAATGTAGATGCATCAGTTCCATTCTTATGATTATCATCACGGAGTCTCAACTTTCAAGGATCTGTTTTTGCTTTCATCAGCATGACCATGGCATGAATTGTCTCTATGAACTTGTTAACTAATCCTAATTCTCAATTCCTTTTAAATTTCTTTATCCGAAAATATTTATACGCTGCTTAAGTGGATTTCCATTGCTGTAGAGAGAAGAAATTAGGTTCATGGTTGAAAGAGATGGTTCTGCAAAAGGAATTGTTTTCAGCCAGTTCACATCATTCTTAGATCTTATAAATTACTCTCTTCATAAGGTAGAGTAACCGCACAACTGGAGTTTCCTATTTGCATTTGAAAAGGATTTCAGTGCTGATTATAAACTTTCTGTAGTCTGGCATAGGTTGTGTTCAGTTAGTGGGAAGTATGTCTATAGATGCCAGAGATGCGGTGATCAAGAAATTTACAGAAGATCCTGATTGCAGGATTTTTCTCATGAGCTTGAAAGCTGGGGGTGTTGCCCTCAATCTTACAGTTGCATCACATGTGAGAAGTCTAACTCTTTTCTCTTATATTTGTTTTGTTGGAACTGCGCTGTTTTAACTTCCATTTCTTCGACCAAGTATGCCCGTGAGTTGTCAAACATGAAAGCTTTCACTGTATTGTTTTCTGAATATTGGCTTTTCATGTTTTGTTGCTGTCAAGGTCTTTCTGATGGATCCTTGGTGGAACCCAGCAGTGGAACGACAAGCCCAGGATAGAATTCACCGGATAGGACAGTATAAGCCAATCAGGTAGGGCTTTTTACTCGTTGCTTTGATGTCACAAGATCTCTGAAAACTTAAGCCACATTTATTCATTCTGTACAGAGGGTAACGTTGTCTGTCATTTGTAGGATTGTGAGATTTGTGATTGAAAACACAATTGAGGAAAGGGTTTTGAAACTGCAAGAGAAGAAGGAACTAGTGTTTGAAGGGTAAGCCATGTTTTATCTGCCATTGATTTTTGCATCTTCTTCGTGTACTTGGATTGAGCCATTAACAATGTTTTGCCCCTTTCATAGGACTGTAGGCGGAAGTGCAGATGCTTTGGGGAAATTGACGGAGGCCGATATGAGATTTCTGTTTGTGACATAATCTGTTGCCCCCAGAGGCTGGATGATTTTATTTTTTGTTCAGATTCTCAACATTCTCAACATTCTAGTGTATTTTTGTCATGTGCCGAGAATTCAGTCTCGTGATGTTATATTGAAATTTTGGCTGGCTTTAACACTAGCTTTAATCGGATGAAGAATTCTATATCTGCAGGTTCCCAATCTACTTTGGATAGAATTCATATGAGAAGACATGAAAGTTTGCATCATTATTATGAGGCCCCCGGAATCAGGAACTTAAACAATGCATGACCAAAATATTTTACAGAAAAACAATAGCTTCTCTGGCAATCAAAGATCAGTATCACTGCAAAATTTTAAATCTTGGAGATTTATTCTGGCAAAAGTGAACGATAGAAAACAAATTATACTAAATCACGTCAGTGAGATGTGAATCATACGTCAAGGAGAAGCCTGCGGGGATCCTCCACTACATCTTTGATTCGTCGTAAGAAAAACACGGCCTCTCTTCCATCAATCAGCCGATGATCATATGTCAAGGCAATATACATCATCGGCCTTGGCAGAATATCTCCTCCAACAACCATAGGGCGACTTACTATAGAGTGCATGCCCAATATTGCCGACTGCCAAAATAAAAAATTGTGAGATTCTCTAAATATTATCATTGTATAAGTAGAATTCTATGATTAAAAAAAATAATCAACCATAATATAGAGGCCTAGGCGCACCTGTGGAGGATTGATGATTGGTGTGCTCAAAAGGCTTCCATAGACACCGCCATTGGATATTGTGAATGTGCCTCCAGCCATCTCATCGATTGAAATAGATCCATCATTTGCCTTCTTAGCTAGAGTATTGATCTCCTTCTCAATCTCAGCAAAGTTCATTGCTCCAGCATTCCGGATAACAGGAACAACAAGACCCTTAGTCAACAAACATATATTTTTTATGGTTAGTTAAAACTGTAAACAAAATTTCATGGGATAGGAAACTGCTATATAATGTCAAAAAGGAAATAAGATCAGTGACCATATGTCGCCAGTAGAGGGTCAAGCAAATCTCCATGCAACTACTTCATGATTTCAAAATTTTAAGTTTCAAATTTCAAACCCACCATCAGAGAGTGTGAACAATTAAATGAAGTACTGACATACCTTTGGAGTGCCAACAGCAATGCTGATATCAATGTAATCTCTATATATGATATCATCACCGTCAATGACTGCGTTAACAACAGGCTGATGCTGAAGTGCGCTAACTGCAGCCTAACCAAACAATTACCCCCCCACACCAACCAAAAGAATAAGTAAATATAAAGATTGTGCAAGTTTACATATTCCAAAACCAAAAGGGTGAAACTCAGCACAACAAATGGCACATACTTTGACAAAACCTGACATAAATCCCAATTTCACTCCATGCTTTTCAACAAAGGCATCCTTATAATCTGAACGGAGCTTCATAAGGTTAGTCCTGCATGATAGAGCATATTAAAAAAGGACATAGGAGTGGAGAGCTGTATAATGCTGCATGATAGAGCCGTATCTTGTTTGGCAAAGCAAGAGATATAAAATGCAATTAAGACAATCAATTTTGTCATAACAAGACATTTATCTAAAAATATGCAAGATGCTGATTACAGATTATTCATGACTATTAAAAGCATTAATAGTGCTTAAATTTAGAACACAAAGACAGTTTAAAAATCAAGAAAATTTTTATTTAAATTAGTGGAAGTAAGCCACATCTAAAACAAACAAGATGACTGAATATGAACTTACATATCAACTTCATTAAATGTGGTAAGCATTGCAAATGTATTTTGAGAATCTTTCAAGCGAGTAGCAACCCTTTTTCTGAGTCGTGTCATAGGAACCTAGAAATAAGATATTAATGCAATATATTACAAATTCAAATTCCATGAAGAAAGCATGTACAAAGAAATCAGTATGTTCTTCCTATCATACATAACATAAATCTAAAACTTACCCGTCTCTCCCTTTCCTTTGGCGGAAGTTGGGGTTCTGAAGCCATAGGTTTTGAAGGTGATGAGAAAGTTTTTTTGGCAGTGGATTGTGGTGAAGAGGGGGCTGTATCCTTTATAGCAGGGGCAGCTTCTGCTTTAGAAATTTTCTTTTCTACAGCTTCCTTTTCTTCAGCTGGTGAGGGCTGGGATTTAGCCTTCTCTACTGGAGACGCTTGTGTTGCACCTTCACCCGATTTTGAAATGACAGCAATCTTTGTACCAGGCTCCACAGTTTCTCCTTCCTTGGCTATAAGCTACTACCAAGCAGAGTGAAGAAAAATTGAAAAGGCATTCAGCATAACAGAACTCAATTCAATTTCAAAGAGTAAGAAATAATACCAGTCATGGCCTTTAACAATTCAACATTATCCTGCACTGAAATATTACCTTTTGAATAGTGCCAGCTTCAGGACTCACGATATCAATCGTCACCTGGCAGTAAAATAAACAAATCAATCTTTTTGAATATTTTCTCCTACCAGCCGCCTTTTGCAGAAATTAACATTTTCAAGGTCTATAAGTACATGTTGTTAAAGAAATACCTTATCCGTTTCAATCTGAGCAATTGGTTCATCAACTTCAACTCTGTCACCAGGCTCTGCTCATAATATGTCATAACATGAGTTTCAAAAAGCACAATATATGTATGTGTGTGAGCAAATCTTCTCACATTTAATCAGGAAAAAAAAAAAACTTTATTTGTCCCTATTTTCATTTTTGTGGCCTTGACTAGCTCTTAACAATTTAAATCATAGACAAGATAACTAATACTAATTGAATAACTTACTCTTCAAAAACTTAGCCAAAGTTCCATCAGAGATGGATTCACCCATGAAAGGAACAACAGCATCAACCTGGTCTCCTACAATCCATGAAAATATTGCCATCAGAATTGCAGCATTGAAACTATAAAGATCTGATGTCACCCATTTAACTAATACCACATACCGCTATCCGAAGAGAATGATCTACTCCTCAATCCGATAAAAGATTCAGTGTCAATCAGTTCAGTAACTTCCCTGCTAGAAAAATGGGAGTATTACTTTTTTCAAAATAGAAAACTATAAAAGGGAGCTGATACACACGATATAATTTTTTTCCAATCATTTTCTTCAAATTATTAGTACGTTAGATTTTGAATGAAACTCTGAGCTATTAATAATTATATAAGTAAATACAGAGAGGCTAAGTATCAGTGCTGCTTTACCTTCTTGGCTTAGAAGGAACATAACTTCCTAAAAATAACAAGAAAATGAGTATATCAATAATCAAAAAACAAATACAAACCTATATGTCTAAATTATTTTCATTTAATTACATCAAATTAGAAAACCTGAAAAAATGTGGTAGCTCGCCCTCTGAATATGCTCAAAACCTTTGCAAGAAATTATAGCCTGTACATAAATTGATAGAAGTAAACAGCTCAGATCCAAGATTCAATTCTAAATTAAATCAATAACAAATAAATTTCCAGCACCTCTTTCTGCGCAGTCACGTAACATCTTGGCCTAATCGTTGAGAATGATTGTCCAATCACGCGAGTCTATTAATTTTCAACATAATACAAATTACTACTATAAATTAAGCAGCTCTTGTTACTGAAAAAATTAGAAAGAAAGAAAGAAAAACGATACCGAAGTGATTTTCCGGCGAACAATGCCCCAAATCATTTCTTCAAAGGAAAACTAGAACTAGAACCGATTTGAGCTAAAATTTTACAGATTCAGTGGAAATTATACAGAGACGATTCGAGAAGAAAGAACTTTCTCGTCTGATCGTCGAACGTGCGCTTTTTGGATTTTTAGATTTTTTTTTTTTTAATTTTGTGTTGATTTTGGCTTTTGACTCAGTTGGATCGAGCCAAACAATAAAGACACGTCAGGTGCCAATCAAGGTTCATCCTGGGGTTCTGCAAAGTTGACCGTAAAACTCAAGCTAGGGTAGCCAAATAATTAACAACTTAGAGCCTATATAATAAGGCATGCCCTCGGGTGATGTTAGGATCCCATGCATAGAATTGGACCCTATGTTTGAAAAGTATAGGCTTTTAAGATTCAATCACAATAATTAATTTTGAAAATATAATTTTTTTTAAATTTATATCATTTAATATCAATACTATTATCATATATTTTACCATAATTGTATACAACAAGTGATAATAACAGTGGTATGTTTTTTAAAAATTTTAGAAATGGGAATCATAACCCATTGATTCTTTCAAATGATAGAAATAATAAATAATTGTAAATACTTAGGTTTCTAAAATTTTATAGTTATTAAGACCAACATTAACTACTAATATTTGCGAATAATTATAATAATAACAATAATTAAAAATAAATTATTTAGTTTTTAAAAATAATATATAATTAAAAATATAAAACATATAATTTTGAGGACTCGCTCACAAAAGTATATGGGTAAGTCTGCTAGAGACCCCTAAAAACACTATCAAGTGGGTCTTGGGTTGTGCTGGTCTGCTAAACCCATCAATTCACAAGTTTACACTTGGTAGATGGCATCAGAATCAATATAAAAGAATATGTCAGCAACTAGAGGTGTCAATGGATCGAGCCGGGCTGGCTCAGGCTTGGCCCATCGGGTTAATGGGTCAAATCGGGTCCAAAGCCAAATAGTAATGAGCTTTCGGGCCGGGCTGGATCGAGCTTTAAATATTTAAAAAAATTATTTAAAATTTTTAAATATAAATTATTTTTCAAATTATAAAACATAAATAAATATATATTATGATAATATTCAAATGGATTGAATTCATTTGATACTTAATCTATTTGTAATATTTTTGTAATGATAAAATTAAAATAAAAATAAAATTATAAACACAAAAAATTATTATTTATGAATTCAGATATCATCTAAAAGATAAATGATAAGAGAAAATAAGATTGAAAATATAATAAAATAATTGAGATTGAGAGATTTGTAAAGGAAAGTGAAAATAAAGAAAAATTGAATAAGTTTATATAAAATAAATTAATTAATTTAAAATTTAAAAAAAAAAAAAAAGAAGGGCAAGGCTTCTGCTATAAGGCAGAAGCCTTGTTTCCCTTTGCCTAACCAGGAGAAGCTCTACCAGCAAAAATTTAAAAAAAAAAAAATTTTAATAGTATCGGATCGAGTCAGTCCATGGGCTTAATATTAAAGCCCAAAGCCTAACCCATACGCCTAACCCAATATTCTACAATATCAGACCGAGTTTTCTCATGCTAAGCTTTTTTCATACTTCGTGTCAGACCTCCATTTAATCCGACCTAATTAATGTGTCTACCAACAACCCATTGTCATGTAATCTCTCGTGTTACCATAATCATTAAAATCAAATTAACTTAAATTTTATATTAATTTATCTTTTACATTAATTAAGATAGTTATTGTCAATTTATTAATTAAAAAAATGTTTATTTTCGTAAGTATTAATTTAAAAGGCCAAAAGACTGATTTCGTAAGTATTAGTTTGATGTAACATCCATCAAACTCTCATTACCAATTTTTAAAAGGGAGAAGGACTATTTCAACACCACCCCCTCCCCCAACTTTTGATGTTTTCTCAAAATACTACCCACATCAGATGAAAATCCAGTTTTTCCATCCATGAGCCGTTAATATGGATGATTTCTGTTTGCATAAGGATAAAATATCCATTTTACCCTTGTTAGATGAAATAACAAAAATACCCCTCTGTAAAATTCATCCCAAAATTGATGTGAGGGTTTTCCTTCACCCCCCTTAGGTTTTAAAAACTAACTTTCACCTTACCTAAAGTTTTTAAACTTTGAAAACTAACATTTTCACCCCCAAACCTAGGGTTTCCAAATTTTTCAAAAAACAGCTGCCCCCATAACTTTCAAAACTAGCAGTTTCACCCCCATTCTTCAACTTCATCTCCCGACGTCATCTCCGGCGTAGTCACCTGCCTCCTTCTTCTCCTGGTGCGACGGCGGTGGTGGCCGAAGAAGGAAGAGACGGAGATCTCCTTCCCCTGGTGCACGGTGCGACGAAGAGACGGAGATCTCTTCGTCGCTCCACCAAGACGACGAAGGACGACTCTTCGTCGTCCTTCGTCGCTCGTCGCGTTGTCCAGACGCTACGACGAAGGACGACGAAGCGTCGTCCAGACGCTACGATGAAGGATGACGAAGCGTCGTCCTTCGTCTGTTCTTCCAGATCTGGACAACGCTTCGTCGTCTAGATCTGGGCGACGAAGGGTCGTCCTTCGTCGTCCTTTGTAGTCGGAGATCTCCCATCGATCGATTGCAGCGGCCGTCGGTGGTGGCCAGAGAAGGAAGCAAACCTTAGGGGGTGAAATTAAACTTTTCAAACTTTGAGGATAGGTTAATTACTTTTTAAAACCTGGAGGAGGAAACGGTGAAATTTTAAAGTTTAAATGTTTTAAATAGTAAATTATAATTTTGCCCCTATTCTTAACTAAAAAAATGGACAGTAGTTTGGTCATAGGTGAAAAAACTGAATTTTCATCTGACATGAATATCATTTTAAGAACGCATCAAAAATTGGGTGGGAAATAGTCCATCTCCCTTACTTATTATTTCCAACCTATTTACAATGGTCGCTCACTGGAAGTCAGAAATTTTTTAATCATTTTCTGTTGATGGTACGGTAGGACTCTATTTTGATATATCAAATTTAGGTATTTTTCTTTCATTGGTGACTGGAATTAACTTCGTACGATGCTCATAATTCCTAAGAGTTGAGATCTCGAAATTTGCTCCCAGACCAATAGCTTAGAAACAGAGTTTTCTATGCATGATTTGGCAATCTAACAAATAGAGAGATTTTCACTCAATTTTGGGGCCAATACTTAAGCATCACAACGAACAATTGACATCATATGAAACGTTTTGCCATAGAGATTCTTGCCATCGGCCTTTCATATGTAAGGCAGCAACAAACCCTACCTATAGTTTTTGAAAAAGAGTGGGTCTGGCATCTGAAATTGAAAATTCTGGGAAAGAACACTACAGTTGAAGGGGCAAACAAGTTTAGTTATATATTGACTGCTGTAAACAGTCCCTATACAAACAATTCACTCTCTCAATACATACACCATCATATAGCCACTCAGAACTAATTGAAAGCCCCATCCAACAATTACTCTCATTTAAACAAAACAAGATGATAATAGTTCACTGTTGGGTATTTGCTCCTTCACATATTCTTTTTGCCTTCAGATTGTGGCACACTTTGGTCAAGTGACTCTAACTGGCTACGAAGACTTTGATTTTCTTCTAGCAAGCGATCATACTCGAGGAGGAATCCTTCTGATTGCTTCTTGAGTGCCTCTGCTTCAGATTTACAGGTGCTGAATTCCTTTTCTTTTGCCTCGTGTTCATACTCCAACTCCTTGATTTTTGTCTTCAACTTAGTAATTTCACTCTCCAAGCTTTTAAGCTCATCTGCATTTGCATTTTTCCCTTCCTCAAAACTCCGGTTTTGCTTTTTTGCAGCTTCCATGGTTTTCCTGAGTAATCGAAGTTCTCTTATGTAATGGTGTAATCTATCTATCATCAGTGAGAGGAATAACACAAATCCTGCATGCAACAAATTATATCACAATCAAACACAGGAAGCAAAAAAGGAGATTATCAGAAGCATAATAGTGAGTGCACAGCACTAATATTGAAAGCAAAAATTTCAAATGACTCTACATATGACAACAGTCAGATAATGAGCTAAAATGCAATAAACCAATTAGACACCAGGACCAAGGCAAAAGACAATATTGGTACAAGCATTCATTGATCATTTATAAAACCTCAAAACTAGAATACTGTGAAGACAAGTGACCAAATTCAACAAGGAAAAGAAAATCAATCAATAACTCTCATATGAACTGAAAGCTTCAAAAGAATGTAGTTAAAAAATAACAATAGAAGAAACACTAAATTACAAGGAGGGTACCCCATAAACGTAAAAATTTGAACACCAAACAATCGATACTAAAACCCAATATATTCTTTCTTAACATGTCGCAAATTCACCTTTGATACTACTTATAAATCTTAAACGGACACAAAATCTAGGATCCAATTCCCCAGGGCCACCTAATGGATACTAAATTCTCATAGATATAGATTCTGCAGTACCAAAATTAGCGAGTTGCCGGAACCTAAACATTATATATATAACCGTTCTTTAATTTCATTTAGATGATTTCTCAATTAGAGCAAGCACATAAAAAGTTCTTAAATTTTAAGATCAAGCATAAGCTGAAATTAACAGTTGACGCCCAATGAAGAATAAAATAAAATTCTGAGATGTAAAAATTGAAGAATTACCCATAAGAGAAGCTTCGAGCATATGCTTGGACATGAGAACCTGATCGGTTGGATTAACGGCTCCAGCCTCGATCGTGCGCCTCTGGATCTTAACCATGCTATAGACGCTAGACATGAGCACAACGAAAACAGTACCACCCACCGTTTTCACCACTACGGGGCCCCGCCCTCGTTTGACCCGATCCAGGCTCATGATCACCAGCTTTCTCAACGGCGTCTTAAACAGCAGCGTCATGATCAACGCCATTTCCGAAAAGATCACCGTGTACAAGAGCTGTATCATGTTTGCTTTTTGGTTTGTTCAGTTAGAAAAAAAAAAAAAGATCTTGGCAAGTAAGAATGGTGGGTTTTGATTTTAGCGATGATAATGGTTATGTTCTGTGCGTAATTTATGACGAGGGTGTGGCCGTTTGGTTTGGTGCCAAACAAGTGAAACGTCGCCGGGTTGGTGAAATAAAATATGGTGAGTCAGCAGTCTGTGGCGCATGAGGTGATCACGTGAATCTGACATAGGGCGTGTCACCGAGTGCGTGACCGCGCTTTCACCACGTTGTCACCACAGATAAGAAATATATAATTAAGAAGTAGGCCAAATTTATGCCGACCGTCACTGTCAGCCTTATTTATGTTTAATATGATAACAGCCAACAACCGTGGATTTGATTATAAAGAGATGGATACAATCGAGGTCCAACCGAGTTCTAATTCAAACAAAAGTAGTCCCATTTGAATTTGGTTCAAATTTATTAAATTAAAATTATGAGTAATTTAAATTTAATCAGTTCTAATTCAACTAAGCAAAACTATGAGTCATGCCCAGACCAGTCATACACAATTCATCACTATTCACTTTATAAAAAATTATTAATAATAAAATTATGTGTATTTATTTTAAATATAAAAATATGTATATACTAATATATATCATTATATGATTGAATAATTTTAAATTAAATATAAAATAATAATCAATTATATAATAATATATATAAATATATATATATTTATATATTTAAAATAAGAAAGTATAATATTACTCAATTATTAATAATTAATGGAAGATCCAATTGTATTTATTATTTATTATTATTAATATTATAGCAAGCTGTATAATTAATAATAAATTAATGCGGAGAATATGTATTAATTATTTGTTGTTAATATTATGGAAACCAAATGATTAATAATGAATTAATATGAAGAACTCAAATATAATAATTTTTTATTATTAATATTATATAATTTATAGGATTAATAATGAATTAATACAGAAAATTCAAACATGTTAATTATTTTTTATTATTATTATGGAACCAAATGATTAATAATAGATTAATATTGAAATCATATTAATAAAAAATTGAAAAATATTAATAATTAATTATCATGATAACCTAAAAAATATTATTCAAAAAATAATAAAAACTTAACAATAGTACACTTGTTAAGGGCCGCAAAGACACGACTTGAGTGCTCTAAGCTGTGGTGCGCACCCTGTTATATTAGTGGGTTGATTCAACATGTTAGACCCGCCAATTTGTGGGTCTAAGCACAATAAATTCTGTCGAATCCTGTCCAATATGTGATTGACATGTCCACAAGTAACAATTGCTTAATATTGTCTGGTCAGGTCATGTCGTCAGGACAAGAGCTTTGAAATTTAAACAAGGCCAAAAGACTTATTCCCAGCCAAGATTTAGTTTATTCCTAAAGTCGTATCGGTAAGATGTTAAAAATTCAAATATCTATTTATTATTAAATATTTATTAAAATTTTTTATTATATATAAAAAAAATATTATTTTAATATTAATATTAAAAAATATATAATTTTATTTCATTTTTCATATTTTTTTAAAACTAACAATTTTATCTATATTTAAACTTTTCAATTTAAAAAAATGACTATTTTTCTCTCACCTAGGGTTTTTTCACCTTTCTCTGGCCACCACTTCGTCTCTGGTGACCTCCTCTTCTATCCTTGACCATTAGTTGGTTCTCTCCCTCCCCATCAACAGACAAAGAAACATCGATAAAGTCAACAAGTAGAGGAAGATGAACTCTTCAATGAATCGTCCTCATCTCTCTCCGTCGACAGACAATCTTCATTTGCTGACAATGAGGGAGAACTGGTTAATGGTTAGGGAGGAAAGAGCAAGTCATTGGAGACAAAGTGGTGACTAAAGAGCGAAAAAAATCTATGTGGAGGAAAATAGTTACTTTTTAAAACTGAAAAAATTTAGGTAGGGATAAAGTTATTAATTTTCAAAATATGAGAGAGAAAAATAAGATAAAATTATATTTTTTTAATATTAATATTAAAATAATGGTTTTATCTTTGTATATAACAAAAAATTTTAACAAATATTTGATGGTGGATAGATATTTAAATTTTTAAAATTTTGTATCTGTAATTTTATGAAGGGAAATTAAAATTTTTATCTTTTTTTTACCGTATATACATTTATACCACTCATTCTAAAGTTTAAACAAAACTACAATAACAGTATAACATTTTTCTAAAATACCTATATTGATGTAACTCATACAGAAAGAGAGAATATCATCTCTCTTTTTTTCTTCAACCTTCTAGTGAGGAAGAAATCTCTATAATATGAAAAAAAATTCGTCAACAAAGAAAACATATGATTAAATAATAAAACTTGTATGTTATATGTTTCTTTTATGAACAATTGAAAATCAAATAATATATAATAGATTCATGTTCATGAGTTCATGTGAAATTTAATTTTGTTGTGATTTCATATTATTAAATTGTTTAATACTGTTATTTCATGTTATTTTTTTGGTTTAAAGTTGTGAAAATATTATATTAATAGTTATAAAATACAAAATTTTAAATCTGAAAAATTTTTAGACGAAGAATGGGTTGGCGTCCCTTGGTGGCAACGCCAACACCCACTAACTTATGTTTTTTTTAAATTCAGTTCACTGCATGAAAAATTCAATTCAAGCTAACACCCATGCAGTGGGCCCTATTGAATTTGAAGATTTTTTTATTCTCTTTCATGCAGTAGGGCCCACTACATTTGAAGATTTCTAAATTCTTTTTCATGAAAATAATATTTTAACTTATTTGGCCCCACCACATGAAAGAGAATCCAAAAATTCATAACAGTAAAATAAAAGGGTTGGCGTTTTAAGAAGGGTTGGCATCTGACCTATCCTTTTAGCAAGTAATGCCAACCCTTTTCTAACCCTTTTTTTTTAATTTTTTAGTAACTTTTTTTTTCAGTTAAACCTTAATCCTTCATTTTTTTTTAGTTAAATCCTATCAAATGATTTTTTTTTGCTCATCATAGTAGTTGGGGTCTAATATAAGATATGATAGGTTGCTCTTTTTGTTTTATATTCTTACTTCGAAAAATTCTTATTCTGAAAAATTCGTTTCACTTTTTAGTTTTTTCCTTCTTTTTTTGGTTTTTGAAGAACTGGCTCCATTCTAAAGCATTTGTTCAATTTTTCATAGTACAATTCTAAAGTTGTAGAGAAAAAGAGAGAAGATCTATTTGCATGAGTCCTTACTTGAAAGCTGAGGAAGAAGAGAAAACAAATTTTTAAAGAAAAAAAGAAAATCTCTGTATGGGTCATTTAAAGAGGGGTATTTTGAAAAAATAGATTACTGTTGTGGTGTATTTGTTTAAGTTTTAAAATGAGTGACATATATGTATACACGAATTAAAATAAGATTAAAATTTTCAATTTCCCTTTTATGATAGACTAAACCTTAGGTGGGAATAAGTCTTTTAAGAGTCGTTTGGTTTCAGTTTTTAAATATTACTTTGGTACTCTATCTTTTATTCTCTTATTTGGTTTGTCAGTAATAAAATATTATAGTAATTTTCTATTATCAATGCTGACGTGACAGGTAATACAGATGGTAATTTGATTACCACATTCACCTTAGGTATTTAAAAATTATCAATGTAGTCTTGATTTTATTATAATTATATTATTATTTATTAATTTTTTGAGATAAAAATAAATTTATTTTTAATTAATATGACAAATAATATAAAAAATATTTAAAAATAATTATATTTAAGGACATTTAAGTAAAATAATTTATTAATAATCTTTTATTACCTTTAACCAAATACAATAATTATTTATATCTACTAAATTTTATCAAATATAGTAATTATTTATATAAAATAATTTTTTAAATAATCTATTTTCAAAATAATCTTTTTATTTTACTAATAAAACATTATCCAACATAAACAGTCCTTTATCCTTTAAACAAGAATGCTCAGATGTGGGCAGCCGAAGGCACCTATTTTGGCCTTACCAAGATGGGAAGGGTTTATGGGCAGCCAGAGGCACCTATTTTGTTTCTTCCAATTCAACGTTATATGGTAAATTTTTATTTCCCATCTAAGATTTAGCAGAGTTACAATTTTTACTCACTAAATTCCTATATTATAAAATTAGCTTAAATACATCAAATAACGTTTACAATAAATGCAACAAATTTACTTAAATGCCCTTTTCACTTATAAAAACAGAAAACAGAATTGATTCATGGGAAAGACACTTAAATTTTTAAAAAGGAAGAAGGACTATTTCCCCCCCAACTTTTGATGCTTTCTCAAAATACTACCCACACCAGATGAAAATCCAGTTTTCCCACCCATGAGCCGTTAATATGGATGATTTCTGTTTGCATAAGGGTAAAATGTCTATTTTACCCTTGTTAGATAAAATGACAAAAATACCCCTCTGCAAAATTTATCCCAAAATTGATGTGAGGGTTTTCCTTTACCCCCCTTAGGTTTTAAAAACTAACATTTCCACTTACCTAAAGTTTTTAAACTTTGAAAACTAACATTTTCACCCCCAAACCTAGGGTTTCCAAATTTTTCAAAAAACAGTCGCCCCCCATAACTTTCAAAACTAGCAGTTTCACCCCCATTCTTCAACTTCATCTCCCGACGTCGTCTTCGGCGTAGTCACCTGCCTCCTCCTTCTCCTGGTGCGACGACGGTGGTGGCCGAAGAAGGAAGAGACGGAGATCTCCTTCCCCTGTTGCACGGTGCAACGAAGAGACGGAGATCTCTTCGTCGCACCACCGTGCGACGCTCTCTTCGTCGCTCCACCAAGACGACGAAGGACGACTCTTCGTCGTCCTTCGTCGCTCCACCAAGACGACGAAGGACGACTCTTCGTCGTCCTTCATCGCTCGTCGCGTCGTCCAGACGCTACGACGAAGGACAACGAAGCGTCGTCCTTCGTCTGTTCTTCCAGATCTGGACGATGCTTCGTCGTCTAGATCTGGGCGACGAAGGGTCGTCCTTCGTCGTCCTTTGTATCGGAGATCTCCCATCGATCGATTGCAGCAGCCGTAGATGGTGGCCGGAGAAGGAAGCAAACCCTAGGGGGTGAAATTAAACTTTTCAAACTTTGAGGATAGGTTAATTACTTTTTAAAACCTGGAGGGGGAAACGGTGAAATTTTAAAGTTTTAATGTTTTAAATAGTAAATTACAATTTTGCCCCTGTCCCTAACTGAAAAAATGGACGACAGTTTGGTCATGGGTGGGAAAACTGGATTTTCATCTGGTGTGGGTATCATTTTGAGAACGCATTAAAAGTTGGGTGGGAAATAGTCCTTCTCCCTATCATACCTTATATATGTAATATGTGCGCACGCGTGTGTGTGTGTAGAGAGAGAGAAAACAATACATACACTACTTGCTTAGTCTACTTACATAGGAGTAGGTTGGAATTTGAGATTAAACTTATAAAAACCCCCAACAAATTAAGGTTGTCTTTAGTTTTTCAAACCAAGCCCTAGGAGCTTGCTAAAGCCTATAAAATGTTTTGTGAAGTTTCCAAACTAACTTTGGTCTACAGGGTATGAAATTTAGAACCCTTTAGGCTGGTACATGTAAACTTGCTTATCTAAATCTTCGTTAAGAAATACAATGTTGACATCAATTTGCTTAATATCCCAATTTTAAAAAACAACCATTGTAAATATAATTTTGATAATAATAATCTTCACCATTGGACTATAGATTTCAAAATAGTTAATTCCAGAGGTTTGTCTAAAATCTTTGGTTACTTACCTATTAGAATTATATTTCACCTTGAACACCCATTTACAAACTACAATATTCATTAAAACACAATATTCAACTTGCACAACAACCTTCCAATCAAGGTCATCCAATGCTTCGATTGTAGTGATTAGTTCTTTCTCAAGTAATAGTTGTGATGATGAGGTTAATTAAGTTGTAAGGATTATCTTTTGAGATCTTGTGATCATAGGGTGTGTGTTTGTTGGTTGGGAAACAATATAAGAGTTGATAGGAATTGAAGTAGACTCAACAAGTTTAGTTGGTTGAGACCAAACACTTGTATTGGAAATGTCTAAAGGTGTTAAAGAAAGAGAACTAGGTTGAAAGGTTAAGTTTGTAGGGTTTTAGGGTGTCGTTATCTGACAGCGCAACAGAATTAAAAATTTATAAAAAACATAAATTCATAAAACCCTAACTAAGGTATATGTTTTAAACATATTTAATATAAACCTGTAAAACATCCATAGGGTGTTTTAGGGTTTATATCTGCTTTGGTGGCTCCTCCAAATCTTCATGTGGTAAATAAACGAACGCTACCCAACCGTTATGAGGCAAGGCTCTAGTATCCATGCGGAGCATGAACACAAGAGGTTGTCCAGGAAAAAAGTTGTTAGGGCTTTTAAGCTAGACAATAAAGTGTTCACGAGAGAGAGAAAATTTAGAGAACCTAGTGGCTAGAGTTTTCTTAATTTGTATGTGTCTTATGTGTTAAATTGAATTTTGGCGTGAATAAAACACATATATAAATATGAGTGCATAGATGACCTAATTTAATTAGGATTTGAACATTACATATGCCAAAGTGACATGCATAAGTGGCACACAAGTTTGCCTCCCATGTATTTCGTCCAAGCATTCACGACCTGGACATTAAGTGTCCAATCATGCCATACTTTTATGGGGTATGGTGTAGTCGTGCCATGCCATGCATGGCCAACATCAATGCCACCAAGTACACATTGTCGTGTATTTCAGTCAAAACATGGTCAAACTGAATCTTTCAACCTAAAGACAAACCCAATCCATTTGTGTCTTTCTCTCTTTTCTTAAACACTAGGATTGTCATTAAACAATACTTGCCTCTGAGTTCGTATCAACCCCTATATTCACGTGACTCATAAGCTTTTTATCAAACCAATAATGCTTGAATTTGGATCAAATTTAGACATAGACCAAGATTGGCCTTTAGCAAAACATCATGGCTATCCGAATGATAGAGTGTTAGAAGAAATTTTTTAAGATTTTGCAATATTACAGTTATGTGCAATTTAATCTTTTCGTCAACCAATATCTTTTGAGGCTGAGACATAGAAATGTGTCTATTCAGTAGCTCTTTGGTATGAACTGATACATATTAATGACTTACATGGATTAGACTACGACTTTATCTCATTGTGGTCACAAATTTAAGTAGTCATAAATGTCATTCAGTATTCTTATGTGAGATATTTTCTTTTGTGTTCAAGAGTAATGAATTTTTTGTTCATAAACCATAACCTCTATATATCTCACGATATTGTCGTACATACCTTTATAATACTCTAGTTACGACGGTATGTTAGATAGTGTCAAATTATATTAATCCTTACACGAGATAGTCTGACAATATTAAGTCATAGAATTGTGTGCACATGTGGTGTTCAGATGATTTATTTCATATACATTGAAACAACCATCCATATAGATATCATTTAGTAAGATCAGTATGATGAATACATCTATAATGTGTACCCATGTGTTATACCAAATTGTTTATGAATAGCTTTGACATGTGCGAACTATTGCTATCTTTCAATCGGATCACTCAACACTATGATAATCTCATCATTATTATATGTTCCCATGTTCATTGTAATGTCGTGATTGCGGATGTTTTTAGAATGACTACTGAATGTGTACATAAGGTTCACATAATTAGTTGTCTGATCTCTTTGTCACAATTCTACCATTTCAAAGACATGTTATTCATACAATCATATAAAAAGACATACATATGAATTGAATAATAATTAATCTTTTATTAATTAATGAAAGTAAAATTACAATTATAAATATCAAATTAATTAGCTCTAGAACACCTATCATAACAAAGTCTACTACAAAATTAATAATGGTAGGAAAAGAGGAATTGTTATGAGAATAAGAAGAAAAAGTGTTTTTTGAATCACTAGTAGAATTTTCAAAATTAAAACACTCATGTTGTGTATTGCATTTCCATTGCTTAAAAGACTCAAAATTAAATATTACTTTCAATAATATTTTAACATAAGATATGCTAGTTTAATTATACAGAATACATGTTAATTTATATATAATATTATTTAAAGGTATTTAAGTAAAATAATATTTTAATATTATTTTATTATATCTAATTAAATAATATAATTATTTATATATCAATTCAATAAAACTATGCATGCACAATTTGGAATCACAATTTGGGTATACAAATAATATATTATCATATGATTTGATGATTTCGACTTAAATATAAAGTAACACTTAATCACATGATGACACATCATCTGTATACTTAAATTGTGTAACAAAATATATACACAACATTACTCCAATTCAATTATATTAAATATATTAATATATATTAATTTTTTAAATAATTTATCTTTATTATAATATATTTTTTTAAATAATAGATGAAGAACATCTAATGAAGGGCTATAAGTAACTCTACCACTACCACTGACATTGGGTGGTGATGAGTGTTAGAGGTGACTTTTTAGATTTGAATACCCAAAAATAAACGAAAGTAGATTTTTTTTGACGAAATATTTGACAAATCATCAAATGTGCAATAACTGAGCGAAACATCACACACACACTTGATTAATCTCATCCACAAATTGCATTGCTTTTTGATCAACCTTCCTTTTCACTCCCTTCAACCATATATATATATATATGTATATATGCTTAATCCTTTTCAACCATAAATTGTATCTTTTTTTTTACCAACCATCAAATGTGTGAATGTGTACCAAAAAATGCACCACTTTTTTAGCAACCATCTAATGTGTGTGTACACAATAAAATTATACACACACGCATATTTTTTATATACAATTTAAGTACACAGATAATATAATAATATTCAATCATATAATAATATATCGTTATTTATACACATAATTTTTTTGATAAGAGTTTACTCTGAACCAACCATATCGATATATAAGTGTTAGGTAAGCCTCAATCGAGCTATATATAATGCTCACTAGTTGTGAAGGTTCTTATCATACCCAATCAAGATATACATCAATTTAGAGAAAAGCTAACATATAGTATCTTTAAATAGTCTCAAACCTTCAGGCAAACCGTCCAGCATTGCCCAACTTGATTCGTTGAAGGCATACTCAGAATTTGGAAAAATGCCCAAAACATTATTTATTGCTACAGTGGGAATACTTTTTCCATTTATATTAATTTGGTATAGCTAGCAATCACCATTCTTTTGCCTCAATAATTTCAACAATAAAACCCAATGTATCATGATAAATATCGTGGACTGCAGTATGCACAATTAAGTCTGCACTTAGTTAAACTTTTCTTTTTCCTTTTTGGTAGGTGAAAAAGGGCTTTAATTGAGCCAGACGTACCTATATTAGATAACTGAAATTATGATTATCAACTTTACAACTATTGTATTAGGTTATATTAAATAAATAAAACTCTGATTATTGATTATATAATTATTATATCAAATAAGTTAAAAATTTAATTTTAAAATATTATCGTGGGGAATTTAAATCCTTTCTATCTTATTTAAAATTTTACTCTAGTGTAACTCAAATTTCCCTTTTAATAAGCAGATAGGTGTTATTAATATATTTAGGCATACTCCTTTGGAGAGGTGCCATACTCTAAACAGTTAAAAGAGTCATGATGTGTCCCTACTGCGTACAGGGTCTAGCTGTAAAGAACTTAAAACAACTCATTATCCAAGAAGACAATCAAGGTCCAAAAAGAGCAACCGGGTCAGCCGCGCCACACTTACCCTCCAACCCTCCCTGAATCTTTCTTTTCAACTTGGAAGCTTGTTGAGTTATTAGCCCATCACTCAAATGTTTCTATCTTTTCAGCATTCATTGACCAATATTTGCAATTGTGAAGAATATATCGCAGTACCCAATTCAAAACCATTATGAATGAGATAACAGCTCAGCCCCAGACTGAGCTTGTGATCGAGCCATCCAGTTATAACACAACAACGCAATCTCACTGTGATCCTCCAGTTTCCAAAAAATGTTCATTATCTTTCTCATTAACTCCAGTCTTGACCAAGTTCCATGCAGGTTACTTTAGGATAAGCCTCTCTTTGTGCAGTCAAGCTTTACTATGGAAAATACTTGGAGAGCCACCCCATAATGCGCACGCCCTCCGGCAAGTGCTTTCCTTTCTGCCATCTGCTGCTGTTGCTCTATTATGGTCAATAGTTTCGTTCACTTTAGCCTTCCTTTCACTTCTTTATATCCTAAGATGTTTTTTCCACTTTGAAATGGTGAAAGCTGAGTTCTTGCACCATGTAGGAGTGAACTACTTGTTTGCTCCTTGGATTTCTTGGCTTCTGTTGCTTCAATCATCACCTTTCATAACCCCAAAATCAGTGTACTACATAGTACTTTGGTGGGTTTTTGCAGTTCCCATATTGGTGCTTGATGTTAAAATATATGGCCAATGGTTTACCAAAGGAAAACGCTTTGTATCGGTGGTGGCGAATCCCACAAGTCAAATATCGGTGATAGGGAACTTGGTGGCTGCTCGAGCTGCATCCCAAATGGGGTGGAGAGAATTTGCAATTGGCATGTTCTCATTGGCCATGGCTCACTATCTTGTGCTCTTTGTTACTCTATATCAAAGATTATCAGGGAGCACAAGCTTGCCAGCGATGCTAAGGCCAGTTTTTTTCTTATTCATTGCAGCACCAAGCATGGCAAGTTTAGCCTGGGTTGCCATTTCAGGGACTTTTGACAATGCTTCAAAGATGCTCTTCTTCCTCTCGCTATTCCTCTTCTTGTCATTGGTACGTACGTAAGTTAATGGAGAAGAATAAAATTTGAATAAGGAATTGATTTGATAATGACATAACCATGTTTAATTCCAACAATTAAGCTAGTTGGGTCCACAAAATTCTTCCAACTTGATGTTGGGCCCAATTTAAGTCATTTTCATAGAAGAAACATGAATCACCAACCGCTGAAGTTGCTAATGCGTCTGCTTTATGCGCCCGTATAAATGGAATACCACTGTCTTTTTCTGACTTTTTACCTTCATTACCAACTTTTTCTCTTTCAACTAACTTTTAGGGATTATATTATATTTAAAAACAGGTTTCAAGGCCGACCGTCTTCAGAAAATCCATGAAAAAGTACAGTTTAGTGTGGTGGGCTTACTCTTTTCCTCTTACTGTCTTGGCACTGGCATCAGTAGAGTATGCAGAAGAGGTTAAGAGTGGCATGGCTCATGCGTTGATGCTTGGGTTATCAGCACTCTCAGTTCTTGTTATTCTTGCTTTAATGGTGTGCTCTGTTATCAATACAAGCATGCTTGTACTGGACAGGCTTCGTGTTTCAACTACTAGTCGTCCTAACAGCGATAGCTAGCCAAATGACTCTGTTCAAACATTATCCCCATCCTCTGGTTTGTAGTGTAAATCACGAAAGTCACAAATTTGTGTTTAATTGGACCATTTAAGTGTCACAATTTTATTTGAATCATGCGGTCTTAGTATATAAACACATAATCGAACTTTAAGTATCTAAAAACATGAACAACGCTGAGTATCTCGAGAACACAACATTGAAGGGAATATTGCAGTGCTCTCAAATAATATAATGCAAGCTAGCTGTTTATACAAGTTTACGAGATCCAACTCTATACATATCTCTTTAAATGGATGTCTAGGATTTGCCTTAATCAAAATATGACTCTATCTCTCTCTTTTGGTTTATCTTCCTCTTTTGGCGAGATATTTCAAAAGCTTTTAAAAGGATTCTTTAGCAATTTTTGTTTATATTTCTTGGCCAGATCAATTAATTGAGCTTCATATGAATTTGGGATTTAAGTTGAATGTGACAAAAGCCACCAAGACAGATTGTAGAAACTAAGAGTGGATTTAAGCCAAATCGAGCTCGAATTTAAGTTTGCTTGAATTTAACTCAACTCATAAAAGTTAAACTCCAGTCTAAGTTCAAAACTGATAAGTTTTGGCTAAGTCAAACTTAAGCTTGATATGAAGAGTCAATCTTGAGCTCAGTTATATACTATGTCAATTTTTTAATTTATTTATTATTTTTAAATTTACTAATTATGATCTAAAAGTTTATATTTTCTAATAAAAGAACACAGAATAAAGCTGAATTATTATGAGAAAGGAAAAAAAAAAAAGCTTCTTTAATAAGTGAGGTGAGTTATTGGAATTTCTTTCCCCTGATGTGAAAGTTTTAAAATTGAATTGAGAATTTATTTATAACAAGCGAAATGAATTATTAAAGCGAATAAATCCAATGTATGACTTATGCAAATAGAAATTAAGTTAATTAAAAAGTACATTTCAACTACCCACTTTACTCACTATAAATAAATTAATTAAAAAAAGACATTTCAACTACCCACTTCACTCATATAAATAAGTTAATTAACTTAATTCCAAAGCTCTCATATTAGGTGAGAAGAATTCTAATAACATATCACACTCATTATATATAAGCTTACTTTTTTCCTCTCTAGTCACAATTCAACTTTCTTTCATGTTTTCTTTTATTGCATAATATGAATTAAAAAAATATGTGTTTTAAAATTAATATTTTTTTTATTGAGCTCAAGCCAAGCTCAAACTTAAGTCATGAGTATTCATTTTAGGCTTGATCATGTCAAACTAGCAATCAAGCTTAAGTCAACTTAGCTCAAATCAAACCCTAGTCTAAACTAAACATTTTTACACCTTTATTGATATTTGGCAATTCCTCTCTCTCTCTTGTATATATGTGTGTGTGTGTGTGTATATATATATATATATATCGTCATCAACATATGTACATAATTTGGGAGTTTTGCACAAGTTATGACTCGATAATAGACCCTGATATCATTTTCAATATAAACGGAATAAAATGTAAACAAAAATAAGAAGAAGAGGAATTTTTAATGTGATTTGACTTTATAGTTGAAAAGCCTATATCCAAGTGTGTTATTTAGTTGGTTTTACTCTAAGGAATATCTTGAAAAGGAAACAAATGTGAAGAAGATATAATATTCATATATCTGCTTGATTGAACGGATTCATGCATGCCTTTTTCTTTGTATTGTTTTTTATATTATTATAGGATGTAGAGGAGAACTTACATTCAAATAGGAACATTCCAGCATTTCTAATTCAAATATAAATTTGATGATTTATTCTTATTCTACCTTAACCAAAATGAATTATTTATAATAATAGCATTATTCCATGAGGGTCCATATGAAATTGTTATAGGTTATGTTATGATCAGTACTTCACACTTTGGTATGAGTGACATCTTTTGATATTTATGTTTGATTAGCTGATTTTAATAAAAGGATATTTTAATAATTATGCAATATTTTTAATGGCCAAAGGACTGTTTCCCACCCATGTTTTAGTTTAATCTTAAAAGCATATTCATGGCAGTTTAAAAACCTAAACACCTATCAATAACCCAATTGCTATTAAATTTTTAAGTTAAAAGTAAAGGTAAATCGTCATTTTACTATTAATATTAAAAAATATAAAATTAATTTATTTCCCTCATAAATTTTAAAAACTAACAATTTCACATTTACTTAAATTTTTTTAACTTTGAAAAGTAACATCCACCTGCCCCCCCTCTCCAAAACCTAAGGTTTATTTTCTTCCCTCTCAACCAATTGGCGACGATGCTATCACCCTTAAGTCGTAAATGAAACTCTAGCCACCATCATGAGTTGAGCCGATGAAATCCAGCCTCCATCTATAATGAAGTGCAATGAAGAGGCACAGTATGATACAATGATGTTGATCTCTGTTGGTCCAAAATGTTTTATCTGGATGACGCGATGAAGGCGTCGTCCAGACGAACTGTCTAGATTTGTTTGATCCAGATGATTCTAAATGAAGGTTTGCTTTTGGGAGGGACAATGACAATTTTGGGGAGTTGCCAATGGTCGAAGAGCTGTTGAAAATTTAGGTTTTAAAGGGGGTGGGGGGCGGGGGGAGGAGAATATTATTTTTCAAAGTTGAAATTATTAATTTTTAAAACCTAGAGAAAAAATATAATGAATTTTATTCTTTTTAATATTAATAGTAAAATAATGATATTACCCTTACTTCTAATAAAAAATTTAATAGTAGTTTGGTCATAGATAAACGTTTAGATTTTTGAACTATCACATATATATTTTTAAGATTAAGCTAAAACGTGGGTGAAAAATAGTCATTTAGCCTATTTTAAATTCCCCACATATTTTATTAAGTTATATCATCCATGTATGGTAAAGTGACATAACATGTGTCTTTGCAGGCAATATCCTTGGAGATAGGTATTTTTGTGTGCACTTGCTCGTATATATGCAAGTCTTTTTCTCTGTTAATCATTTATATTTATAGGATGAAAATAAGAAATTACATTCATATAAGAAGTTTTTAATTCAAATATGATTATTATGGTTTAAATATATTTTACTTGAATTAAAAAGAAATATTTTTTATAGCAACATTATCTCAATTAAGAAAGAAGAGACAACTTTCCTTTGTTGACATGTGTGGATGTTAAAGAGATTTATTGCTTGAGGAGTACTTCCCGCTCCTGTGTGATGGAAAGCCTATATGAGCTTTTAGATGATTGGCAGTGAGGTATGCTTGGTCATGGTTAATGTAGCGATCCGCTGACCATGATTGCTTGGATTGACTAAAAGGAGATGATACTTTTTGGACAGATATTTCAGAGTTCGGGGTTATCGAATAACAATATATATTCGATGTATAGGTGGTGAAGTATATTGAATAAGTTAGAGATAGAAAAAATCCAACATATTAGCCACCTTTGACCGCATATTGTCTCTGTGAATGTACTGAAACAATATTATCTTTGTAAAAAGCCATGGGCAAAGAAGAGATGCAGTTGATGCAAAGTCAAAAGCCGACATCAATCACCAAAACAAGCACAGAGAGAGGCGTTCGTATTGACAACTCCACTGCACACCAAAGGACCAAATCATAATTAGCAAAAAGAAAAAAATTGAGGGACCAAATGATACTTTGTGTTTCGATGCTATAGCAATCTTAGAACTATCATACTTTTCATCAACTACGGTCAAGGCATATTTCTGTCTAAAATAATTGCATACTTTGGACAAAATGATATGTACCTTGTGAATCATAGGATGGGAGCCACTGCTTCTTAGATGTTCAACATTGAACTATGCTATCAAAGCCCTTGTCTGTTCTTGCTCATGTTGATCACCATACCCATTGGAACCAGCTTTTTAGTTGCAGATATATCCAGAGAACTGCGAGTGAAGAATATATAGAGACCAGCCGTCAAAACAAATTCCAATTACCAATTTCCATGGCAAACCTGCACAAATGCCTGCCAAAGACATCCAGTGGAGATGAGATAGACCTAATTTATGGAGTTTCTTCGGGGAGGACCAAACCCAACTCTTGACATTTACTCTATATACAGATTTTCAGAAATTTATAGGATAATTTTCTATAATTGGTCAGTTAATTAAAAATTGGATGCAATCAAGACATATATTCTATGATTAAATAAAGAATAGAAACACAAGGAGTTCAATAAATGCATCATTGTGTCTATGGATGCATTAGTTGATTCCTCTTCTGTTCAGCAATAGCCAAGTCTGAAGGGAAATTTAAGTTTTGAACAACTTTTTAAGTCTGCAAATCATGCGTACAAAAAAAGAAAAAATTTACAAATGGACAGATCAAAATGATTAGTAAAGGGATCTTTGAAATCAGAAGCACTGTTAGTTACTGAAAAGGGGGATGGACGTGTTCCCAGGAGGATTTATTGGTGGAAAAGAAACTAACTTGAGCAAGGATATTATAGCCATACAAGAAAGTCTTCCACTGTACACAATGTCTGTACTTATCCAGAAAAGTTTTAGAAGAGTCGATGTGTTGGTTAGATTTCTGAAAAAATGGAAAAAATTTCTCACCAATGTGCTTGATCGCAGAAAGTTGAAGGCCACTGAGCTGAAATTGTTTTCCACCGTTGCTAGCATTCATTGAATCATATACAATGCATGTATCCTTTCATAATTCCTCAGCTTATATGAGCAGAAAAATGCACAGCAGAAACAATGGGATCCTTGCTACATAAGCTCTTTACCCACCGGATCAACAGAGAAATGAATGGGAAGCTTTTTCCTGATGATCAGCTCAAATTTGCTGCTCCACATCTGTTATTTCAAACTTAAAGATAATTCACACTCCTCTTATGATTGATCTTCCCTGTTGATAAAGTTGCGACAGCCAGTGCAATGACCAAAAGAAAAGTTAAAATTCACTTGACAGAAATATATATATACACACACTTGATTTCATAAATTCCTGGCCAATCACAACTTAAAATTCTCAACTTTCAAAATAAATTTTGAGTTCTCGCATCCGTTTTGGCAGGAGCAATTTTTGCGACCCAAAATTTAAGAATTTGTACTTGAAACTTTAGTAGCAAAGAATTGATGGCACAAAGTTGTAAGAAATGCCCCATATAAGCATAATATAAGTCAGTCTCCCTACTTCTATGTATTCTGAGCTGCTCAAAAATATCACAAAAGCTTCAACTGCAAAACATACCAGTAAATAGCAATCAACAGACAGCACCATATAATCAAAGATATTCTAAAACATGAAACATAACTCACATGATTGAAACTGTATTATTACTCCATGTGTGTATTCCTCAATGCTGGGATTAATATTTGAACCTGAAAACAAATCTTAATGAGAAATGATACGCAATTACAGCATCACACATTTGATATTTGATTGACAACATGATTAAAAAGTTTAATTAACCCAAACTGTATGGTTGATTGAAACTTGAATGGACTTTCTAGTTGATCAGTGAAACACCACGACCATGTAGAGTGATAATTTTATGACTGGAAAAATCAACTTGCACATTCCTCATATCATACTCACCCCTGAGTAGTTTGGACAATTAGAGATGGCAAATCAGCAATCGGTTTTTCAAGTGATGCCAATGCCTCTTCTGCAGGTCCACCAAATGCACTCTCAGCAATTGCTGTTGATTAGAAGCACAAACTCTACACCAACGTTGAACTCTGATACAAAAAGCGACATACTTATTTCAGAGAAAATACCATCAGAACTGGCAACTAGCAACAAGTAATGTATTGGATTTAAACAAAATCAGAAGGGAACAACTGATTATTGGTGGGTTCTACATGGCTATGAGAGCATCTATAATCCTTTTCCAAAAAAAAAATGTATGATATTTCTATATTTTCATAAGCAGGACTTACTCATTGAATATCCTGAAGTTAAAAAATGTAGACATAAAAGGAACAAAGAATACTCATTCATTATAGAAAGTAACTTACAAAACAAAATTTCATTAGACATGCCCTGTTGTTAATCAATACAATATCATTTATACAGTTTCAACTGTAACAAAAATCTATGTAGCTTTTAACCTCTCCTTTACAAATACAGGAAGGATGTCATCTTCAACTTCAGATTCAAAATCCACATTAATCATTCCCTGTAAAATATGTGGCAAACATGAGTCCAAAAGCAGCACATAAATAAAATCATGAATAATGAGTTATTTCAGTAGAAAATTGAAGGAAACAATGATTTTAGGCTATGGAGTAATGGCGTTTACATGTCAGAGCATACATGGCAGTAAAGTGTCACATGCTCCTTGACAACTTTCAGGTAAAAAGAATTGCCATAGAACTTCACAAGGTCTTCCTTGACAGCATGAGTATAATTTTCAGTGTATTCATTAGAGATGCGACCTACAGGAATAAAATTAAAACATATCAAAAAAATACGTATGACTGAACCCCGAGCCACAAACATTCAATTCAATAAAATAGATGGGTACTTGAAAGTTTTAAGCATGCGGGTTTACATATCAATGCACATTTGACAATTATAAAGGTCCAAAATCCGGAGCTCTTAAGTTAAATCAAGTACAAGGTAACTTACTCAAAGAGATGGCAATAATACCAGCCATCTGATATTGAGATGTATTTAGATAATCAAGCATATCGTTCTCTTCTTCATCAGATAAATCTTTCTTTGCTTTGAGCGGACAGACGTGTTCCACCAAAGTAGAGCTATAAATTTATTTATTTTCCGTGGCCCAAGCCCAGTTCCCAAAAGCATGTGGCCCTGATCCAGTTGGCTGAGCTTATTGTTTGTCTCTCCCTCAAAGCCCAGATAAAGGAGTTTTTATTGCCGACTAAAAACATAAAGTGCAAGGAGTTTGCCTATCTACTAAGCTAAAATCATGTACTATTTTTTTTTTTTTGCTTCGATTACTTGCTGCAGACGTTTTTGATAAACTAAACTTAGCTTAGCTTTGATTGTTATCTCTTGTTTGTTGGATTTTTATTCTGTTTTTGGTTTTGTAGTGTCCTTCTTGGGTTTTCTATGCTTCCCACTTCAACTGAAAAAACATGTCCTTTGTTTTATTCAATTATAAGAAGTGAATGGAAACTTCATATTTAATTTGTAAAAACTCTTTAAAAAAAAACAAAAAACTTCTGAGGCTTATCCAACCAAAAAAATGGATTAAGACATTGAAGTTCAAATAAGAAATTGCTAAAAGTTTCAGCCTATCCACTAAGGATGACAATGGGGAGGGGCGGAGAGGGGATCTCAATCTCCATCCTTGTCCTTGTATGAGATATCAATCTCTATCCCCAGTCCATCTCCGCTACGGGGATGAAAATGATTTTTTATCCCCTCCCTACAAAAAGAAAATCTCCTTCCTATCGCCTCCTAATCTTTACAAGGAAAATCTCCTTCCCGTATCTACAAAAAAAAAATCTCTTCTTTATGTCTTTTAAACACAATATAAATATATTAAATAACAAAATTAAGTAAAATTAAAATTAACTCACTATTTCAAATATAACATATTAACTATTTTAATATACATAACAAAAACCTAAATAAATTTGAAAAACATGAATAATTTAAAACTATAAAAATATATTAGTGTTTTAAATAAATATATTAATAGAAATGAACGGGGATGGGGGCGGGGAGGGAACAGATGTATCCTCATCTCCTTTCTCGTTTTTATTGAAGAATCTCCTCCCCATTAGGGTCAAAACCCCTAAAGTCGAATTCATATTATTATCTCTATTATCCACCTAGAAGTGGGATTTTATCTTTAGATTTGACTCACACAGGGTGACTTCAAAGAAACCCAATTGTACTTCATATCTGCAGAATCAGCATGTAGATTTTAGCCAAATGCATGAACTGGTAAGAAAGACAAGAGCCTACCTAACTTATGAAGAAGCTGTGTATTGGAAGTGAAATCATGATTCATCTCCCTTGTCAACACAGGAATTTCAATTTATAACCGTAACAATCAGAGAAACAAAGGAGTTGGGTTGGGCGGCTTTTGCTTTTATGGTTGAAGATTGCGTGGATAGGCACCTAGACTAGAGTTGGGTTATCGGATGAACCAAACTTACCTACCAAAGATAGAAGAAGATAGGATTAGGTTGTGGGCATTCAGTAATAACTTTCATCAGGGTGACCTTTGACTTTACCAAATTCCACCACTTCAATAGTCAAATGCTTCTTAATTTTAAGCTAGAAAAACACTAATATATTATGCGGAAAATTGAGTATAAAGATAAGAGGTAAATTTATGATAATAAAGAGAGAGAACCTTTGATTGAAGGAATTAACAAGCTATCTGTGTCCCTCTGAAAATTGAGGTTACTACTAATTACAACACAGTCATTTTTATATGTACAAAAACGACTAATCTTCCTATAACTAATAGTGTCGTTTAAGAAATCCAACAGCTTTCCACCATTAACATAGCTTTCTTTCTCCTCTAAGCTACCACAAAAAGAATCCAACACTGACCCACAAATCATATCATCTTTGCCTTCAATGTCATTCATAATTGCATTGTTTTCCTCGTTGTTTCCTCTAATTGTCATCCACCTCTCATCCCAGTTCCACCTTGGCCCATCCGAATACGTCAGCCGTCTGATTCTCTCACTAACGGAGCTCTGGGGACTTGCATGGATCAAATTTCCCAAACTTTCTTCCACTGAGTTCCAGATATCTTGATCAAGAATACTCGTGGGAGAATTTGAAATTGAATTCGATGCTTGAATTTGCTTTGTAGAAGAACTGAATTCTCGAAGAAATGGATGCTTAAGAAGTTGAGTAGCTGTCCATCTCTCTTTTGGATCTCTTCTTAAACACTTTGACAAGAAATCCTTTGCTTGGTTTGATAGAAAACCTGGAAACTCTGGCAATTCACAAGAATAAGCAATCCTGTAAAGAACTGAAACTGGGTCAGTGGCGTCCGGCCAGGGAACACCACCACTAGCCATTTCAATAACAGTGCACCCAAGTGCCCATATATCACTAGAAACCCCCTGGTGTTCCCCACGCGCCACTTCTGGTGCCATAAACATCGGTGTGCCACCACTCTGCCTCTCCTCTGCCTCCCACTTGGCACATCCGAAATCTGCAACTTTGGCGCCATCTTCGCCAATCAAAATATTTCTTCCCTTGATGTCACAATGTACCAATCCACTTGAATGTAGATACTCTAGACCTTGTAATATTTGACGCGTGTAGGACGCGATCATCGACTCGTCTAGCCTGCCACCGTGTCGGTGAATCATGTCGGCAAGCGAGCCGCCGGGTGCATACTCCATAAAAAGATTGTAAAACAACTGGCAGTTTTCACTGGTAATATCACAGCCCTTGCAGCTTACTATATGGGGAGAATTTAAAGAAGAAAGAATTTTTTGCTCCCTTTGCAAGAATTCAGATTTAGAAAGGTGGGTCGACTTGACAGCGAAAACGTCACCAGAGGGGATGGAAGTAGCGAGGGAGACGGTGGCTGTAGAGCCATGGCCTATGGCGTGGCGTCTAGTCCAGTCCATTTGGTGCGATGAAAATGAAGAAGAGAGGTTTTGTAGTTTATCAAGTTCGTTACTTCAGAAGGTAAGAGTTTATATATATGTATATATATTACAGAGATGAGTTGTATGAAGTAGAGAGAGTTTTAAAAGGGTTAGCTTTATTAGTTGGTTGGGTGAGTGACTTGGCTCTTTCCTTCAACGTGAGTTCAAAACGTGTCAAAACTTGGTTGGGGGTTGACAGCTTTGTACCTGTAACATACATGGCACCAATACGTGTTGACACGTGTGGAGTAGATGAATATTCGAAGAGGTAAAGTGTGAATGAAATTGAGTAAGTCAAATATGATACTCAAATTATGCACTTTGAATTAAAAATCTAATTTTTATATCTTATATTGAATATTGTATTGTATCATATTGTAATATATAATTTTTAAAAAATAAAATAATAAAAAATTATAATTAATATGTCTTTATTTTAAAAAATATCATAAATAATTTTAAAAATTTAAAATTTTTTATATACACTTTTACTATATTATTATTTTCTCTAAATAAATATATTTATATATATTAGTAATAAGTCTCATATCATATAATATTTTTATTATATTATATTAATTTGATATACTTTATTTATAATACGTATTGTTTTTTATTTGTATTGTATCTTATTAGAAGATAAAATTGCATATTATAAAATATTGATAATTATAATGGGGATACAAACAGATTAATTGAGTAATAAAATGGACGACTTTATATATAAAAAAATATATATTCAAGTCTTCTCTGATAATATATTAAAATCAAAATTTTTATTTATCAAATTTAGTAATTATAAACTCAATCGTTAACCTCAAAATTTATTTTATTCGATATAACAAGACAAGGGCTTGGGTTGAAGTTGAATTGAATGGCTAGAAATTGGTTGAAATTTTTGTAGAAATTGAACAAGTGTTTGAAATTCGTAAATGGGTATTTATTATTAAATTTGGTCATTTGTCAAAGTCAAAAACAAAGGGGGAACATAATTAATTAATAAGGCCGATATTTACACATGGGAAATTGAAAAGTAGGACGAAACTTTCAATGTCGTTTTATACTTAAATTCGCAAATTATAAATAGTATTTACGTTTAAAATATGTTTCAAATTCACCACGTGTGAATTAATCATAATAATTCAACGTAATTATGACATTAGAGCTGGGTAAAAAAAAAAAAAACACAAGTGGAGAGCTCAGAGTTAGGAATATCCTAATCCCCTAGATCAAATTCCCAGATTATTATGCTACACACCAAACCTGCCCACTTTTTTCTAGAAGGCAAAACGGTGCGTAATATTTCAAATCTGAATTGTTTCGTGATTAGAGGAAATTTATTTGTACTCCAAGCAAAATAATCATAATCATAATCATAATTGTTGGACGTAAGTACGTAATCAATACTATTATTAAGATCGAGACATGGACGCTTCTGATTGCTTGTCGATCCTGTACGTAATGAGATGAAATTGACCCACTCATGCGAAATTGTTGGGAATGGATTACTGTAAAAGTGTACGGTTGATATAATTTGAGAATTCTTTTAAAAATTAAATTAAAAAAATAATTTAAATCAAACCAAATTATTTATTCCAGTATGAATTTAGGGTTAAATTGCAGATGGGAAGTTGCAGTAGGTGTGAAGGAGATAAGAGGGAATCAAGTGGCAACAACAGCAAATCCAAAAGAAGGTGTAACTAATAAGTAAGGTTAGATGGGGGTTTAGTGGTTAAACAGTAAAAGCTCATCTATTTGAAATTGTTTATAGTTGAGAGAGTTGAGTTAGTTGGACCAAATGTAAAGCCCAACTGAAATTGCTTTGCTTTGCTTTGCTTTCACAATCACAATATGCGTAGCTTATAATATAAGATAAAGATAGCCTTTGCCTTTCAAATCATCACGCAAGAATCATACACTACTACAATACAAAGAGAAGAAGAGGTTTTTCTCACACGCAACTCACGTGTATTATTTTTCCCTGTTTTTAATATATGAGATGTAATGTAAGAAAGTAACATAAGAATCAGTTTACACGTGTTAATTCAAACCCTGTAGGAGCACGTTTTATAGGTGCACAAGGTGTGTGGATATGCATGTCCCCATGAAATTGGTAACGTCTACATGCTTTTAATACAGCCCAAGTGAAAGTGACCCTTCTAACTAATGTACAATATAACTGACTTATTCCAAACTTAAAGATGGTTGAATTCCGAAACTAGTATTGATTACATATTGGAATGTCAAATTCTTATTTGTGAATTATTAAAATTAATAAAATTATTAATTTTAACGATAAAATTATTATTTAACTAGTAATATATTAAAAATAATAAAATTTTATTTATTTTCCTATTTTGATTTAAAAAATTAATAATTTTTTTAATTAAAATTTGAAAAATTATATTTTTTCTCAGGATTCCAATCACTAGAGAAAGATGAATTGAAAATAAAATCTTAAGGAAAAAATATGATTTTTCATAACTTAATTATTAGAAAAATTGTTAATTTTTGAAAATAAGAGAAAAAATAATATAAACTTTTATATTTTTTAATATTAATGATTAAATGATTATTTAACCTTTAAAATTTATCAATTTTTTAAATTTTAATAAATCATAGATGACAGTTTGACATTTCAATTTTTAACAGATACCAATTTAAGAATTTAACATACCTAAAACATGGGATTAAGTCTTTTGGCCTATAATATATTATCACTTTACAATATCTCTTATTTTCATCGTGTCGTTAACAACTTTATTATAAGATTTGTTACATTCTATTTTATATAATACATAAACATTAATAAATAATTATCGAGATGGTGGGTCTTTTTTTAATACATACACTGTTCTTGTGTTGTTAATAAACTTTTATATATATATATATATATATATATATATATATATATATATATATATATATATATATATATATATATATATCATATGGTTCATATGCTAACCAAAGAATGATTTAATAAATCAAACATATTATTATTTTTTAAAGTATGATATTGATTAATTTCTATTTTTATTTTTTAAATCTTATTGATGGTGAGTTTTTATTAGTTTATTAAACTAATTAACAAACAACTAAAATTGGAGTGAGTGAAGTATTTTATGAGTGGGCAGCAGGGGATGACAACGAAGAGGGGTGGAGAGAAAATTTTAATCTTCATCATTGTCCCTATTACGAGGATAACAACGATTCTCTATCCTCGTTCTGTGAAAAAAAATTCTCTTTTTATTCTATCCTTGTCACTATGAAAAAAAAATATTATCCATGTACCTTCTAAATGTAATATAAATATATTAAATAATAAAATTAACTAAAATTAAAATCAACCAATTATTTCAAATATTATAAATATTATATATTAATCACTTTAATATACACAATAAAAATATAGATAATCTAAAGTTATAAGGATATGTTAATATTTTAAAGAAATATATAAGGGCGAGGGGAGGAGCACATGTATTCCTGTCTCCAATTACGAAGATATTTTTTTTTCTTATTTTTATTTTTATCAAAAAATCTTTTTCTGTTAGGATTAAAGTTTTTAAGTTCAAATTGAAATTATCATTTTTAATGGGTGATCCAAAAAGTAGATAGTTTTGTTATGATGATGATGAGAACGTTTTGTTTGTTTAGGAGATTTATAGCGAAGATGGGAAGAAAGGAGTGCAAGAGCAGCGTTGGTTTGCAATGATAAGGTTGTTTGTTAACCCTCATTTCAATCGCTTCACTTCATGTTTAACGCTCCCTTTCACGTTCCGTTACGAAGGGTAAAGCCCCACCACCCTTTACATTATTAGAGCAAATTTTTCGTCCCACCCAAGGTTTGGGGAACTGACATTCTTCCTCCTTCAGTTTAAAAATTTACGTTTTCACCCAAAATCCAATTTTATCATTAAAAAATGTACTTTAACAGTGTCAGATTGCTAAAATCATCATATTATCCCTGATATTCCATTTTTTTTAAAATTATTTTTTCCCTAAAAGCGTTACACCGGTCGACTTGGATTTTGTAATTAAAATCACATTGATAATTTATAATCATGTCAAATATAGTCTAATCACACTTTTTGTTATCATTTGGCCTTCAGGCTATGTAACCTTGTAATTAATTGTGATTCTAACCAATATTCTAAAACTTAGATCGGATCAATTAATTTAATTAGTTTAATCGTAATTAACTGGGATAACAACTTCTTTAATTATCGGATCAATCAATTTAATTGGTTTCATCTAAAGATTTTCATTGGTTCATGAGTTAAATATTTGTCATAAAATATGAGATTGATGTTGAAATTGAATCATATGATGAGATCAACACTAGAAATGATGAGATTAACATAGGGAGGAAATGAAAATGACAATTTCTTCGTTGAAAGTAGCTAGTGAGGAGAGCATTGGCAAAGAGAAAAATTTAAAAAAACAACATATTTGAAAGGTTTTTTGAAATAGTTTTTATACACTTAGGGAGAATTTTTGATATGGTCCCTACACAAACTAAAAATGATATAATAAACCCTAAATACATATCAGTTTAACTTTTAAACAAAATAAAAGATATAATATCTTCCATAGACAATTTACAAATCCAACTAAAGATCAATCAATTTGACTTTTGATTGATTAAAATTGATCAGTTCACTATATTAAGTTAACATCTAGTTCATATACGAAAACTTTAATTCTGACAATTTAAGTTGTTGGAATTGCACCATGTAAGCATGCTCTAACACATTTGCACCTCTCTAAATGCGATTGTGGTAAAATCATATCCAAAAGTTACAATTATAGCCATTGAAATCACAATTGCCTTTGTGTGATTCCAATCAAAATCACTCATTTCTAAATGTAAATCTATCAAAATTGGATTTAGAAATGTGCAATTTTGCTCAATCACACCTACTTGTAGCAATTCCAACGAAATGGCACATTTTCTTATGTGATTCAACAATTCAACAACAAAATTTCATTTTAAAAAATTTTGGAAAGGGAAATCATAATTGTGCTCTTCTACAATTCTTTTTTCTTTGTTTCCTAAAGATGTTTCATTTTGGATGATATTTTACAATTTTCAAATTCAAAGGGGTGGGGACTTTAACCAAAACCTTGGGTGGAATATAGTGATTTAGTCTAATCATTCTTGCTTACACACGTGTATCTCCAATTTATTTCAACTTGCCTTTTCAACTCTCTCTCTTCGTATATTCACAAACCAATCACCTCTAAACACAAGTAACTTAAATGTGGAGGAAAGAGTCATGGAAAACTTGATTTGCACGACGCCTCCATCATGCATAGTATGTATGATAAACAACTACTAGTTTCAATGCATAGATCATTATAGGAATAACCCAATATCTCATATTAAAAACAATTATATCATTTTAGGTTTATCATTTCTTTCGTATATTTTCTATAACTATATAAGATTTTGTTATCTAATTATGTGACATATAAATTGACTCTTCTTTTTTCTAACAGCAACAGAAGGTAGATTATTATATGTTTTCGATCGACATCTTAGTATTTACTAAACATGTCAAAGGGGTGGGCTGGCTTGAGGCCCAACCCAAGTCCACTTCTTTTGGCAAACCCAATGGGCCCCAACACGTACTGTGGCAACCCAGGAGCCATGCAAGCTCTGAAATTTGGTCCACAGGCTGGCCGCCTGGCATAACACTGTACACATTTTAAAAAAAAATTTATCAATTATTTTAAAAAATTTATTAATATTTATTATTACATAAGAAATTCAAATAATTTACATAAAAAATTTAAGAATATTCATTAATGTTATGAAAAATTAAAAAAATAATAAATTTATTATTAATTTTATGAAAAACCAAAAAATAATGAGATATATAAATTTATTAATTATTTCTCATTATTTTTATAAGAAAAACTAAAAAAATAAAATGAAAAATTCAAAAAATATAATAAAAAACAATAAAAATATATATAATTAATGGATCATCTTGCCAAAATCAAGCGAGCCAACCCATGAACAGCACGGCATGACACAACCCGAATTAGAGAAGGCAATGGGTTAGACTAGCTTCGATATGATCTGTTGGGCCTTACCAGTATGAGGCCCATGACCCAACTATATATATATATATATATATATATATATATAGAGTGGAGCCGAACTCTACAATAATGGATAGAGCCAAACCCATTAATTTTAATAAAAAAATAATTTTTTATATTATAATTATTAATTAATTAATTTTTTAATAATTATGAAAAGAGCGATACACTGGCCCAAGGCTTGACCGCTATAGTAACAGGCTGGGCTCTTCCAGGAAAACCATTTTTTGCGGCCCGACCCAACCTATTTGACACCTCTAACCCAACCCATGGACCTATATATTTTTGTAGGTCAACCTGACATGAAAGCCTACAACTATATGGGCCTTAGGTCCGACACGGCCCACCACCATGTCTAGTATCAACCACAACGCAACAATGTAAAGCCAATAATTGGCTCTAATATTGCTAGTAATTACATATAAAATAAGTTGAAAAATATAATACAACAATAATAACATTGACAATAATAACATACAATTAGCTATCTAGATGAAGTGTAATTTTGAATTAAGTATAAAATAACTTTTAATCACTTGATAATATATCATTTGAGTATTAATTGTGTATTCAAAACTGTGTGCATATACATTACTCAAACATGAAACACTAACAACTACTGTTGAATGAATGCAAACAAGTGGTAGGAATTAAATTCAAGCGGAAGTGAAAGTAATTTCATCAGTTAAACACGTATTCACAGACACAAGTTTAGTTTACACAGTAGTTGGGGCATGCGGAAAGGTTTTCCTGTAACAACCAGACTGTATGGTTTATCTTACAAACTTACACCATATGGAAAGACGAAAGACTTACAGAGAAGGAGAACCGTGGATTTCATCAAGCCGCTTCAGCAAATCCAACAGTCAAGTCCCCGTAGTTAAATACAGTGTGGTATCGCCCCATAAATATATCTCCCAATATCCTGCATCAAAGTAACAACACTCATATTATGTGCTCATCATGCTCTGTTAATACCAGGCGAAAATTAATTACCAAAATGTTAATAAGATTTTTAACTGCGGTCGTTCATTCCAGTTACTATACAAGTCGAATTAACAGTATGCTATATCAAAGACAGAAGGAAGAAAACTACCAGAGAGGACCACGAGGTGGGCCAACATCTAAAGCAATAAATCCACTAATACATTGTGCTGCTACTCCCTCTCCCACTTTAAGAACATACTGATTCATGAAACCACCATCCAGAAGAAAAAACCATTAGCTTTATGAAAAGAATAATTACAGTCTGCAGTGACGGTAAATAGTATAAATTTCTAACCAGTGTCATCCATCTCAGTCTATATCACTTTAGTTTCTTCCTCCAATACCATTTTATTCATTTTATCACAACTTAAATATAAAGCATTAATATTCAAAATCTCATTATCTCAGGTACCTCCTCTCTTTCCAAAATCGTCTTTCTCTTGGAACATATAACTATTTGTACCACTTTATGGGGAGTTTCAAGGTCTCTGACATTATCCTATTTTACACTCTCTCAAGACAACAAAATATCTGCTCACCGCAAATTGATGTCAGAACTCAAATATGGATACTAAAAAATATAATATATGGGTCATATACACATGACAGGGTATATCATAGTATCTTTACAAAATTGCATCAAGCAAAGCTGAAAAACAGAAGACGCAACAAACCAAAAAAATCCAAAATCTTGATCTCAAATTAAACATGTAACAATTAAGCTTAATGATAATCAAGTGACAGATAATAGACTTATCAGTAGCACTGAAATCATGACTATTCAATAATTTATAACTCCAATGCCTTAAATATCAGCATAACACTGTACCTGATCCGGTGAAAGGTGAAATACTTTACCACCAATGGTGAATGACACATTGGGCATGGAAGATAGACTGCTACACTCAACTGCCGATTCTCCATTTGGACTGGGCAGTCGGTCACAAAGCTGCAATATAATGTATGGCATGAGCTTGGAGCAAGGAACCTTTTCATCTGAATGTGAATTCGAAGGCTAAAATACCTGATTCACATAATCCAAGATTTGTTCTTCTGTCTTATTTCTCCTAAGCTGGTTCCGCATCCACACTACTGCCATCTCACAAGCAGTACACATAGCGTCATCCACACCATCAGATGACTTGTCAATGCTCTTATCTACCACACTCTCAATGCCCATACTGTAATACATGAATTCAATTTACATTAATAACAGCTGTAGCATAGTAGCTTTCAGATTTAACATACAAAAATCCTCACAAACAAACGTGAAAATATGTCATAACCATATTAAAGTAGGGGTGAGACTGACCTAACACCTCGAGTGCCATCAAAAGTGCAAAGACCCATTTGAGAGCAGATCTTTTGTGGTTGTGTCTATAAAACAACAGTGACAAGGAACCCTTCAACCAGTCAAAGAGTTCTTAAAAAAGGATGGCAGCTAACAAAACTAGACGTAGCATGTTATCTCAGCTAAAATTTCTTGTAAATGGAAGATTGGTCATAAGTTAATAAGGTTGAAATTTGAAAAGAATAAAGAAAGCTAGCATCAGAATTACCTGAGCTATCAGCATCTCCAATATGGTTTTTCCATACTGATCAACCATTATCTTACATTCTTGACTTATAACACCAGAAGCTCCAATGGCATGATTAATTTGAGTAATGACAGTCTGAAAATTCGAATGATATCAATCCTCTCACATAGATGGAATTCAATTTTATGAAATAATACACAGGTTTTTAAATTTTCAACGGCATAATACTTCAAACATAGGTGACATATGTATCAGACACAGACTTTAAAACCCAACACATTCTATATTCCCGCAGGTACCCTTCACAACATGACTTAAAAAAGAGCTTATGCATCTATCTAAGAGGTAAAGACAGCTAAATCAAAACTAATTCAAAACTCTGAGAGATATGTATATGTTCATCAGCATTAATTAATAAACTTAAATGGATGAGAAGGATGAATTTACTTCATTATACCAGTATTAAAAAAAAACCATCCATATCAAAATACAATCATGTCAAAACATGACTGAAAGTGAAAAAAGAAAAGATTATGGAGGGTAACGATACCTACTGTTGGACAACCAACAAAGATGATGAGGTGAGCAACACCTACAACTTCACCAGCCAAAAAAGATAATGAAGGTTAACAATACATACCGTTGGACCAGCCACCAGAGAGGTCCCAGAATCAGCAATTGCCTTACAACCATCAGAACAATACCCTGAAAGTGGTATTATCCTCTTTCAATACCATATCAAGTACAGCTATTAAAAAACATAAAGGGAAAACAAAGGGAATAAGAACATGTATAATACCAGTTGTTTCACCATCAATTAGGACATCACCCATATCAAATTGCCAGTAGCCTTTCTGGGTCACGGGAACATATGTGTGCTCACCCTTGTAATGATTAGAATCAACCCCACCAAACACAATTTCTCCACCTTCTTCTCCTTTAATATTACGGTTCAACCAAAATGAAAAAACTGGTTCTTTAACAAGGCCTTGATCGACCATATTATACCTATAAGAATTCACAGAAATCCAAAATCTTAGAAATAATGTAGTCCAAATCCAAAAACAATTACTAGATGCAACTTAAAACCAGAAAGCAAAAGTTGTTAAAAATATCTTTGAGTCAATAAAATAAACTGAGCACCTCTCATTGTATGATTTTAAGATTCCTTTAAGCAAATCAATGTGTAAACAACTGACATGCACTGACTCACCAAACAGGAACAGCTTTTCCAACTGAGATCTCTTGAAATCCAAGCCCAAGAATACCATCAAACTTGGCTGCCAAGAATGTGATGCTAGCTTCTTTGGTTGCCTCAATGAAATCCTATAGGTGAATAGCATTAGCAAACACAAAATAGTATATATTGAACTTATGACCAATAGGTCTGCAGCTTGCCAATTTTACCTGATTCTTAACAATTAGATCACCAACTTTGACATTATCCTGGCTAAAGAAACCAGAAATTCCCCCAGTACCATATTGGATTGCAGCAGTTGTCCCTGTGGGAATTATGATAACATGAAAAATCTCATGCAATTTTCTGACATAAAAACAAAAGAATATTGCAGAGGGTTTTCAAAGTTCTTTCCAAAATACACCACAGATCAATTTCTTTGGTTTTCACAGCCAGCAGTTTATTTTACATACTAAAGCAATTGTAGGTATGAGAGGGTTTAACCAGTTTTTTGTTTGTCAAATTCTATAGACATCAAAGCAGAAGAAAATAATCCTGCATTTCAGTACCAATAAATGATATCCATACCTAGTATACACAATGAATTAATAATCGTATATTTCTAGATCTTCTGATCATCTATAATGTTGTAAAAAATTTCTTATGTTAGGATTAGAATATATCAGCATACACAAACTAAATTATTACATTGCTGGGGAAATATGATTACGAACTTTTAAATGAATAAGTATATAATAGCAAAATTACTTTTACAGCTGTAAACAGACAGTCGATGAAAAGTATTTTCACAATCTACTATGAAATTGTCCCATGCATCCATCTACAGTCCAGAGGTGATTCAAATGAGCACACCCAAGTTTTAGAATGAATCTGACTATGATAAAAGTGAAGGGGGTTGGGGGAACAAATAGAAAATTCCTTGAACCAGGAATAAGGATCATACCATTCTTTTCATAGGTGATTGACTGGCTGGACTTATACTTAGAGTGGAAGTAGCAAGAAACCTACATCAAAATGGAAAATTATATAAAAATTTTCCATCCAAACAACCACTGAACAAGGATTCTTGAATAACTCAAGCAAAAAAGGTTAAAGAGACTTACTGAAAAATAACACTTAGAAGAGGGTACCCAAAGATTAGAACTTCCTGTGTCAAATATCACAGTGAATGTTTGGGAAGGTGTACCAATGCCAATATCACCATAATATTGAGCATCCATATAGTTCTTAAGTGCAACAATGTCAGTGTCAGAATCTCTGAGATTACCACAGAGATGATACTTTCTGACAGGCACCCTTGCAGTTTCCCTTTCCTTAGAGTCCATCTGTCCAACAAACCGGTTTAATTGATCCAATTTCTTTTTTTTCAGTCCAATCCGAATCAAACCATCATGAGGCAACGAAAAAACAGCAGGGGACAAGAGGAGAGAAAGGAGAAAAGCAACCCAGATGGCTCTAAATTTGGTTCGCATGTTGATAACTGTGAAATCCAAACATATGCCATTATTTGCTTAGAAATCATAAATAGGATGCACCCAGCGTGAGAAAAATCATGATAAACTAATCACACAAATTTTTTTCATTTGGAAAAAAGGAGATTGTGACAAACAGTAAGTAATTAAAATTTGACTCTTATGATCTTACCATGTCATAGGATTGTAGAGACCTACAATTTAGAAGGCTAATTTTAACATTTATAGAGCACAGATCCATTCAGTAATTCAGGTTTGCAAAAAGACAAGAATAACTACATCAATTTTTTTACTTTTCTTTTGATACCCAAGAATATAGGATTTACCAAGTTCTCCATTACAGCAAATAAAATACGTACTCTAATCTTATATACAGTAGACTTCTATCTCCTTAACATGAATCCTTGTAAAACACTCTAAGAAAACCTGATTATAAATTGTTAGGAACAAATACAATTACGCAGCTCGATAAATTACATCCAAAACTCATTGTTTTCTTTCCCTCCAAATTATGAGGAACCAAACAAACTATTCAGAAAATAAGATCAACATAACTATGAAATTAAGCCTTAAACTTATGGTTAAAAATATACTTAATTGAGCCATCATAATCTTAAGGTGATACGTAACTAGCAGATAAAACCACCGGCAGCAAAGTCAAAACTAAACAATTTCTCAATTATCGTATACGATTTTCAACACATGCGAAATTGAAACAGGAAACAGGAGCCAAAAATAGAATTCGATGATATTTTCCAAAGTTTTCTCAGCAACCAAACAAAGTTTATACAACAGGTTTTCAGTTTACATACCTGCGTGTTGACGGAGGAGCAGACAAGGCGAAGAGGGCGAATTAACGGACCCGTGGAATCGAGTCAGAGAACAGAAGGATGAGAAAGTAGTTGGTGATCTCTAGTGTTTAACCGTTGATTGAAGTTTGAATTTTTCATCTGGGGGTGTAAGAGGGTCATGGCTTTTAGTGGACCAGCCCTGTGATAATGTGGCGCAATGAGATTGTGACATGCTGGCAATGACTGAAGATAGTAAATGTGTTTACCAGTCTCTCTAGGTCATCCACCAGTCTCTTTAGCTCATCTGCCAGTCAACTTTATGAAGAAAATTAACTGAGCCGTTGGATCGTTTTTGGGCCCAACACTAGTGACGAGGAAGCGTTGCGAGAAGGCTTATTCTTAATCCAAAGAATATGGGCCCAGTAATAAAAAATAGCCCAGTTTAAATAAGAGTAAATACAGATCGAATCAAATTTAAATACTTTTCAGTTTAAATTCAGTTTAAATAAAAAATAACCCAGTTTAAGTTTAACTCAAATTCATCGAGCAAATATTAAAGATAATTAAAATTTGATTAAAATGAAAATAGTTCAATTTGAGTTTGACTCAAATTTATGGTTTAAATTTATTATTTAAATTTTTGACTCATTGACAAAATAACGTCGTTTAATAATTATTTAACATAATTTGAATTAAATCACAAATCAAATTTTAATAAAATCAAGTTATCTATCAAACTTGTGAGTTAAACTGAATTAAACTCTTTATTGCTCAAGTTAAGTTCGATTTTAAAATGAATTAAATCTTTTAATTTGTAATTTATTTATATTAAAAATAAACAAATTTAAATTAAATTAAATCTAATTGAATTAACTTTTAAATTTGAGTTAACTTAGTTCGGTCTAAGACTAACTCAAAGGGGAATATCATCTCAATTTTTACTTATTTCAAAATTATCATGAAGTTGGACTCAAGCCCAGACTAGCAAAAAATATTCGGACTTGGGCTTCGCATCTGCCTATACAGGCTAAGATATTTTATTGAGAGTCGGTTTAATAAAAATTTTCAAGTTCCAAGCTTCTGTCAGGACTATTTTATAACTTTAAAACCATGTAAAAACATCTTTACAATTTCATGATAAGTTTGAAAACCTGTTAAATATATCATGCCCACAATTAATTTTCAGGCCTATTGGATGTCGAGGTTGAATAACCTCTGTTTTAAAGTTTGAGCCCGATCACTTAATAAATAATTTTTTTGTGTAGACCCACCTGTGGCTAAATTCTATCATGTCAAAAACTAAATTTTTTGAGCCAAATAATTATAGTTAGAGAGGGCAATTTCAGCGTAACTTTAAGGGTTCCAACTTTAATGAGAAAATAATTTTTCAATAGAAATAAGAAAGTAGATGAGAATAAAGATAGAAAAAACTCTACAATTAAAGACAAAAATACATGTGTCCTCTCTCTATCCCACTTCGACTTATCTTGTCCCCATCCTTGTCTTTTTATATTAATGTATTTTATTAAAATGCTAACATATCTTTTCAGATTTAGATTATTTATGTTTTTTAAATTTATTTAGATTTTTGTTATGTTTATTAAAGTAGTTAATATATTATATTTGTGATTTTGAAATAATGGGTTGATTTTAATTTTACTTAATTTTATTATTTAATATATTTATATTATGTTTAGAATATATAAGGAAAATATTTTTTTTTTACAGATATAAAGAAGGGATTTTTTCTCGCATGGATAGGGAGAGAATTTTTCTTCATGGGTTGGAGATGGAGAATCATTTTCATTCTCGTAACAGGGACAAGGATTTATATCATTTACAAAAACGAGGACAGGGATAGAGATTCCCTCCTCGTCCCTCCCTGTTGCCATCCCTAATCGAACCTCAGACTTATCTGACCTAATTGACAATCAATTCACTTCACATTAAGTACTCGTAATAAATTGAAATTGAATTTTGGGTAGCTCATTTACATTCAATAAAAGTAATTATAATAAATATTAATTTTGGTACTAATTAAGATTTTTTATTATAAGATTAGGTAATTTTAAATCAAAGATAAAATAATATCTAATTATATGATAATATTTTATCTGTATTATATATTCAATACTGTATAAACATAATATTTATACAGTATTAATACCCCAGGCAGCATTATAACATTGTTGATTCACATTCAAAGGCAATGGTCAAAACCCACAGGCCTTGGTGAAATAACAGCTATGTGATAGTCTACTTCGGCTTTATCAAACCAATTAGTCTGACTAGAGTTTCTCCACTCATTCTTGACGTGCTCAATGAAGCATCAAAATGGTTGAATTCGAATTAAATTAAGTTTGAGCAAGATAAACTTTATTTTTGGAGAGACTCGACTCATGTTTGTTGAGTATGGAGAATAATTCGTTTATGTTTAGCTCATTTTGTAGATCAAGATTTCATGTTCATGTAAACAAGTCGAACTTGATTTAAGCTCACTAAACTCGTTTGCTCAAATTTGGTTTCCTTGTAGCTTGTGTAGCGTCATTTGAAAAAACATTTAACATACTTTAGCTTAGACTTGGATTCAGGTTTGTATATATCAAACTTAGATTTGGACTCGTGATCGATTTTCAAATATATTTTTATTTGAGTTCATACATGTCAAGTTTGGATTAGGATTTATTCAAACAAAATTCGTATCAAGTTTTAACAAACTCACTTCAAATCTAAGTTCTAGACCTAACTATTATATGCTATTGAAAAGATTGTCATATCCACAAATCAATGCTGAAACCTGCAGTCGAGATTATTTTCCTTCCAGTTTCAATGGATATTAGTTTCCTATATTTCATGCAAAATCAACCCCAGTGATTACGAAACAAGATTATAATTCAACGACAAAATTTCAAAAACAGAAAGTGATGCATGTTTTAACTTTGTATCTCCTTCAAAACGATATTCAAAATGAGAAGCGCAATCGGAAACTTTCTTTCTCTAGTCTCCATCTCTAACCCCCAAGTCTTGTCTATGATGTGTCAGTGGGGCAAAATTACAAAAACGACAAGCAGAAATGGAAGAATTGGCTATCGTTACGTGTCAAACAAATCCCATCCTTTTTAACTACCTGGGGACGGATTTCTTTGACTCGTCAGTGTCTCCAGGGGATGGATTTCCTCTCTTAAATTCCTTGGCTTATCATATACGTAACCCCAACAAATTAATAATAAATTAGATGTTCGCTCTTTCACCTTTTCCTTTGAGCCTTTTCATTCTTTCTGGGCAAGGTTTGGCTTCATGTACACAAAGATACAAAAAAAGAGAAAGGATAGCAGTTTCTTTTGATTTCCTCGACCATAGAATTATAATCTAACACGCATTACTTTTTTTTATTTATTTCTTCAATTTTTTTGACTTCGCATTGAAGCAAGGATAACGGACCTACATTTAATCCGACTTTAAGAGCAAAGATTTGAACATGTGTACATAAAACTTGGAAAAAGAAAAAGAAATTATGAAGAGCTTACAGCAACTTAATTTACTTCAATTCACTTGAAAACTTGTCATTGCCAATGCTGTTGCTGGGAGTAAATTTGCCATTGCTATTTGTGGTTGTTGTTGCGGGGATTTTTGTATTATCGTTGATGACATTGTCTGGATGGGCACTGCCATTAATGATTGACGTGATAGCTGCAGCTACAGCGGCAGTGAAGTTGGGATCAGCTGCAATGGCCGCGGTGGCTGCGGTTACAGTATCAGTAAGCAATGAGTTAGGTTGGCCTTGGTGCAATGCTGGTGGTTGCAACTGTGACTGATGACCCAATTGAGAAGGGTCTATGTCTTGAGACATTTGTAGGCCAGAAAATTTTGATTGGTTATAAAGTGCCTGCTCGAATATTTGGGGCAACAAGGAAGCAACTGGGGCATTGGAAATATTATGAGGTGAGTTTGGAAATGGGATATTAAATTGGTTTGGTGACCTCTGGAGTTGTAAAGGGTTGGGAGTTTCTGTAAGGTCTAATGTCACAGTGGGGAAAGGGGCTGAAGCTGATATTGTGGCCATGCTAGAGGAACATGGGAGGAGAGTTCTTGCTAGAAAATTTGGGTTCATTATTCCATCAGCACTTGACATTGAACCCGATAGTAGCAGCCGTGCTGCTGATGATGTAGTTGATGCCATAGCCATTGCCGCTGGTGGCAAGGGATGGTTGTGATTTCCTTCATATGTTGTGATCAAAATTTCCCGATCTTCAGCACATCTTTGTACCTGAATAAAGCATCAAATTTTGATTGATTAATTAATGTCGAAGTTTTGTAATGGTACTTAAAATTAAACACCTTGACTATGATGTTTCATATCTAATAAGAAAAACGAAAACATACCTGTTTTCTAACTGGGCAACCAGTTGCCATGGTGCATCGATAGTATGCTCGCGGACAAGGATTTCCCTTAGCCATCTTTTGTCCATACTTTCTCCATTGGCACCCATCATTAATCTGAAAGCCGACAAAATTTTGATCAACTTCAACTGAAAAAAGTTATCAAATTAATCACTTAACCTATCTCAATTCAATTAACCTACCATGGGAGCCTCCGATCTTGCTCTAACCGATACACGTGCCTTCCTAATGGTAGCCTCAGTTTGATCAACATCTTTTGAGGAAGGATTAAATTTAGGAACCTTATTAGCCCCATAGCCTTGATCTGGGCTGTCATCTCTTCTAACAAGTTTTTTATTATCTTGATCAAATGAAGCACCATTCTGTTCATTATTTCCTGACCCTGTATGCGACGAAGAATGTGAAGGCTCATCGTTATCTTCGGTATTGGACGCCAAACCAAGATCCATAAACTGCCTTGGTGCTAAAAAACCTTCAGTTTGTTTCTTTTCTCCCTTTTGTTCTTCATTATTGCCAGATTTTTGTTCTTCTTGTTGGCCAAGTGTTATCAAATGCATCTGCAGAATATTGTAATTGCTTTTAACCTGGTTCAGCATGCCTCTTAAACGTTGATTCTCCGCTTTCAATCGTTCAACCTCAGCTTGAACAAGGGCATACTATGAGAGAGAAACCAATAGTACAGTAATCCTATCAGTTACAGTTAGAACTGAAAAAAAAAAAAAAAAAAAGCTGTAACACAACAAAATAAATACATAAATTTTTCTGACCTCACTTTTAGCTCTTCTTCTTTCTTCCCTACTTGAAGATATCCCATCATCCACCATGGACTGATCACTAGTAGTGAGAAGATTCAAACCAGTCTACAATAACATATAAAAGTAAATAAATAAAATACCAATAACAAAAGCCAGCTAAATGATCAAACAAGAAATCACTTACATGTACATTAAGTTGTAATCCGTTGGGTTCGTTAGAGTTATCTTTATCCCGAGGGTTATCATTAATATTGGTGATTTCATGTTTTTTGTCGGCAAAAAAGTCCATCTCATCAATGACCGTTCTTTTATCATCAGACAGTTGGGAAGACTGTTGATAATCAGAGGAATTAAGACAGACAGGGAACTGAATAGTTGAAGGAGGAGACCTCTTTGCATCCATGAGAGAAGTGATTTTCCACTTGTTGTGATGATGGTGATGGTGATGGTGATGGTGATGTTGATCTTCGGGAAAAGAATTAAGCACAGTTGGGAGATGAAGAAAGAAGTTGTTACCAGCAATAGGATCTAAATCAAGAGAGAGTCCACTGCTGCCTTTGGCCATGAATCAGCAACTGTTTGTAGAGAAAGAGGAGGAGAAATGAAACCAGTCTTTGAGACGGTGCAATGGACTCGGCAATAAAAAGGGAGAGTCAGAGACTTTTACAAGAAGACCAAACAGAAACACAGCTAGTTTAAGTGATTAGTGCTTTGTTGTGTTGCGTTTAATATTTATTAGAAGATCTCCATCCTCAGAAAATAAAGGGATTTCTTTTCTTTTTTTTTTTTTAATTAGTCATTCGATATGAATATTTAATTTTAGTGAATATTTTCTTTAAGATAAAAGAAATAGGACAATCGTGGAGATTGACGCGTTCCTAATCTTCACCGCCCTGATTGGCCCGGCGTCTCTGGATCAGTGAAAAAGAGCAGTCTAAGTCAACGCTACTGCTGACGAGGAAAGTTGACTTCTGACAGTTGGTTGGTTCCGTCCGGACGGACTACATTGGTTGACTCCGTCATCCGTCTGGACCGAATCCCTTGACTACATTTTCTACTGCCGCTCCACCGCTATATAATTGCCTTTCAATTACTATAATACCCTTTCCAATTTAGAAATAAAGATGAGTTTTGTTAGTGTGATAGAAAAAATAAAAATAATAAAAAATTTTAATTATTAACCTACTATTTTGTAAACTATTACAAATATTTTTAAAATTTTAAATATATTTTATTATATTATTATTTTTTATATCAATAATATATATTATATTATAAAATATATATTTTATAGATGAAAAAATGTTACGTGACATGTTACTCGTGCGTTGAGTCCAGTTAAAAATAAAAGTGTGTAAAATTTATAATCATTAACAGTATATTATAATGTGAATAGTTACTCGCCTTTTATGCCTGCACATGACGCTGGTCACATGAATTACTAAAGCAAATTAAAGTTAGCTTCTTTTCAAATTTCAATACTAGCACCCTTCCTTGAAAATTTATTTTACGCCGAAAGACTTATCCTCACCAAAGGTTTAGTGTGAAGTTAAACTAATATATATGAGATTTTAAAAATTTAAATACTCACTCATTATATAATTTTTGTTAAAATTTATTAATAATTATAAAAGTAAAATCGTTATTTAATTAATTATATTTAAAAACTAAAATTTTATTTTATTCTCTCTCTTTAATTTAAAAAATTAATAATTTTTTTATTCAAAAATTTAAAAAATTATATTTTCCCCCCTAAGATTTTATTCCTTCCCTTCCTTCTCTGGCTAACATCTCATCTATCGATACTCTCTTTCACATATTGGACAAAGATGTGGCCACAAACATGACAAATCGTCACACAACAAATGCTTTTATGGTCACGCTTTCATTGTATTTGTGGCTGGAGAATAATTTGGATCTAGATGGTCTATCCAGATCCAAATCATTCTTCAACCATGAACATGTTCATCATGCAATGATCCGTCACATTTATGATCAAAGAATGGTGGTTACGTTTTTGTTCAGGATGCAAGGGAGAGTATCGACAGATAAATAGTTAGTCGGAGAACATCATTGAAGAAAGAAGAAAAGAAAATAAGATTACATTTTAGTTTTTAATATTATTAATTAAATAACAATTTTAACCTCATAATTCATAATAAATTTTATCAAAAATTACATAACAGGGTAGTCTTTTGGCCTTTATTATACTTTTGGTTATTCTATACTAAAGTTTGAGAATAATAGTCAAACATTATAAATGGCATTATGGGCATTGCCCAACGATCAAACACTTTCTTTGCTTTTCCATGTTCCCTTTGACTCTTTTGGAACCTAAAATCCATGTCAATTCACTCACAAGTTATTTATCTACTTCTCTTAAAGCAAATTGATTTCTCACCCGAAAATTACGGAAGTGACAAGTTTTCACTCCTCCTTAAAATTTTATATTATATACAATCGGTGCAGTCTATCAAGATCTCATCTTTTCCGTGTGATTTCAGTCACCGAAACTCTCTAAATCATTGATCACCGTTTTCATAGATAATATAATAATAATTATTAAAAATATAATAATTAAAATTAATATAATAATTTATTTTTATAACACCGTGTCGAAACCTTCTTCTTCTGTAATTATGGTTTGAACGAGAATTTTTAGTTTAGAAATTCAAAGAATAGTAATTTATTCTTATATAAAAAATTTATTTGAATCAAATTATCTTATTAAATCAAAATCAATCACGTCAAATAAGATAAATTTTATATTTAATGATCGATTTTATAATTATTAAATCAAATAAATCAATAATTTGGTCGTAATATATCGTAAAAAAAGATTTAAATTCATACATCTTTTTTTTAGTTGTAACAAGAGTTCATGCATGTTTACATTCATTTATGGATTTTAATTTAGAATCCAAAATTATTTTTAGAGGGAAAAAAAAAACAATAAATAACATTTGAGTGGTTCTTATTAATTCATATTATTAAGTCAATTATAGATTATATATTTAAAAATATTGAATAAACTTTTCTCATTTTAATTAAAACTTTTCAAACTGTTGAATTTTACCAATTTTTCTTTTTTGGAAAATAATGAAAGACCTTGCATGGAAAACGTAGTGCATGCCATCAATTATTCGTTGACGATCAAATTTCACCCCAATTCATCATAAAATTAATGAATTCTACTAGAAAAAGAAATTTTAATTGAGTTAGAGGTGAAATATTATTAGTATTGAGAAACCTAAGGTTTCGGAAACGATAGGTTCCATCCATAAAATTCTTAAGTTATAAATTTTTATTCAAAACTTAAACTTGATAACTAAAATTGGTTTTGATACGATATTAAACAAGTAAATTATTATATTATTTTTAATAAATTATTATATTACCCCTAAAATCAATATCAACGACGTGGCCGGATTCAACTAGATTGCATTCTTACAAGTGGGATTTAAGTTGAATATCAGTAGAAAATATGTTATCTAATAGGTAAAATCATAACCAAAATACGATTTTATTGAACTGTATTCTGTTTGATGTAATTTCAATCATATCACTCGTTTGAATCACATCAATATCACACATTTTCGATTAGTAAAGTTGCCTTTTTTTTTTTCTTTTAAATGTGATCTAGCTAGAATTGTACATCCGAACCTCAGGGTGGTAAATATAATTTACTCAAAAAGCAACAACTGCCTATGGAATGGCGAGACAAGGAGGGCCAACAAAAGAAAAGGCGTGTGCATAGTCCAAGATACACACACAAAAACCAACATGAAAAATTTAATTGATAAGATATGTCACTATGTATAATTAAAAGTGTTAGCTTTCATATTAATAATATATTCCACCCCTAAAACGTGATTCAATTAATTTAGCGAGATGAAAAGTCTCTTATTGACATCGCCAATGATATTAAAATAATTAATTTGTGTTACATTTCGATACATTCAACTTGAACATCATCAGATTTTTACCTAAAACTTGAGAGGGTCAAAAAGAATCATGTAAAGGGGTGCAAAATTAAAAGCCAAGACCACCTTTGCTTGTGCTTTGAGTTAAAGCACTTTCCAATCAAATTCAAGAAATAGCTTATTTTAAAGGGTTTATATTATATATACTTATTCTGAATATATAAATCAGTAATATATTGAGTGTTATTTTATCTTTAATTTAAAATCATTCAATCACATAATAACATATATCAAGTATGTACTTTAGTTAATAAAAATAGAAATTATTCGTATTTTAAATATGTTGTTTCAAATTTTTAAACCCAAAATATATCAAACGTGTATTTTATATGTTTCCGATATTTTCTTTTTTATGTTTTCTATTTTTTATGAATTTTTTAAAGTACGAAAATGTATGATATTTTTCGATAATTTTTTATAATGATTAAATCTTAATTACATATTATGTTTTATTAGGTATAATAGTCACTCAGATACTGTACATTTAAATTGTTAACCAAAATATCTATAAAAAATATTAAAATTATGTGTGATATTGTCATATTTTTATAAACATATTATCAACAACATATCGTATTAAACTTATATATACATGTTTTGTATTCAAATTTTATGTTTTTTTAAATGTATTTTTTTATTATTTATCATTTTATACTTATACTATATTGTTTTCATTTCCATATTTATTAATTAAGATACATATTTATTTATATTCTCAAAATAAACCCACTTAGTTTTATTATATTTTTAATCTAGGTATATGTAAGGTTAAAATGTTAGCAACCGCCCAATCACCAAAGCAACTTTAAGCACGTATACAATGACATAATGGAGAGAATGACACGACGATTGGGTCAAATATTCAACAATTTGGTCGACATGTTAGATGAGAAGTGAAAACACATTTTATTCCATATAAACTTATTGGCCTTCTTATTTTATGACTCTATACAAAGTTTTCACATACGATTTTTCTAACCTTTATTTGATTTTCAACCGTTTGATATAGAGGATATCGGAGTAGAAAATTTTAGGGATTTAGGCAAATCTGTTGCATCATAACTAATGTAGAATTTACTCCAAATACGATCAATTATCAATCTATTGAAACTGGAAAATTGGTCTTCCTTCCTCATATATTATCAAAATGACGATATTTTGATAAATGTTATACCATGCGTGTATTGGAAAAGAAGATATAGTCTCTTTTATAACAATTTATTGAATTCTACTATTAAAAGCCTAATTAACCTTGTAGTTTACACTAGTATTGTCATAACCCATATTTTAATATAAAGTTTTTAGAGTATTTTTATAATATATATATATAAATTAGTATATATAAAATATATTATTATATGATTAGATATTATTTTACTTTTAATTTAAAATTTTTTAATTATTTAATAATATATATAAATATATATTATTTTATATCATAATTTTGTTATAAATCGAGAAGTTGCATTAGGCAGAGTATAAATATATAAATAAATAAATAAATAAAAATAGTGTACTTTAAAGATAAAAACCCTTTTATAAAGACTTCTCAAGAATGGCCCAAACTCACCCTGAAAAGGCGTCGCTTTGATATATAATGCAGACACTTGAAACTTTGACATAATTAAATTGTACAGTTGGGGGATTGCCTCAAAATTTTAAAAAATACCTTTCCCACAGATTTTGATTTTCATATTGTAAACGAGATGCCCTATAGTACGTGCATGCATGCTTTTATTCCCCCAACTTATTACGGCATCGTTTTCATCGCTTCTTTCATTTTTTTTGAGCTCAGACACTTTCACTTTCTTTTGTTGCAAAGGATGCACAATAATAAAGCATTTGAAATATAGCTCACTTTTGTCAAAGTTCAAACCAGTTTCTCTCCAGATTCAAACCTACTTTATGATCATTTCAATGAATTAATTACACATATAGGTACAACAAAACTAAAAAAAAAGACATTTTAAGTTAGTAAAACTAATAAAATATTAAAATTTTTAAAAGAAGGTTTAGATTCGAGTCTTTATTAGATTTATGAAATCTTAATTTATTTGATATAATAATTATAAATTTGATTATTCTATTTTAGGTTTATCTGTCTAATCAATACAAATAGAATTCTAAAAAGATATTTCAATATATAATATATATTTAGACATCATTTTTTGTTTAGATCTCTATTATAATTTTTTTACAAGAAAGAAGGAAACCCATCATTCATTGTCAACCCAACAGCATGCTCGAGCTCGACCCTCATTTTCATCCTGAATGTTGTTCATCGTTCATCAGAATGATGGTCAATGTTAGATGAGTTGATTTTTAAAAGGAGAATTTGGATTGCAATTCTATTTTATTTTTGTCTTCAAATGCAAGATAAACACACAACAGATTAAATTTCTCCAGGAAAGAAAATCTTACAAAAACAGTCATCAAACATTTCATCGTGACTCGCACCCTTTGGTACTTTTCAGAAAATAATAATGCGTATTGAAGAAGAGTGGGGATATTAAATTGAATATTAATTAAAAGGACGAGAAAGGTGAGCCCTAATTAATTGACGGCAGCAAGTTGTGACATATAAATAAATAAATAAATAAATAAATAAATAAATATATATATATATATATATATATATATATATATATATATATATATATATTATGCAGTCACAATCGATACACGAGGACATAATTAGACTTAAGTGTGAATTGATATGAATGCCAGGACTCGGCATTCATGTTTTTTCAGAAATATGATGTATCAAAGGCAATGTTATTGAAACCAATCCAAACGGTTTGATTTTTATTTAATTGTTTACCAATTCAAAAATTTGGTTAAATCTAATAAAAATAATTAATTGAAAAAATTATTAAATCCAAGAAACGTAGTTTTAATCTAACTTGACAGATTTTATATATATTGTTTTATTTACTATTAAAATAATTATATAATATATATTTTTTGCACCGAATAATCCTACTATAATCAAACATTGATTATATAATTCTATAAAATATTAATTTAATTTTTTATAATTATCTATTCAATTATAATAATTTAAATTAAAATTAATAGATTAATTTGATTAAATCATTCAAGTTATAAACCAATTATATAATCTATTCGAATATCCAAATAATTTTAAAAGCATAGATCAAAGATTGATTATATTGGTGCTAGTCAAAAATCACTGTTTACGTGTGATCTGGATATATTTAAGAATTAATTGGCGAGCCATTGATCGAATAATTTATAGCACTGAAATCAAAACACATCGAGTTCCACAAATCGTCATCAATGGAGTGCTAATGTCAAAGAAGATTTGGATCTGAGCCGACAGATAATGATCATGGAGAAGCAGGCAGACGGGTAACCTAGCCATTGCCCAAATAATCAAGCAGTGCAGAAATTAAGGAAGTAGATAAACTATGTTAGATTAGCCATTAATTAAATTGTATTACTGGGATTCCCAGTTTGTTTGGTTCTTAAAGCGCTGCTAATGGTGATTAAAATAGTAAGGAACAGATTGTCATGCACTCAAAAGTCTACACCAAACACAGACAATTAAAAGCAGCTGCCTCTACTTTTTGGTAGCATGATGTGTAACATGGTCTTTATTTATTTTATATGTATCAACGCAAGCATGCATATCCATGCATCACTCCATCGGCCTCATCAGCTATTAATATTGAAGACTACTTCTTTGTCTAATAGTTTATTTTATTATTAAGATATTATTTATTTTAAATAAATAATTTATTATAATTTTATTTTAAAATTTTATAATTTAAGATGCATATCTTTTTGGGTGATTATAGGTCAAAATTCAATTAGAATGTTGAGTCCTGTAAAAAGGTGATTGTGACACTCTTAAATAAATCTTACATTAATAAAATACAGAAGAGATATTGAACATGTATGTGCATCTCACATTATTTAAAAATGAAAAGATAAAATTGATTAAATAGTTTGTGAGCTCTTCTCAAGACTTATTTTGTGTTGTAAACCCTATAAGTAAAATTATGATAGAGTATGTATCAAAAGTAGACAATATCTTGACAGTGAGTTAAATTATTAAACAAGAGATTTTACAGAAATTTATTATAAATTAAAGTGTGAAACCAATGTGAAGAAGAGAATAATAGTATAAAAACAAATTTGAGTGAATAATATCTTAACAATGAACCGAATGATTAAATCAGAGATGTACAGAAATTTATTATGAATTGAAGTGTGAAACCAATGTGAAGAAGAGAATAATATTATAAGAAAAACATTAGGTGAATAATATTTTGATAGTGAACTGAACTATTAAACCAGAGATGTTACATAAATTTATTATAAATTGAGGTGTGAAACTAATGTGAAGAAAAGAATAATATTATAAGAAAAACTTTGGGTGCATTAATTCAATAGTTAATAGAACTATTAAATCAGAGATGTTACATAAATTGATTATAATTCTGAAGTGTGAAACCAATGTGAAGAGAATAAGGATGGAAGAAGTGAGTTCACATTCAACAACCCAACAATGTATCTAGCGATTTAACAGAGAGCATGTGAAAATAGTGACGATAAGTAGCGTTGAAAAGCTTGAAAGCGTGGCCATGTGTGGTTCATTTGATTTTGATTTGAATCTGTGAGAGGTTGAACCGCAAACTACAAAGTGCTGTAGTCATCGCTTGCATTAGTTGACCTAACCTAACATGCAGTAATTAATGTGATCAAACACATATTCTTCTCTCCATTTGGCAATGGCGGCTCCTGCCTTCACGAATGAACACCAAGTTGGCCAGTTGGGTTTAACCTCACTTCACGTTTTCTTCTTTTCTATCGGCATTTGTTGCTATAATTACGACTGCTATTATGCTAACCTCTCACGGGTTTGGATAATAATTTCAAAGAAAACCTTCCTGGAACTATCATTGACCTCCCCTAGATTACTGAGAATTTTCCTAGTTATCGCTACCTTTCCTTGTAGATATCCCTGCCCTTCCTTTAAATTTTACCATCTTAAAGAAACTAGATTAGTCATAATTCAGTAAATCCTGTAGAAAGAAATGGAGTTTGTGTCTGGGGTTACCCCAGACTAGATTGCCAGCGTAGAACTTAATGCACTGCTTAGAGTTAACAAGATTCCATCTCACAGGAGAAGCCAATCATGTTTATTTGAAGAATTACACAGAGGGCGCCGATTTCAAACCACAAATGAAAAAAAGTATTTCCAGTGTTCTCATGTGTAATATGATTCGATCACGATCGATATTATATATACCCATTTTGAATATACAAATATATACACACTTATATATATTATTATGTGATGGTGTGTTATTTTATATTTAATTTAAAATTATTCAATCACATAATAACACATTTTAAATGTGTATTTATTTATATACCCAAAATAAATATGTATGGTTTTATTATTCCAGCATATTTGAACAAGCTTGGTCTAGAGGATAGAGATACGTCCACATGAATAATTTTGACAATTAAAAGAGGAAAGACATATACATGCTTTTGGTACACCCTAAATAATATAAATAAATAAGCAATATATAAATACAAATTTGATCCATGGAATATTTTGAGTGAAATGTTGCAATTTTTAACTTCCAAGTAGTTTCTCAACCATATAAACCATATCTTCACAAGTAAAGCTATAGATTTGGCAATGATCGAAAATGTTTAATGGAAAGAAATTCTCATTCAAGAAAATCTGTGAGAGCTGAAAATATGAGACAGGAGAGAGCCAACCTTGCTTGAATCAGAATTTTATATAACAAGATCCAGGCCCAAACGCTCATTGATGCTTATTATAAAAGCCATTGGTAAACAGTTCTTCATAAAAAAATATGGCATGCAATGCAATCACAGATCCCGAGACACTGAAACAAATTTATCTCAAGCCCCTTCCCTGGAATAATGCATGTCCACATTCCAATGTGGTCAGCTAAACAAGACTTTGCTCCAGGCCGTATGTCCACACAACTCCTTTTCCTTTGGTCCACACAAGGAAACCAAATCCGTCAAAGTTCGCTTCTTCAAAGATGCCCAAAGCCATGCTGTTCACACAGGTTCTTTTTGAAGTTTTTACTTCAATTAAAGAAGAAAGCCGTCAGCATTCCGTGGTAAAAGAAAAAGCAATATGCCTACTTATCCAACCTAAAGAAAAAGATAGGATACCTTTATTTAAGCATGAAGGCCACAGCATAAACATTTACAAGCAATCAACCAAACGCATTTTAGATAATTCAGCAAGTGAAATCTCCAAAGTCACACCCAAACACAACCTTAGAAATAAGGATTTTTTTGGGAAAGGAAAGGGAGCATAATTCCCAACCTTCCAGTATGTCTAGTCTAGGTAATACAGCAGGCTAATATTTAACAAACCATGCAAATTTGACTCTCAGAAATGCATCCAAATAGCAAATTATTTAAGACAAGTAGTGAGTCATCCATGATTGGAAGTGTGACCATGCCAGCTCAACTGCGGCATCATCCTCATCAGGCATTCCCATACTCTTCCTCCTCTGCACCCCTTCTGGTGACCTATTCATGAATGCATGTCCATTGCCAGGATAGATGTGAACCTCATATGGAACACCAGAAAGTTTCAGCTTTTCCTCCAAGGCTTTTGCAGCCTGAAATTCAAAAGAAAGCATGATTAGAAATTTCTAAGGTTAAAACTTCAACTTGCAGCAAGTACATAGGAAACAAACAGATATTATCCAGGCATCTGATCACTAGAGTGATAAAAGAATTTTATATATATATTATATGAGATAATGATACAACTTATTCAACATAAATTAACTCATATTGTCATTCTATAGTTCTCAAAATATTCAGTAACTATCTTAATTTTCTCATGATCTCAACTATATTACATTCATTTGTAAGAGTGAAAATAGAATAAAACATTACAAGACACCACATGATCAAATTTAAGATCAGGTTATCCAGAAAGGAGATTGTACTTATGGAAAGTAAGGTAGAGTTTGGTTATTATAACTTATTGCATGGCAGCCAATCCATGAAGGTAAATAAAGACTCTCTCTGTTTTCAACTAAACATTGAATTAGTAAATAGCTTTAGTTGCAAGTTGCATTGCTACTGCAAGATAAAATAAAAACTATAGAACCAATTAACCAAATTTAAACTCAGCTATGATATAAAATGGTCTACTACGTTAGCTTAGCAAGGCATCACATTGTGGATGGGCATTCGGTGAGAAATTAATGAGAAAGGAGACAGACACAAAGCAAGAGGGGGGAAAAAAAGAAAAAGAAAACAATTTCTTACTGAGTTTTAGTAGCAGATTTACAGTGGCTTTTACCTTATAAGGAGTCACTGTTTTCCAAATTCAAAATCTTTACAAATTCAGGGATATATTTTAGGACCAAACTCAGTCTAGCCATCCAAGTTTCATTGTTAAATGAGTCTTTTAATTTCAAGAGATTCAATGCGATCTTTGAGCTCTATTTTTATTGACTTGATCAAATGGTAGAAGTTAATCTGACCAAGAAGTTAAACTAATGACTGTGTAACAGGAAATTTACGATGAAGAGGCTGAATAATAGCTAATGTAATAAAGCCTCTCTAAAGTCCATCTCCCTCCCTATCTCTGTTTTTGCAGTGGACAAGGCAAGGATGGTGAGAAAGACAAAGGGGAGAGAGAAAGGAGAAGGGGAGGCAGTGAGAGAGGGGGATGAAGCAAGGGAAAATATTGTTCAGATATAAAATCGATGCCATAACTGATACTTGCACAAGACTCACATAATACATGCACTGCATAAATGCAAACAAATATATAGACTGATCATGGACATCATTCTAGCAACTTATCCAAGGACATGGAAGTGACTTCAAGATTTAACAGAAGTAAAAAATATTTGTAAAATCTGAGAGTTGAAAAGATATTCCATACCGTCACATCTGAAAAGCCAACAAAGTTGTCAAGCTCCCCAAAATGAGCCTGAACAGGTGCTTTAGCCTTGGCAGGATCTGCAAGCTCTGATGAGGGAACTCCATAAAATGCAACAACAGCATCAACCTCGGGAATTAAAACAGAACTTGCAATAGAGAGAGCACCCCCCATGCAATATCCAGTCACACCAACCTATGTAGTGCCACAAGTTCATTAACAAGTGAAAGCAATGTGTAAAATTAAATCCATCATATCTAAAATCTTCAACTTTATAAACAGAAAAGTGAAGTTTATAAGGCATGTAACCAATTAACCATAAATGTGATGAAACAAAAAAAAAAAAAAAAAAGAGAGAGAGAAAAAATTTCAATAAATGCATTGTGACTAGCACCATCAATATATGTGTTCCTTTCATGTAATACTTCTATGATGCTATGTTACAGAAAAAGAGACAAGGCATAAATCAAAAAATATTTCAAAGTCAAGATTTGGAGAATAGACTCTATGAAATGATTTCATCCTTGTCTACTGAATAGCCTGACATGTTACCCATTGCAGATATATGGGCTAAAGTTGCCACGAGTCATGAAATGATGAAAAAAAGAGCCCAAGGGGGAGAATCAAGCATCCACAGGCATGACAGAAATCAATTTAAAGTTGTCTTAAGATGTGTGACCAAGCTCAAGTGAAGGAATTAAAGCTAAGGCTTGGGCTAGGAGCAGTGCAGCTGGTCAAAAGACTAAAACTGCATCATGACAGCAGATCTCAGGTAGCTGACATGTTTTAGTGAGGTGGCTAGAAGGAGGAAAGCACTTAGCTATATTGTACATGGTTTTTGAATCAACTTGCTTTGACCTGTTATGGCAGAGGTAGGCTGACACTTGTTAGAATGTGTGTCAAAATAAGGGCAGCTGAAACCATTATAAGCTATCCAATTGGCAAACTGCATGATTCATAAACAGAAACAGATGCGACTTTGAATAAACAGGATGCTGGAGATGGCTCTAAGTAATCTTCAAGTTATCATAAGGCATTCATAGAACACAAAATGGGACTAAACAGAGTATATTTATGCACCATTCAGGCAATCAAGTCCTTCCAAACCATCATGTTAACAGAGTAAATTTTGAACTAAACAAAGTTCCCAAGGAATAAGAAATATTTCGTCCCATATGTTTTTCACGATAAATCACAATTATGGACATCTAGATATGCATATGCAACTCTCAAAGTTCTTTTTGAAATACAATACGAAAAATACAAATATTAGGTACGCATCAGGAAGCAGCCACAAAGCATTTACACTACTAAGTCAACGATGTGGACGGTCAGAACCTTCTTAGAACCGTTTGCCTTAAGCCAGTTAACTGAAGCACTGATGTCCTTGACAGCACCTTGCCAGTCAAGACCGTCCATTAAGTGTTGTGCTTCCGCAACATCCAAACCAACTTTTCCTCTATACAAACTGAAACCATAGAAAAATTAAATCTTCAGAACGAGAAAGTGGCAACTGATAATGCATTGAAAAGGGTAAAATGAAAAAACGAACTTAACCAAAAAAAAAAAAAAGAAAAAACGAAAAAACTGAAAAGATAAGAGATAATTACTCAGGAATAAGTGCCTTAAATCCAGGATTGAGCTGGGAGACTTTGATAGCATGATTCTTGATCTCATAGTCAACACCCCACCACTCCTGAATCACAACAATCCCGGGACCATCTTCTTTCCCAACTACATATGCATCAAATGTCTATTCCATTCATGTCAAAACGCAGGCTTTATTAGTCATTACTATTATAATAAATGAAAGTTCGATTTTTGTTCCAAAAAAGATGATAGAAGAGAAATGATTGTGATTGGTAAAATAATACTCACAGTATCGTCTCTCTGAATCTGGACTTTCTTGAAGGGTGAAGCTGCAGAATCAGCCATTGACCGGACGGTAAGACGAAAACGGGAGGGAGAGAGCGTGCGGGCGAGAGAGGGTTTAAGGAGAGGAGTTTTGCTGAAGACTCTGGAAGCTGTTGCTAGCATTCTTCGCTGAAATCATACTCAAAATCAATATTTATATATGCAGGGGATAATGATAAATACGGGGCACCTCGACAGAAACGCTGTCGCTTTGGCAGGTTGTTGACGCTATTCTCTCAAGTAAACAGAGGACGAGAATAAATCAATTCGCACTCATTGATCGATCCAAATCCGACCCGCAAAATTTGACACTCACAGGTAGACTATCAAGGGGCGGGTTGGCCCTACCCTTTTTTTTTTCACGGCCTGTGAGATCCAACCCTCTATTGTGGTCGGACCAAGGGTGTATATGATCCAATTTGATATAGTTTAAAAAAAATTTTAAACCAAATTGAAGAAAACGATTTAAAAATTTTTAAACTGAATTAAATCATTTTAGGTTTCAAACCAAACCAGACTAAAAAATATGGTTTAAATAATAATAATCAGTATCTTATAATATACGATATATATCGTATTTTATAATATAATATGATATAAATAAAAAATAATACATCTTATAAGGTGTATTGAATTAATATAATACAATGAACGTATCATCTGATATAATACGTATTATACGATACAATATATATTTCTGATATGAATTAATACACTTTTTTAGAGAAAATGAATGCATTAGGGTTGTATATAAAAAATTTTAAAATATTAAATGTGTTTGTGATATTTTTTAAAATAATGAAGTCTCAATTAATATTTTATTAGTAATGTATTATTTTAATTTTTAAAAGTGTATCATATAATATGATATATAATATGGTAAATTGAGTTTTTGATATATTATATGATACACAATTTGACTATTATAATTTCAATATTTTAAAATCACATATATATATTTATATCATTTAATAAAATTAGTTGAATTATATTTTCTAAAATATAATATACATATGTAAAATAAATATAAAATATATATACAATATACATATAAAGAAAATAATAAAATAAATATGAAAAAAAAGTCGTATATCTAATTGTTTATTAAATATTTTTGTCCAATACAATTTTTTATATATATATAGCTGTTTATGATTTAGTTCGATTTGAAAATTACTCAATTCATAATTTGAATTGAAAAAAATAATTTAAAATATTTCAACCAAAACCAAATCAAACCAAAATTTTTAAATGAACAGGTTATATTAAGACTTTTAAGAAAACACTTACATGTTAGCTTGGCATGATCTGTACAAATTTATTAAAAATTAATATTAATTAAATATTAATTAAAATTTTAAAATTTATTTAAAATAGTATAATTTGGTAGACCAACGCATAAAAGCATATAAGTTGGCCCATCCAGAGCTTGATATAGTATAACCTAAGAGATTAGGTCGTACTGTGGGTGCTTTTCATCTCTGTGGTTATCAGCTCATAAGGCCCTCACAGCAACAAGCATAGACACAGCTTGGCCCATCAATACGACCAATTGCATTGAAACCAATCCGATATGATTCATCATCATGTCTATTTATAAATTTACTAATAATAAAATTATGTATATATTTTTAAATGTATTATTAAATATATAAATAATATATTATAATATTATTTAATAATTTTAAATTAAAAATAAAATAATATTTAATTATATAATAATATATTACCTATATATTTAATTATATTAAAAAATATACACATAATATTTAATCTTTTTCTAAATACTAATGAGGGACTTCTTTGTTACATCCCAAACATGTACAACTTATAAAAGGTTACTAAATATAGTATTATTTACTCAACTTACATGTATATTTATAAAAGTAATGTTATATGTATAGAAAAATTATACAAACTCATATGGTAGTAATTTAATTATAATAACATGATAATATTAATATGTGATAAATAAAATGATATTATCATATTATTATCATATTAATCAATATAATTTTTCTGTACAAAACATATAGAATTACTTTATTTATAAACAGTTAGATTCTTAAGCTCCAAACAAATGAAAAATTAGGTTGTTATGCTTCATTCCCTAGAGTTTTTACTCCAAGTTCTCCGATGCTTCATGAAAAACCCTAACAAAATCAAACAAATTCATTCCCATCTAATCACCGTCCCACCAAACTCCAAAACTCACAAAGCCACTCTTCTCTACAACACTCTAATAAGAGCCTACCTCAACATCAACCAACCTCACAACTGCCTTCTTGTTTTCACCCACATGCTTGCCCAACAAGCCCTGCCCAACTCCCACACTTTCCCTTCATTGATCAAAGCCTCTTCTTTTCCGCCCTCTTTATCTTCCCTCACTCTCCACGCCCAAGCCATTAAACGCGGCGTTTTATCTGACCCATTTGTCAAAACATCCTTGCTAACCCTCTACGGTGAAGCCAATGATTTATGTAATGCACACTTAATGTTCGAAGAAATTACAAATCCTTGCATTGTTGCTTGTAATGCAATGATTGATGCTTATGCGAAAAATGACGACATGGGTTCTGCTGTTGTGCTGTTTAAGAGCATGTTAAACAAAGATGTCGTTTCTTGGACTAGTGTTGTTAATGGGTTCACGAGGAACGGTTGTTTTCTGGAAGCAATTAGGTTTTTTGAGAAAATGATTGTGAATGAAGATTTAGTGAAACCCAATGAGGCTACTTATGTTAGTGTACTCTCTTCATGCGCTGGTTTAGTTGAGACAGTTGGCCTTGGTCTTCATTTGGGGAAGCAAATTCATGGATATATTCTGAGGAATGAAACTATTGTAAGTGCTTTCATGGGGACGGCGTTGATTCATTTCTACGGCAAGGCGGGTTGTGTGGGCTACTCAAATAGGGTTTTTAATTTAATGGTGCACAAAAAAGTTTGTACTTGGAATGCAATTATTTATTCGTTAGCAAGCAATGGCAGAGAGAGGGAGGCTTTGGACATGTTTGAAGAGATGAAACAACAAGGTTTTTGTGCTAATGAGGTTACTTTTGTTGCTGTTCTTACAGCTTGTGCTCGTGCTAAATTTATGGAGTTGGGTTTGGAGGTATTTCAGTCGATGTCTAGTGCCTTTGGTGTAAAGCCAATAATGGAACACTATGGGTGTGTGGTTGATATGTTAGGAAGAGCTGGGCTTTTGAGTGAAGCCACTGAATTTATAAAGAATATGCCTATTGAGGCTGATGCTTCAGTTTTGGGAGCTCTTTTAGGAGCTTGTAAGATCCATGGGGCTGTTGAGTTGGGACATGAAATCGGCGAAAGGCTGCTTGAATTACAGCCCCATCATTGCGGGCAATATGTGATGTTATCCAACATTCATGCTGGGGTTGAGAGATGGAGTCAGGCTGCTGATCTAAGGAAAGCAATGGCAGAGGCTGGGATTAGAAAAATTCCTGCATATAGTGTGATTGATCCATTATGCTAGTTTATTCACAATGGAAGCAGAATGATTGAGTTCTTGAAATTCAGATTCTGAGAAGGAGAAATGAAGGTCACCTCACCGTCCTCAACAGGATTTAGTAGAATTTTAAAATCTGCAATCTGAATCTTTGCAGATCCAAACCCCCCAACCCCACCCCCCGCAGAAACCACACCGCCCCCACATGGAATGGTTGGAGTATCATTTCGCACCATCACAAAGTTTCTCCTGTTAATTTTGAAAATCTCATTTACCCACCCATGAACGATTAAAATTAACGGAATCTAACATTTTAAAATTTTATCTCTTTTTCTCCCTCAACCCTAAAAACTAATCATTTCCCCCTTAGGCCAAGTTTTAAAAAATAACATTCCCTCCCTAGGGTTTAGTTTTCAATCCTCAACACCATCGCTGACGGCGAAGCTTTCTCGACACATCATCATGCTCCAACGGTCTCTCTTCCCTTCTCGAGAATGCTAGTCGGCCCAGATTTGGTTTGAAAAGTCGAAAAGCTTCGTCATCGGCGATGACGCCGGGGATTGAAAACTAAACCTTAAGGAGGGGATACTATTTTTTAAAACTTGACCTAGAGAGAAATTGTTAGTTTTTAGGGGTTAGGAGGGATAACTAGATTAAATTTTAATTTATTTTTAATATTATAGATAAAATAATGATTTTGTCTTTTAAACCGTTAATTTTAACCTTCTATGAGTAGGTAAATAAGATTTTTAAAGTTAACGGATGAAAACTTGAGATAACAACATAATTTGGGTGGAAAATAGTCCTTTGGCCTTTTTTTTTTTTTTTCTCAATTGTGGTTAAACCCTAGCATCTTTGTTGTTCATTTTCGTGGGATTTTTTTACCCCTTTCACCACCATCCATTCACGCCATCTTAGCCCTACATCAGTGACTCACCACCAGTGACTATCACATAACAGTGCACTTGCCACACTTCATGAGTGCTACTCTCTGCCTTTGCTCACCCCATCTCCTCACATTATCATCACCACACACCATTGCTTCATCTCTCACTCTCTCCTTACATCTTCATCGGAGCTCAATCACAAAACAATCTTTTTTGTGTTTTGCAAAATGCGAAAGAAATTTGGTTTTATCAACTCAGTTGAAGAGTATCCTATTTTACCTATTCCAAGAAAAAAAAAATCTTCGATCTGAGTCAATGGACAAAATAATCTAGAGAATTAAAAAAAATGAATCTAGAATTTTTAGCCAGTTTCCTATTGTTGCATTCCTTAAATAAATGACCGCCTCATGTCTTAATTTTAAAAGAAAACAATCTTTTGCCTTTTAAGATTGGATTTGAATCTAGTAGTAACTGTTTAGCTTCCAGATTCGTCAACTTTCCTGCATTTTTTTTCAGTGGCCAAGAAATGAGAATGCAAAACAGGAAACTTCGAGAGGAAAACAAATTTATAATTTAGTATGGTAAAAAATATAATTTGTTTGTATTATGTTTTAAACTCTTTGGGTAAAAACATGTGATTTCGTAAAAGTTAAGTTGGCACATAGTTATTCAGCCTATGTAATTATATAACAATAAAATTAAATGTATAACGTTATTAGTAAATTATAACGTGTTTTATGATTGAATATTAATTTATTTTTATTTTTTTTATTATATGATAATATATTATTATTTATATATAAATTAATATATATAATATGATGCGATCTATAACGCAAATATGAAGGGGTCAGGAATGGGGTAAGAATTGCAACTTGAATTCTTAAATTATTATTGCAAATCTGAAATTTTCTTCAAGCCAACGTCAACATAATGGCACAAAGTCTTTTTCCAAAACTATTCGTCACCAGAGACGTTCCCCACTTAACTTTTCTACTCATCTCCTCCAACAAATCGGGATTGTTCTGCCAAAGCCTTGACAGCAAACTGCCGACAATTCCAAATACCAAATGACAATGATCAAACTAATTCAATACATATACTGATAACTACAAGAGAGAGTGACAAAGTAAACAATAGTGCGTAAAATTTGAATTATTTCTTTCAATCTCTTTCCGGTAGAGCTGATGTCTGCAGGAATTCTTGTCGTTAGTTAATGTAAGGTGGTCCTGTATGGCTCAGCTTGGTGATGTTGAGTTTGACATATGTGGTCTCTAGGGCTTCTTCAAAAGCATTGGCCTGAAGTTCACGATCCCTTGATAAGGCTAGCTGGTAGGCCTGCATTCAGTCTTAGACGGCTCAAGTTCAGGTGGTTGTTTGACTTGGTCTGAATGATCTTGTCTTGTTGGTGATGTTGTATCAATGGTCATGTAGCTAATGGTTTTTTATTTTTTCAATTATTCTTTCTTCTTCTTCTGTTTAATCATTCAAACAAGATAAATCCATTCTTAAATTAATTATTTTAAATTCAAATCGAATTCAAATTAACTCTTCTTTGAGTTTATCTCAAACTAATTATTCCTTGAATCCAATCCTACTAGATGTATATAAAGTAATTGCTTAATAGCCTTAAAATATTAATTAAAGCTGATTAGCAAATAAAAGACCTATTATGCTTTATTATGTAGGTTATATTTTCTACCCATGGTCCTGGTAAGTCGTAAGTTCCCACCTATAAAATGGTTAAACTACAAACTCTCACTTAAATTATAATGTTGTAAGAAGAAAGCTAATGGTAGAAGAGCATAAAAAGTCATTTTAAATTTCCAAAAATTTGATTTTTTTTTGTAGCATCGAATCACACTATGTCAATCTAGTGCTATTTAGCAAGATCGCACAACATGAGGTGTAATATGACAAAATCAAATCATTCGATCATATCCAAAAAGGTGTAATCTAGTCGAATTTAGTTAGAATTGCACTAGGTCAAGTGCAATTCATTGGTTGGTGAAATCCAGATAAAATTAGATTTAAACTAAATTTATTCAAGTTAGAGTTCAAGTTCAAGCCCGAGCTTGAACTCAAGCTCAAGCCTGAAACAAGCTGAGCATAGATGAGCTTAAACTTGAGTTTTGTATATCAATATAAATGAGCCTAAGTCTAAGCTATATAGTCAAGCAACTCGCAAGCTGATTGAGTTCTAAATGTCATTAGACTTATTACAAACTTTAAGTGGATAGTGTCAAAAATTAGAGTGAAAGTTAAAGGTTTTTTCCCTTGTTTCACCCTTCACGCACATGTCTTCACTTAAGTCTTTTGGCCTTCTCTTCTTCTTTCAGCTTTTACAAATCGCAATCTCCTTAGTTCATGTCTCCGTTGATGATGTCAGTTCCAATCGACTCCATCCAACATTCTAGTTCAAGCACTTTGTTAGTTCCAATTACATATCATCTTTGGCATTCGAGCATCTCTATTTGTCCAATATTTGTGTTCAATGATGATAACACAAAGACATATCAAGTTTGTTATTTGTTTACTTGAATTTGTTAATTATTTACTAGAATTTATTAAACTCTAATTTTGGAATTAAAGTTTCTAATTTAGGGGTTTTATCTATTATTTCTCTTCTGTGTTATTGTGATTTGTTTTCAGACATAGGCTTATCAAGTTTTACTTTTGATTAAGAATTGTTAAAGCATTTGTGAGGTGTTTTTTTCTTTGCTCCACTTGAAGGAACTGCAAACAGTTTGCAAGCTCGATCAGGCATTTTCTTGATTCACTGACCTTGAGCTTGTTTGTTCATCAGTTGAGCTGAACTTAAATTCGATTTAGTTTAGATTCAACCCTAGATTTAAGATGACTTAAAGCAAATCACAAGTCACAACTTTTCAGGATTGAAATGAAATATGTATAAAAAATGGTTTGAGATACTATGAATTACCTATTTAACACTATATCAATACTTTTTTCCATTAGCAGTGTTGCATTTGGGTGAATTAACAATTAAATATTCAATTGGTTAAAATTGTAGTTCCTCAAATCTTAAGTAAAAGATCATCCTATTGAGAATATTTATGAAGAAAATATTATCCTTTTTATACACATGGCATTAGTTGGTCTCCATGTCATTTTCTCCTGCCAACGTATTGGTTAATTTAGAGAGAGTGATTAACATTTTCCCACACAGAGTTTGATCTTAAAACATTTTTCCACCCTTGATCTTAAAAAATCTTTCTACCCTTGAATACATAAAGAGTAATATCATGCATACCCATTTTTGAAAGGCCAAAAGACTTTTTCTCAACTAAAGTTTAGTCTATTTTAAAATATACATTTGCAGAGTTTCATAAACCTAAACACTCACTTATAAATCTAGAATTTTCAGTTAGGATTAAGGACAAAACTGTTATTTTACTAATAATATTAAATAATATATAATTTTATCTTATTTTTTCTCTCAGATTTTGAAAATTCACATTTCACCCTATATCTCAACTTTGAAAAGTTACTTCCCTCCCCCTCCCCCCATCCCTAGGATTTTCTTCTTTCTGATGATGGCGATGACCACCATCTCCTTCCTCCCTTTTCCTTCTACCACCACTGATGACTCCAATGATAAGAGAATAAGCTTTGGTCGATGACCAATCGAAGATGAAGAATTGGATCGAATGACAAAACTAAAAAACATAATTTTATTGATACATAAATCACAATTTCTTGTTAAAAACCCAACTCTATTAACAAAAAATCTCTAGTAAAAATAGGTGTAGGGTCTTCAATTACTTATATAACTTTTAATATTTGTTTTTGTTATTAATAATTTAGGATATTCAAAATAACTAAAATATCCTTATTATTTATTATATTTATAAAATGTGATTCTTGAATGAATTGGCAAATAGCAATACCCAATAATATTGTAACACATAAAAGTTGATTTAGAATTCCATTATTTTTTAAAGTCTTCTTAGTCCTCTCCTCTTCCATCGGCTCCTCTTTGTTTTTTATCTCCTTGAATTATCTTTGATGTCTCTCCCTCCGGTAAATCACTATCCCCTATCATGATCCCACCGTTGCGTCATTCCTTTGATACAACACTCCTCCCTCGCCAACCCTCATCTGATGCATCGAGCTTTTCACTAGTTGTTTTAAAACTCTCTAGTTTTTTTCCTTAAAGTTCCAAGAACAAACAACAAATAAACAAAACTCAACGATGACTTGATGAAAAAAAGAGTCTCATATAAGCACTTCTGTTGTTGTGAAGATGGGGAATCCAAACTAGTCAATTGTCAAACTTTAAGCCCTATCTGAAAATGGTATTTCTTAAGCTCAAAAGACATAAACAAACCCCGTAATGCAAAAGCAACTCACTTGGGTTCTTCTTTTAAAAGCTCACACGAATGTCGATTGTTTAACCTCCATTGCGTCGACATTCTTCTCTTTTAGTTTTGTCATTCGTTGCCGTATCACCTCTGGCCACACCGACACCAACATTGCGAGGGGCAGAGAGAGCAAGCACCAAGCTTTGAAGAGCAGGTTTTATTCCTATATATAATTGCTCTTTTGGCTCCTAGTCGTTTTGTTGGCTTTTGAAATTTTGGCTTATGAAAATTCTAGAGGGAGAGATCTACCAGAGGTTAAACCAAGACAAGAATTAGATAAATACGTGGTAAAAGAGGGGTCAACAAGTGAGGAAGTGGAGAGATGATGGTCTCGTCATGGAAATAGGGGATAGATTTGCCACCGAATATAGGTTTAGAATTTAAGCTTGGATGACGGGTCAAGGAAGAAAGAAAATGGAAAAACCTAAAAAAGGAAAGAAAATCAACTTTTCTATTTTGCTTTAATTTTTTTAATTTTAGGAAATACAAATGATAATTTTGAACCTTTTACCATAACTTTTTAGTCAATATGAAGTTAGATGTTGTATTTATTTATTAAAATCAAATTTTTAAAAATCAAATCAAGAATTAAACTAATTATCTTATTAATTTATGATTCGACTAATTTAATTAGTTCAATTAATTAGTTTCAATTTAAACTATTATAATTAAATGAATAACTATAAAGAGTTGAATTAATATTTTATAATATTTCATATTATTCTGTTAATTAAGAGCAATACTATGTGTACCCACTTTGGGTACACAAATGTATACACACTCATATGTATCATCATATGATTGGTTATTGTTTTATTCTTAATTCAAAATCATTCAATCATATAATGACACATATAAATGTGTACACATTTGTGTACCCAAAGTGGGTATACATAGTTTTATTGGTTAATTAATATCATTATTATCAATCAAATGCTCCTAAATTTATCACTACGGCGGATTAGTATGATTTCAAATAATTTTTTTGGTTAATCAATTTTTATTAAGTTCGATTAACTTTTTAGTCGACCAAAATAAAAATCATATTGAATTAAAAACTGATTTCTGATTAAACCAATATAATTACCTAATCTAATCTGATTATAAAAATATTAATTCATCATTAAAATGTCAATCTTACGGTAAAATCACTGAAATTAGAACAAAAAAAACTTCATAGTCATAATGATAGAATTGACATGATTTAAAAATCAATATAATTATATGCATAATTTATATATATAATCAATAATGTATCATCATATAATTAGATAATTAAAAATTAAAAATAAAATAATATTTAATTATATAATAATATATCATTATTTATATATAAACTTATATACAAAAATTATTCATATTAATTTGCTATAAATATTTTAAATCCCTGGGACCTATCTAACCCGCATGTTTGTCTTTTTACATATAGAGTAAAATATGTATATAAATAAAATAAATTGAACAAATTTATCGTGTAGGATGAGGATGAGGGAAAATTTGTAATTAGATGATTTTATTATTTCTATTTATATATATAAATTTGTATAATTTATTTATTTATTTATATTCTTATTTATATATGTAATATTACAATATCAGTCAACAGTAAAAAAGGTTATGACTGTAACTTGTTATAGGATAAATCAGTGAGGCAACTTCCATAAACACCACAGCCACAAGCGGCCAGCAAAACAAGCACTTGATATTTTCTTCATGGCCATTCCAATAATGTCTGCGCCTCTATTTGAAAAGGTATTTCCCAAAAACACATACCAAAGAGCTGTGGATATCGCTCTCTTGTTCCTTCTCCTTTGCCTTTTAATCTATCGTCTCCTGTCTCTGAACAATCATGGACTCGCTTGGTTTCTCGGTTTCTTATGCGAGTTATGGTTCACTATTAATTGGATTGTCATCGTTTGCACTCGGTGGACTCCTATGTTGTACAAGCCATTTCCTGAACGCCTCCAGCGACGGTAACAGATAACAAAAACATTTTGTTTTGACCATAAATTATATTTCATATGTAATATTGATTGTTCAATAATAGTTTTAACTCAGCAGGGTGCCTGATCTTCCACCGGTGGACGTGTTTGTAACAACAGCTGATACTGTGCTAGAGCCACCTATCCTCACTGTGAACACTGTGCTATCTTTGTTAGCAGTTGATTACCCAGCTAACAAGCTGGCTTGCTATGTCTCCGATGATGGTTGCTCACCTCTAATCTTCTATTGTCTCAGTGAAGCCACTAAATTTGCTAAGCATTGGGTGCCATTCTGTAGGAAATACAATGTTCAAGTTAGAGCTCCCTTTCGGTACTTTATGGATGAGTCTACACCGTCCACTGCAAATTCTAATGATTTCCAACGGGAATGGAAATATATGAAGGTAAAAGAAAGGTTTTTAAGTATGGAAGTTGTCATCCAATGAAAAATATTTCTCATAAAAGAACTTATTATCCGCATATTCCTGCTCAAATATTCAGCCTCAGTATATTTTATTCATGTCCACATATACTGAATGAATACAGACAGAAACAACAAACAGTTGAACGATTGTTTATTTAATTTATATGTCTAATTTTTTATAGGAAGAGTATGAGCAGCTTAGCAGACGCATAGAGAATGCAGCGCAACAGCCTTTTCCCATTGCTCTAACTGGCGAGTTGGCCGTTTTCTCTGATACTGAACAGCGAAACCATCCGACAATACTCAAGGTAGCCACTGTTGAAGCCGTGCGCATAGTCAATTCTACGAGACTTAACATATTTTGTGTCTTCCACTGGCAATTGGCTAATCAGATTGACTTGTTAGTAGTACTAAAATAGAAATAAACTGATGATTAAGCCGCTATGGACCCAGAAGATTCAATTTAACTAGATTAATCTTCTTTTAGGTCCTATGGGAGAACAAGGAGGGTCTGCCAGAAGGGTTGCCACATTTAATTTATGTGTCGAGGGAGAAGAGGCCAAAGAATCCCCATTATTACAAAGCAGGAGCTATGAATGTACTAGTAAGTTGTTCTTTTTCCCCCAGGCCACACAAACACAATTTGTTAAATAATATCTTATGATTTTAATTTCTAATTTGGTATGCAAAATAGACTAGAGTGTCCGGGTTGATGACAAATGCTCCTTTCATGCTTAATCTGGACTGCGACATGTTTGTCAACAACACAGAGATTTTTCGACAGGCTATGTGTCTCATGCTCGGTTCTAATAGTGAAAAAGACTGTGCATATATTCAGTGTCCACAATTATTCTATGATAGGCCTCAAGACTTGCTGCTTTTTTATGAAGTGAGTAATGTTTCTTTCTTGAACTTAGAAATGAAGAACTGAGCTACTGTGTAGATTCTAACTATTACAAATAATTTATGTACTGTTCTGCTTATTATATATCATAGTATATCGCGAAAGGAATAGTGGGAATTCAAGGACCTTACTACGGAGGAACAGGAGGTTTTCATAGACGAAAAGTTATCTATGGCCTATGGCCGGATGAAGTGGAAAATCAAGGTAAAGATGTAAATTAAAGTTAATTTATCACACCCACTCCCAAAAAATAAAAATTAAGAAAGATATATCATAATTTTTTCCGCAATATTTATAGTCATAAATTTCTGACTTCATTTACAGAAAAATTATCTGATAATGCATTACTCAAAGAATGTGGAAATTCAAAGGAGTTTATCACATCAGCCGTTGATGTGTTGAAAGGGAAGACCGATAATTTTCCCAGCAACCCGTCTAAATCTCTTGAGACAGCTCACCAAGTTGCAAGTTGTAGCTATGAGTACGGCACTGGCTGGGGTAAAAAGGTAAGGAGATAGCATGTTCAACAGCTTGTTATTGAGTAATCCTTTTCATCGATCCATTAGGCAAACAATTATCAAAATTTGAAGTAATGGTGACATCTAATATTATATAACGATGGTTTTGTTTCAGTTTGGGTGGATATATGGATCTCTAGTAGAAGATATCTTGACAGGGTTGACCATCCATATAAAAGGGTGGAGATCAGGATATTGCTCACCAGACCCTCCAGCCTTTCTAGGATGTGCTCCACCTAACGGGCCGGCAGTGATGGTCCAACAAAAGAGGTGGGCAACTGGGGTGCTTGAAATCTTTTTCAGCAAACACAATCCAATAATAGGTACCCTCAATGGCAACCTTCAACTCAGGCAGTGCTTGGCGTATTACTATATCATTCTGTGGGGCTTCCGTCCCATTTTTGAGCTTTGCTATGCCACTCTGCCAGCCTACTGCATCCTCACCAACTCCAATTTCTTGCCTAAGGTAAGGCCTATTGACTTATAGAGCAGTTATATATCCTTCTCTAAATACAACAGTTTAATAATTTCGTATCAGTTGTTAATTCATGAACATGGCCTGCTCATTGTCATTTACCAGCTCTGCTGGATGATAGCTATTTTGTCAATTTTCCTTTGTTATCAGATAACAATTCAATGAATTATACGTGTAACCTTAAAACTTCAAAATAAGCAAAATTTGTATTTACTTTTATTTAGATAACTTGCTCTAACAAGGGTGTAAATTGTTTAACTTGTGCTAAATTGTCCAGGTACAAGACCCGGGCATATATTTTATTGTGGCTCCTTTTGTGGTCTACTATCTGTATACTCTATCAGAGTTCATTAGAACTGGTTTCTCAGTTTATACATGGTGGGTAAGCCAATGTATGGCAAGAATTGTGGCAATGACTGCGTGGTTGTTTGGAGTTATAAATGTGATACTGAAGCTCCTAGTATTATCTGAGATGGTTTTTGAAATTACGGAGAAAGGTCTATCAACTTCTGGTGATGATGAAGGTAAATTTGTGTTTAATGAGTCGCCGGTTTTTGTGTCGGCGACGACGGTTGTGCTGGTGCACCTGACCGCATTGGCTACCTGCTTGTTGGGCTTACAACCACTGCCAGGCCTAGCTGAATTCTTTTGCAGTGTGCTTGTGTTGGTAGCTTTTTGGCCGTTTGTAGAAGGTCTGTTTAGGAAAGGAAAATATGGGATCCCCTTAAACACCATTTATAAATCTTCTGCTCTAGCATTATTTTTTGTATATTTGTGCAAAATGTAAAAGGTCCTGCAACGTGTCATAAGATTAATATTTATTTAGCCTTCATCGTTGTTGCTTTTACTTCATGTAAGAACAAGAAGTTGTTCAATCAAAATATCGTACTGTGTTTTATCATCAGATTTCGTCTAAATGCTGAGGCCCCAAAATAAAAAATTATCTCGACAATCGTACCCCATTATTATGCTTTAAGGTGATTGTTTCTTGGACTAGTGTCATTAACGGGCTTTGTGGAAGTAATTAAGTTTTCAATTTTCTGATTTGATTAAACCAAAAATTTATTGATATAGATAATTATTATCTTTTAAAATGTAATCATATGTATTAAAATTATAGAATATATCATTATAGAAGAAAAAATTTCACCTTAAAGCCACATCAAATAATACACGTGTCAATGAGCACCGAAAAATTCCTTCTACATGCTGCCATAATACCCTCACGTGCTTCCATGTGTCAAGAATCGATCCCACATGCTCTCACGTGCCAATTACTCTTCACACGTGCGCTTACATGTTCGTGTACTCTCTTCATGCGCTGGTTTAGTTGAGACAGTTGGCCTTGGTCTTCATTTGGGGAAGCAAATTCATGGATATATTCTGAGGAATGAAACTATTGTAAGTGCTTTCATGGGGACGGCGTTGATTGATTTCTACGGCAAGGTGGGTTGTGTGGGCTACTCAAAGAGGGTTTTTAATTTAATGGTGCACAAAAAAGTTTCTACTTGGAATGCAATTATTTAGTCGTTAGCAAGCAATGGTAGAGAGAGGGAGGCTTTGGACATGTTTGAAGAGATGAAACAAGAAGGTTTTTGTGCTAATGAAGTTACTTTTGTTGCTGTTCTTACAGCTTGTGCTCGTGCTAAATTTGTGAGTTGGGTTTGGAGGTATTTCAGTCGATGTCTAGTGCGTTTGCTGTAAAGCCAACAATGGAACACTATGGGTGTGTGGTTGTTAGGAAGAGCTGGGCTGACAGGACCCATCCCGACCCGCTATCCTATAACCTCTGAGAATCGTTATAGGCTTAGAAGGGCGAAATACATCCTGTAATTCTGTTTGAAAACTTTTTTGCACCATAACCTAGCACATAATATAATATCATCTATAGGCCTCCGGCCTTTATATGAGTATATATCAAAATACATCCTGATTTAAAACCAAGAAATCAGAAAATAAACTTGAAATCAGGCCTCCGGCCTTATCACATACATAACAAAATAATTTACATCTTTACTCATTTCAAAAGATTATGAGAATATGGTAATTAGGCCTCCGGCCTTTCAACATTTCATAAGTTTATAAAAAAAAAACAACAAAAAGTCTATATCCAACACTAAATATGCTACACCGTGGCACAACCCAACGAAACACTATCCAACACGATCTGGAGGATGTCCTGAAGGGAGGAAAACATTTATAAGGGTGAGCTAAAAGCTCAGTGAGTAGGAAATTTAAATCCTTGAGAATATTAATGCATGTCAAAATATAATAGTATGCCAAAATATGAGCCACACACTATGCTAATTATGCTTAAACCACATGCTTCTCATTTAACTTGAAACGTTCATCACACAATCATCACATAAATTGATTGTCTCAAGAAAGAAATTAACCATACTACCTTTTTCTCATAGGAACATATCAATCATTTAAGAATTTCCACTTCCAACTCAATAGCAATACTATCTTTATCTTATAGGTTTCCTTCCATATCAAGATTTTAAAATATAAAGATATCCCACCATTCCAATATAAAGATATACATCAAAATATCATATAAAAGGAAATCTGTCATACCCGGGGGTGTCCCCACCTAGGCAGAGCAAAAGAAAAACAACTGTCATACCCGGTATACTAAAATCTCACACGGGCAGAGCATTCGATTATGTCATACTTGGCATGAAATAAAGCACAAGCAGAGCACTAAATTCTGTCGTACCTGTATAGGTATCGCACAGGCAGAGCATCTAAATCTATCGTACCTGACATAAATATAGCACAGGCAGAGCACAAATCGCATAATAGGTAATAACCAGAAACATTCAATTAATATAATTTATTTTCACCATATCAATTTTTGTTTAGAACAATACTCATTGGCAAGCGCTACAATCACCATGAGCAAATCTCAATCACACATAAAATATCAACTAAACACTTCCAACTCACATGAAGCTCAAATAAAACCACTTCCAACTCAACCACAACACAAAACATCAATTTAATAATTTACAGAATTCACTTGGTCACCACATAACTTAATCTAAGTATTCTGAATCCACTGAATAATATAACTTTTACCTTATAGCCTTTCATAACCTAAATTCACAACATACATAAAGAAACTATTTTATTTTATTTTTCTTTTTGAGAGGTTTCCACCAAATCCATGCTACCATTTTCAAGGATTCACAATAAATAGCATAAAGTTTCACAAAACTATAAATAAAATTTATACCCAAAAATCATAAAGAAAGCAAAGTTTATTCCCATTCACTGATTTGGGTAGCCTCTAAGTCAGAGTTGAAATCTCTTGCAAATCTCCCTTCTTCTTCACCTATTCAAACCAATTGGAAACAATATGATCAAAATTTTGGAAATCCCTAATTTGAACAAATATAACAAACCCTAAATTTTTTTTTTGAATAAAAATGAAATACC